>NW_022103898.1:10274443-10287779 GCF_000313985.2 Echinops telfairi | reverse complement strand
TACCAAGGGCTCAAGGAGAAAGAAAATGCTTTGAAAATGATGATGGCAGCACATGCACAAATGTGCTTGACACAATGAATGAATGGATTGTGAAAAGAGCTGTAAGAGGCCCCAATAAAAGTATTTAATAAAAAAAAGTGGACTAGCTTAAAAAATATAAAAGGGAAAATGCTGGGTTAGGCGTCCCACTGCCTTTTTTAAACTTTCTACTGTAACTGGGTGTAACTGGAGAACACATCATTCCACGATCCCCACACAACGCTGTGTCACCTCGTCCATTGCCGTCCCGCAGTGTACCTTCTCATGTGTCCAGGTGTCTATCTGTTCTCCTGGCCCTAACCCTCTGAACTTTGTCCTTGAGGAAATGGCGCCCTTCTGATCTTAGCTGGTTGATCACTAACACAGGGTGGGTTCAGTTCCACACCTGAAGGGTGACTAAGGGCCACTGTCCCTTGGGAAAAGCCAAAACCAAACGTACTGCCAGTAAGCCGGTTCACAGCAACCCTAAACAGGGAGCAGGCAGCGTCATCTTTCTCCTTCAGAGCAGCTGGGGGATTTGAAGTGCCGACCTTACAGCGACCAGTCCTAGACCTACCCAACAGTGCCACCTAGGCCCAACCTCCTAATTAATGTAGCTGCTTAGGCTCCTGGCTTAGATTCTAGAAGAGGCTTCCCAGGGACCTGTCAAGAGATCCACGGCCAAGTGGGCACTTCTGATTCCTGATCTGTTTTGAGGAAGGAAGGTAAACCACAGATGTCAAAATAGCCAATGACAACTGTCTCCCCCTCCCCCCGGAACTCTCTACCTGAAGACTTTATCCAAGATGGTTGCCTTACATCCCCTGAATCCATCGTTTCCTCCCAAGATCCCACTCATCCTTCAAAGCCTAAACCAAATCTTACCTTCTACGACCTCAACCCTCAAATTTCCAGTGATGTGCAAGAGAGAGAACCAAAGGAAGCCGACGAAGGACACGGAGCTACCCAGCTGACAGCACTGGTGGCGACCTTGCCATTGCTCGGCTCACTCTCAGGGTCTGTTTGCTGTGATGCCCTCAGGAACCCAGAATTCAATCAAGTTCATTTAAGTCTGGGTTGCAGTTTCCCTACTGAAATTGAAGGATATAGTTCTTCTGAGGATGAATTGATAACATATAAGAGGGCTTCAAAAAGTTGGTGGGGAAATGGAATGAAAAGATAATGGAATTTTTCTATGAACTTTCTGAAATGCCCTCGTATCTGTACACAGCCGGTGCTCAATAAAAACACTCTGAGGGCCAACTCAGGATGCATCTTCTACACTAGGGGTTGGCAAACTTTTGAGATGGAAGAGTCAATCTTGTCCCTCATAATTATTTTTAAAATTATTTGAGACATAAATATACTTTTACAAATGAAATCACTATTATCTGAATATAACATTTAAAAAATTTTATAAATAAAACTATGATAGCTTTATTTTCATTTTCAGTTTTACTTCGGAGCTGCAGATGGCTCTTGAGCTATAGTTTGCTGACCCCTGTTCTACACGGTATTCTTACTCCCCTTTCTGTCAATCTCCAATGGCTTCTTCCCCACTTCCATCTGAACCAAGGGGTCCTGGGGGCGCAGTGGCTACACACTGGGCTGCAGTCCACAAAGCCTGCAGTTCCACATGCAGCAGGCCCTCCAAGGAGAAAGACAAGCTGTTCTACTCCTGTAAAGAGTCCCAGTCTCAGACGGAACAGGGGCAGCTCTATCCTGTCCCACAGGATTGCTATGAGTCGGCATCGACTAGAGGGCAATGAGTTTGGGTTTTGGTTTTCCATCTGAGCTTGTGGTAGAAAAAGTGTGCTAACGTTCTCCTTCACCTCCTTCCTTGTCCCATCCTCCACTCGCGGAGGATACAGCACCTTTCTCCACGGGTAAATTTGAAAAACAGGTCATAAGCTGCTCAGTTCTTCTCTCTCTTCACCTTGGAAGCCAATGACCCATCAATGTGAGGGGATGCGATGTCACCACTACTTTGTGATGAGGTAAATGTGTAGAATTCTGAAACTCTGTTCTGACATTCAGGAGCCTGTAGATAAAAGCCACATTCTCCACCATAGCTTGACTGGTGATGGAGGTAATGCTATGTATGGTGAGTTAGTTAACTGTGCCAGCCTGGCCAATAATCACATGTGGTGCTGGTTGAAAGGCAGAGGGATAAATGGGTGGTGAAGCCTCGCCTTTCTAGTTCTTGGGTCTCTTGTTTTGTGATGGTTGTATCGGGTGCAGCTGCCTTAGCAGTTCCCTGCTTCAGCTTGCAAGATTGACTTCCTACAAGACATCCCCAAGGAGAAGCCGCATGGATCTATCCCGATGCAGCCCTGGGTGCTGGAGCAGCCGTGTGGAGACCCCTGCCAGTGCTGAGATGCTTACACGTTCACTGACTCAGCTTTCCTCCTGCAGTCGGCATTATTGCCTCTGTTTTGTGAGGTGGAGGACTTTGTGGACTGGTGTTGGGTATGGGTTAATGTTGGACTTGTGGGCTTGGGCAGCATTGGGTTGGGATGTTTTCGTGATGCACATTTTCTTTGCATAAAACTCTCTCTTATACATGAGTTGCTGTGGATTTGTTTCTCCAAAGTACCCAGACTAATACATATGGGCTCCCTTATTCTTGTTTTATATCTCAACTGGAACAGAGTCCAAGCAAGCGGAGCGCTATTGGTTGAGCCTTTCAGAAACCATCAATTTGGTGCAGGGGCCTGGAATATTAAGAAACAGAAAATTTGAGAGCAAAATGCAGGAGGAAAAAAAATGCAGGAGGAATTTCTGAGGGATCTACAGGGTCCAGGACATTGGGCCTTGGACTTTAGTGAGGTGGCAAAGTGGGGTTTTGGGGGGTTTTCTTAGGGGCAAAGTGTTTTGACCTCGAGTTTTTAAGAGGTTTACATTAGACCACATTTTAAGAGGTTTACAGTTGTGCATTAGCTCTTAACTACTGAGGCCGAGTTTGAGGCTTAGAAATTACAAAATCCCAGTATTTTGACCTTGGCAGTGACTGTAGTTAAGGCAACCTCATTGTCAGTTAAAGGTTTTTCCAGGGCTTTGAGTTGGCTCGAACTGGTTCGGACATGGCCAATGCAGTACAACTGGAACAGATCCCAATCTGTAAAAGTGGGTGTACCGGAATGATAACTGGAACAGGACAGCAATTCAGGTGGAAGGTCTGAAATGGGAATCTAGGCAGAGGCACAGGAAGCTACCTCCGGTTAAAACAGCGGGGTCAGCTGCCATCTTCGAGACAGGCAGTTAGTTATACCCGACTCTGCAGGTGAAAAGATTTGGTTGCATGCCGCCTTGTTTCTTAATAGACTTTTTCTACGAACTCTAAGAAGCTCCCGCGGTGGTGTCCACACTTGGCTCTCAAGAAGCAGATTCCATTTCCAGCAGGGCGTCAGCTGCCATTTTCCCCATCCCAGTTGCGGCTCACTCATATTTCACCAATCGGAGTCTGTTCTGGTTTCACGTCGTTGTCCTGACTGAACGAGGAAGACCCAGCCAGCCCTTTGAGTGGCTTCACTCTGGGCGAGCATTTCCCCCTGTGTTCTGAATCAGAGCCTGAGCTTCCTCCTGCTCTCCAGGTGACTCTTCCGGATGGTGCGAAAATGTGGACTCAGAGCTAGTCCGTCTGGGGTGGAAACAGTAAACTCTCAGCAGGGACTGGGACCGGAGTGAACCGGTTGGAGGCTGCGGTTTCTATAGAGACAAGGCTGCATGCACTTGGCATAGAAGCCTCCACAAAGGCTGGGTGCTTTCAGGTTTGGGCAGGGAAAACAGCCACAGGTCAGCCTGGCGGTGGGGGTGGGGGTGCTGAAAGTTCAGTTAAACACGGCCTTTCAGATCGCGGCACACTGCGTGGGCCACTCTGGCCGAGCAAGCAAATGCCGCCAGTGCTGGCCTCAGCAGAGCGAGCCGGGCATTATTAGCAGGCTCGGTGGCTTCCTTCCACAGAGGGCTGCTGCCTGACCTTGAATTATGCACGAACAGCTTTTCCTAAGCAGCCACTGCTGAGGCCAAGATTAGACTTTGGGGAAAAAGAGACCGTCTTCGTGCAGGACTTGGAGCCCAGAGGGAGGGGAACAATTATGCGCTGTGTGTAAACTGCAAGGCAGCTGATCGGTGCTGGAGGCCCCAATCAGCAGAGTAAGCACAAGTTCTCTTGTGCCTACTACACCGAAGATTCTGCTTCTAGGTCTGGCTGGTTTCTGGCTCTCTCCCAAGCCCACAGCACCTTCCTACAGCACCTTCCCACGGTCAAGACACTGCTCCAACCTTCCTGCTGGGGGCTTTTCACATCAGGTACAAGGCTCCGAGCCATGGGTTCTGGACTTGCTGGACTAGTGGGTGCTGTGGGAAAAAGAAACCAAACTCCAATCGATATTGGGAGGGTGGAGGGAAGGGGGGCAAAAAGGGGGATCTCCATATAACCCCTCCCTGGGGGACAGACAACAGAAAAGTGGGTGAAGGGGCACGTAGGGCAGTGTAGGACATTAAAAAATAATAATTTATAAATTATCAAGGGTTCGTGAGGGAAGGGAAGCGGGGAGGGAGGGGAAAAATGAGGAGCTGATACTAAGGGCTCAAGTAGAAAGAAAATGTTCTGAGAATGATGAGGGCAACATATGTACAAATGTGCTTTACACAATTGATGTATATGGATTGTGATAGGAGTTGTACGAGTCCCCAATAAAATGATTAAAAGAAAGAAACCAAACTCAAATATAATACATGGAGACACATTTAAGTCTTAAGCAGAACAAAGACAATTCATCTGGATAAGGGAGACTTGGTATGAGGCCAAAATGGCGTCCAAGAATTTATAGAAAACAGGCCACTTAAATAGGACATGGGAGGACAGGGAAAACTGTCACAAGAGCATGATCATCATCAGCAGATCAATACATCACAGTTGCAGGTAGGACTGCCAACATGTGACTGGGATCATGATTGGGACACGTACATTTTATGCTCAGCAGGAGAGCTTACAAGATTGGTTTCCGGACTCTCTATTCAAAGTAGTGAGGGTATGACTCAGGATCATGTGATCTTAGGACCCCAATTCCAATGATGGGCACACCTAGGCAAGTTCCTAAGGGAAAGACTGCCCCTCTCTGGATGGCTATGGGAAGGGTAGTTAATCTACATGCAAATGCACTTGCTAGTCAGTGGTCAGAATTCAAGCTAAGGATTTAGGGCTTTCACTGTAAACAGTACCCTTCTAAAAACACCCTACTCAGAATCTAAGCTCCAATATGTGAACTGAAAGCTGCCACCTGTCCTCTGATCTCTGGCAAGACTGAAGCTTGTTTTCTGGAAACATCATTTTACTAAGAGTAACTGCTTTTCGGAGGGCGGTAGGCTTCCCTTCTGATGCCATCACTGAATTCAGAAAATGAGTCTACCTTCAGCCCAAGGGCAGTTACGTCTACTGAAACAGTACTTCCAGAACCCAGGGCTCAGTCTTGCCAAAGATCGTAGCAGGACAGGTAAAGGGCCTCCCTGGTTTTAAGGTTGCTATGAGTCAGAATTGACTCCATGCAGGGGCTTGGGTTTGGTTTGGTGGATCGGGTTATGCATTGGGCTACTAACAGCAAGGCCAGCAATTGAACTCACCAAGCTGTTTCTTGGATGAAAGATGAGACTTTCTGTTTTCATAAAGATTTCCAGTTTTAGAGGGGCATGTCTAATCAGAGCACACAGGAGCAAACAAAGGGAGAGGAAGAGAGAGTTGAGCACATACTGGCCCACCAAGCCCCGAGGACCATTCTCCTGCTCAGAGCAGCCAATGCACAGAGCAGACCATAGGGCTGGCCTCACAACGAGACACAACAACCCTTATTGACCCATAGTGCTACAGGGGACAACACTGGAGACACGGTGCAGGAATTGTGCCTGATCTGACCCTACCACACTGAGGCAAAACACGAAGGGCGTGCAACAGAACAGCAAAGGGAACAGCGCAACCAAGCAACGTTTCATTCTGTTCTTGTACCATGGGTTGCTATGAGTCGGAACCAACTCAATGGCATCTAATAGCACACGGTTCTGATCCATTTAGAATTTTCTGGTGATAAAATCTATTTTGTCCACCCAATGTCCCAAAGAATTCCTGAGAACAATGGCTGGGAGAGGGGGTTATCTTCATAAAAGCTGGGGCAAGTCTAGTCTGATTGACCACCCATCACCTCTCTCCTACAGAGGGCAGGCCTATTCCTGACCCACCATCTGGTTAGGACCAGTATCTTCACTGACAAAGGAAGCAGACTTGGAGTTTCCCTCCGACTCCTGAAGCTTTCTTCCTAGTGTGAGATCGTGTAATATTCCTGCCCTCATCACACACTCCTAACTCATGCTGTTAGGAGTGAAATGACACGCTGTTAGGAGTGAAAATGATCAGTGAGGAGAAAAGGAGGGCCCAGGCTTGACTATTCCAGCCCCATCCTCTCCCTTGCTCCTGGGCACCCACAGGCACACCTACATAAAATAGCACCTATGGCAAGCACCAACTCTGTACCCTATTCAAATTCTGCCCACCCCCCACTCCCTGGTCTGATCCCATCTTTCAGGCAACTTTACCATAATATGGGCTCAAACATACAAGTCAAGCACATTCATGTTTTACTGAACACATGATGGTGCACTATGAAAATAACAACTACCCCTTCTTTGCTTTCACTGATGAGAACTGGTCTACAAGGGATCAAAATCATGCTTTTCAATATCTTCTCTTCTTACACACAGCAGAGCAGGATCACACAGCCTGCCCGTGGAGGCTTTCAAATACAAAAGTACTGGTTTAACTTGCTAAATGAGCTCTCGGGCAGGCGATTTAAACTGGATGGTGAACAGAAATTGGTTAGTGGCACCCCCTCAAGTGGTGCCCAGGGCACATATTAAGGTCTCTGCGGGGATACCTGCTCTAGGTCAGACCAGTGCCACTGTGGAGGTGAACACAAACTGGAGATGAGACCGAGTGTTGCTAACGCTGTCCTCTGACAATGTGACAACATGAGCATTTGACTTCTGCTTCAGCACATCATCCCACCTCAGAGATATCACCAGTTTGCCATACGTGGCAAGTGATAGATGGTTATAACTGTTACAATGCTCAGGGCCCCAAGGAGAGGACTTGACAAATGCTTGCTAATGACTAAGTGGAGTAATGTCACCAGGCATCAGTGCCAGGTCTTCTACAAGGTTGGCAAACACATTACTCTTTTCAAAGCCTTCACCTGTCTACATGCTCCTCTGCCAGCTCACTGTTGTCCCCTTTGTTCGGGCCAGATGCACCACTTCCAGCTTCGCACCCCCACCGGATCCACCGGATCGTCCCCGGTTCCTTGTTTTGCTCACAGTACTCCCTCCCTCTGCCATGTCCTTCCCTGGTGCCTCCAGTGAAAACCTCCTCAGTGGTCCAGACTCAGCTGTGACAGTCTTCCCTGACCCATCTCTAGGCTGAGCTGGAATTCTCTTGTAACATCTGCAACCCTTTATGGGCTCATTTCCTCCCAGAGATGCCTCTCCTGTTAGACCACCAATCCTCTGGCATCAGGCACTACAGCTCTGTATGCACGGTCTGCCCAGAGCAGTGTATCTGGCATTTAAGAGCCATTTCATACATCTTTATCTAAGAATGATGGAGCTGATCAACTAATGTCCATCAATATTGAAAACGCAGGCACTATTCATTCAGTAAATGTTTCCGGAGTTTCTACCACTTTTCAGACGGTATTGGGCTAGTGTGTAGTAGAATAAACTTGGTCTTAGAAGGAGAACCATTCTTCTCATTTATCAGCTATGTAATCTTAGACATGGTACTTTCTAATGCTCAGTATTCTCATCCATCACTCCAGCCAGGAAGTGGAATAAAAGATAAGGGTTAAATGAGGTATATCGAGGGGAGTGACAGCAGTCTACAGACTCTGGAAACGCCAGCACCTTTCCAAGGTGGCTCAAAGGGTTTCCAGTGAGCACTGGAGGTAGGTGCAAATAAATAACTACACTGTGAAACACTAAATGCTCTACTACTGTCATGATGGTTTTTACGGGGCGTGGGTGCGTTAGGACACAGATGAAAACATTTTGCGCGGGGCTCCTGGGGAGGGAAGGGGCCACAGCAAAGCTACACAGAGGAACGGCAGATAGCAGCACCCTGCTCCCCCTTCTGAACTCTAAGCAAAGGAGACAAGCATCCACCAGCACCGAGCTGTGAAAAACCAGGATCCAAATGAGAAACAAAGTGGTTGGGTAAGCTTACTGGCAGTCATTAAGACAGACCCCAGAAACGTGGCTGAGAAGGAATTTGGAAGGTTTCATGTGTAGTAACTGGGCGCCATGAGCGAGCACTGCTTAAGCCAGAGAGTGGTGGGAGTACAGGTCTGGTTAGAACCCCCACCTGGGCACTACCATGGGCCACAGACTGGAGCAGGGGAACCTCGTGGGCGGAGAAGCTGGCAACAGACTTGTATAAAACAATGGGACTGACAAGTCTAATAACCAAGCTCTAAGCTTTCTAGATGGAGGCCCTCCAAATCCTATGGTGACCTCAGAATAAAATAAGGGCCTTTTAAAGAGACTGGGAGCAGGTACAACCCAAGCAGGAGAGCATAGGGTTCATGTGATGGCCCCATTCCTTGCCCTGTAAGATGGCGGGAAAGGAGCAACAGCCTCAGAATATATGAGGGGGTACCCCCCAAAAACGGAGCATAGCTTTCGCTCTGAGTTAGTGTACCCAGTGGTGTCACCTGATAAGGTTCACTCTGGTCACTGTGAATTTTTTCATAAAAGCAGTTTTGCTCCAACTTTGTTTTTTTTTGTGTTGACTGATTTAAGAGAACAGCATGCAACTATGAAATTTTGTTTCCTGCTCGGGAAAAATGCCACAGAAACTGTTGTGAACACAACTTATAAGGACAGCGCTCTGGGAAACGCTGTATGTGTGGTTTTCTTGTTTTAAAAAAGGTGAAATTGACCGATGACAAACCTCAATTTCTCGAACAAACAAAAATGTCAACTTGTAGTATATTTGGAGTTTGTTCCACCAGGTCAGACTGTTAATCAAGCTTTCTATTTAGAGGCTCTGAAGAGACTGTTTAACAGTGTGTGACAAAAAGGCCTTATTTGTGGCAGATGGGGAATGATTTTGCCACCATGACAATTTACCTGCTCACACAGCTATCTCACTGTGCTAGGTTGGGGCAAAAAGCAGCATTTCTCTCTTGCCCCACACATCTTACTCACCTGCCCTCACTTTGTGTGACTTCTTTTTGTTTCCTTGAATGAAGAGGGACATGAAATGACAGCAATTTGACAATGTAGAAGAGGTGAAGAAAAAAAATGAGGGAGGTGCTGTCGGCCATCCAAACAGATGAGTTTGAAATATGTTTCCAAGAACAGAATTGCAGATTTGACAAACATATTAAGTGTAATGGAGAGTACTTCAAAGGTGATAAGGTTGTTTTGCAAAAAAAAAAAAAGTTAAATATATAGCTTTGGGAAAAAATTCCGTTGGGGGGGGCAGTACACCCTCATACACTTGGCTGCTTTTTAAGATGGAGACTCTCCTATTTCATTGTCATTATGTAGTGGATAGAAATATTAAAAACTTACCTTTGACAGTATCCTGGGGCAACACAAGCCCGTGAAGATGAGTCTAGGTAGGCTACATTCAGTGCAAAGAAACAAAATCCTGGAAAGAAAAAGAAATCACAATGAGCCACATGCTCGGAACATGATACCAGGGGACGTGAGGCAAACAAGCTCTGAGTTCAGGCGCTGCTTTGGGTTGAACTGGGTTCTCCCACATGCACGCCGACGACCCAGTCTCAGGCATGCCCTTATTTGGAAACAGGGTCTTTAAAGATATTACCAGTCACTAGGAGACCATACCGGGGTGGGTAGGTCTTAATCCAATATAGCCGATACCCTTGCAGAAGAGACGCTGCCGGGTGGAGAGGGAAGACAGTCCCGTGAAGGTAGAGGCAGAGAAGGAATTTAACTGCAAGCCAAGGAATGACACAGCCAGTCAACCTTCCCCAGAAGCTAGGGGAGAGGGACGGATCAACACGGTCAATCCCTGACTTTGGACTTCCTGCCTCCAGACAAACTTCTGTTGTTCGAGCCACATACTTTGTGGCACTTTGTTCTACCAGCCCCAGGAAGCTAATACAGACAGGCCAGTATGAATCCAGACTCTTCCAATGACCAGTTATTCTCTTGTCAGCCAATGGCCTAACCTCTCAAGGCCTCTCCTTCCACATCCCACAATGGAATGGGAAACAGAATCTCCTTCATAGGGTTGTTAGATGTTTAAAACTGGACTGGAAGATGAGTTATAAGGAATTTATTAAATCATATGCACACAGCTAGCCCTCTGCATGATGCTTAAGTAAAGACACCCTATGCGTGCTCAATAAAGGCAAGTGGTTGCTAAGAGCGTGAACTAAAAGACTTTTTGATGAAACATTAAACTTTTGCTTGTTCTTTTGCCAAATCGCCTTTTCAACACCTCCATTGGATGTGTCATAATCTCTTCAGATTCAGCATCTCCCAAACCACACCGTTCGTCCTCCAACCCCACCCCTCTCTTACACTGGCCCCCCCACCTCCTCCCCCACCCAACCCCATCCTCAAAGCACCACCATCCACTCAGGTTCTCCAGTCAAAGCCCTGAGATTCACCCTACAGTTCTCTCCCAAGGCCAGTGTCCACGTTTAAGGCCCTTAGCAAGTCTTCTCATGTCTGGGTCCAAAATGCTTGTCTCAGTTCTACCCACAATTCAATCCCAGCACTGTCGTCATTTCTGGTTTGTGGGGAGCCTTTTATCTGGTCTCCTTGGTCTCATTTGTGCTCCTCCCAAACCACATAATGCCTGGAATCACAGTGAGTGAGGTGCTAATAAACATCGTATAGTTTTTATTTCGTGGTAATCGGGCTGCAAAAAGGTTGTAGAAAATGAAATGAAAACATAGTGAAATTTCCCGTGAACTATTGGAATCCCTTTCATATATGTTGTGTGTGTATGCAACGACAGCCACTTATTACCAAACATTTAGAAACTCCAAGCCAGTCCTTACATTTTACAGTGGCAGAAACAAATGACATAAGTTCTGCTTAGATCAGAATCTGGACTTATATGTGCAAATGTGGTCAGACCTGTGGCAGATGAGACCGACAGGAGCTTATCTGGGACCAGTGTCGACACCCCTGGGCAGGTTTGGATGTGGGCCCCTCAATTTTACAATCAGCCTAATGCTGCAGCCCTAGAACCCCAATTCCCAGCCCGAGGATCCAAGCAGTGGGCCACAGCTGTCGAGCAGTACACTGTATCAGGCTGCGAGAGGTGGCGTTCCACTGAGCCCTGAAGCACCTGGATGTCCTCTGACTCGCCATCCCCTTAGCTTTTATACATGATCTGAATAAATTAATAGCATATGCAACTGCACTGTGATGAGTATTAGTAATATTTTCATTATGCTCCGGATTCCCCTACTATACATGCTCTTTTCCGGACCATCCTTCTACAGAGTAAATCTGATCTCTGGGGGCAGTGCTGCTCGAGTGAAGTTACTGCCTGTGGGGTCACAGTCCAGGTTTCCCCAGCTCCACTATCACTTCACAGCTGCCTCCCAAGTGCTTTTCCTGTTCCCAACCTGCTTTCCGGCACCCTGCTGAGAGCCCTTTCCATAACTCCCGTCTACGACTACATTAGAAGCTTGCCCGGAGGTACTCTGTACCCTCCCTGGTGGGTGGAGTGTCCTCCTGGGCGATAGGTCTCACTGAGATTATCCAGAACCCTGTGTTCTCCTTGACAGCAAAGGCCAGGCCTTTCACGTCTTTGAGTCTGGCACTGGGCGGAGTTCAGTGAACACAAACGGAACTGAATTCTGATGTAATCCCTTCAGGGCAGTACTTCGGGGCTGGGCTTCCCCACGGAAAGGCCCTGGTGAAATGTGAAGCAGACAGCTAGCTGCACCTCCCACGAAGCCTCTGGCCCTCACGGAGGCTTTGCGGATCTGAGATTTGGCGCGTTCCTCGGCACCTCGAAGAATGACGGGATTCTTCTTGAACTCTGTGTCAACCACAGACTATCAAGATAGTAACACTGACTAATTTTCAGTTCCTTATTCTGCTGATGAAAGAGTTCCCAGTGACACAAGGGTAAAGTGCTTGGCTGCGAACGAAAGGTTGGTGGTCTGAACTAACCTATTGGCTCTTCTGGCTTACAGATTTCTGTCAGTTTGTCGGGTGGTGGTGGCTGGTGTGATGCTGGAAGCTATGTCACTGGTATTTCAAATGCCAGCAAGGTCAACCAAAGTGAACAAGTTTCAGCAAAGCTTCCAGACTAAGAATGAAGAAGGAATCGACTGTCCACTTCTGAGGAACGAGTCACTGAAGACCCCTAAGCACAGCATGCAAACACTGCTGGAAGCTGAAGGCCTAATGAACAGATGCAGAACACTGTCGGAGGTAGCGCCAGAAAATTCGTCCCACAGGTCAGAAAGCACTCAAGATATGACCGAGGAAGAGTTGCCTTGTCAAAGTAGTGTCTACCATATGGACTTGAATGGAGTAAAGCCTGTGGGGATAACTAGCCTTTAGGACCTTCACTTGCTGATGGGAGGATGACTTAAAAATGAGACAAAACAGCTGCAAAAAGTCTACCAAAGTATAAATCTAGGAAAATTGGAAGTGATCAAAAATGAAATGGATTATGACTCAATATAAAAAGATCAAAATCTTCACAACTGGACCTATAGGTAATATTGTGCTAAAAAGAGAAAAAATTGAAGTTGTCAAGGATTTTGTCTTGCTTGGACCCACAATCAATGCTCATGGAAGCAGCAGTCAGGAGATCAAAGGACGTACTGCATTGAGCAAATTTGCTACACAAGACCTCTCTTAAGTGTTGAAAAGCAGGACTACTTTGAGGACTTAAGGTGTGCCTGATCCAAGCCAAGCCATGTTACTTTCAACGGCCTTACATGCATGTGAAAGTTGGACAATAAGAAGACTGAATAGATGCATTTGAATTATGGTGCTGACAAATAAAATTGAAAGTACCCAAGACTGCCAAAAGAACAAACAAGTCTTAGAAGAAGTATAGCCAGAGAGTTCGTTAGAGGCAAGGATGGAGAGACTTTGTTTCACATGGACATGTGGTCAGCAGAGACCACTCCTGGTCTCGTGGAGGGCATCATGCTTGGTAAAGTAGAGGATCAGTGCAAAAGAAGACGACCCTTGACAGGACTGATTGAAAAGGTGGTTGCAATAATGGGCTCAAACCTAAGAAAACTTTGAGGATGGT
>NW_022103898.1:10268813-10271017 GCF_000313985.2 Echinops telfairi | reverse complement strand
TATTGTAAATTAGGTGAAGGTTTACAGAGGAACTCAATTTTCCATTAAACAAACCATACACGTTTTATTTCATGTCACAGATTGCAGTCCATAATGTAGTATTACTTACCTCACCTTCTCCCTGCGTCTTGTTTCCATTCCTCCTCCTGTCCTAAGCCTGCTTCCTTCTGAACTTTGTCCTTGGGCAACAGCTGCCCCTTCATCTCAAGCAGTGTTCTAGGGAGTACACAATCCCTTCCTGGTGTTGGTAGGTCAAGACCAAAACAAGCCAAACTCACTGCCAGGGAGTCAATGCTGGCTCACAGTGAGCCTGCAGGACAGGACACAACTACCCCAGTGAGTTGCCAGACTGTAACCCTTAACGGGAAGAGAAAGCCCAGTGTTTCTCCCTTGGAACAGCCATCATATTGAACTGCACACCTTTTGGATTGTAACCCAATGCATAACCATCATGCCACCAGATAGTGAACTATTCATTTTGATGATGAGTACGATACCATTCTTCCTGAATTTGTCATTCCCGGAATAGTAAATCATACGGTTGTCCAATTCAAAATGGCCAAAGAAGTCCATTTCAACACACGAATGCCTAAGATGATGCTAAGATCATACATTTCACTTCATTGTTTATTTGTAATTTTCCTAGATTCATACTTGTTACATTCTATACTCTGATTATTGATGGATGTTTACAGCTATTCTGATTTTGAATCATGACCCATCAGCAAATGAAGGTCCCCAAGGTCTGCTTCATCCACATCAATCAGGCTCATTTGATTTTGAGGAGACAGTTCCTTTCCAGTTTTATTTTGAGTGTCTTCTAACCTGAGGCCCCATCTTTTAGCACCATATCAGACAATGTTCTGCTGCTACTCATCAAGTTTTCAGTGGCTAATCTCTCCGAAGCGAACCTTCTTAGTCTGGAAGCTCAAACAGAAACCTGTCCATCCTGGATGACCCTGCTAGTATTGGAAACACCGATGGCATAGCTTACAGTATCACGGCGACACGCCCATCATCACATTACAGCAAACTGACAGCCAAGTGATGGCCAGTCTTTCACAGTAAATCTGAAATCTGTAGGGATTGGAAATTCTGTTCTACATTTTAGCACCTTTCGACCAGGATTCACATGATTTCTTTGCGCAGAACGCTTAACAATGAGCTGAGCACCATCCAATTCTTCTGGGCTCGTGGTTATAAAAGCGGTTGTCTTCAGCGGCACTGAGACCTACACTCCACTTCCATCTCTACTTCCTGGTCTCCTATTCCTACAGCTGCTCCAGTTGAACAGAGCTCAATCGTTTCATCTTGGATGGCCACTCACAATCTTTTAAGACCCCAGCCACTACTCATCTAAGGAAGGAATGAGACACTCAGTCTAAAAACCACTGCAGAACAATGACTGGACAATCCTGCCAAGCCATGACCACGTATCTTCAGACTAGAAGATCTAAGTCCGTGGGGTGTTTGGATGTATTTAACTAAGTAGTAGCAATCACTTTAATGCCCACCTCCTTTTAATTTGGGCTTTGGTTGCTGTTATTGACATTGAACTAGAAATCATACAGTTGTTGCCATTTCCTCCTTTTTCTGGTGTAGGATTTACTGAGCGCAGATGTACCTGTCAGGTTGTGCAACCATTGCCCTTAATCAACGCCCGTTTCCCCCTCACTATAAACATAAATCTACTACTTCCCAAGACTGACTCCCTCTCTCCCTCCCTTCTCCAACCCCAGATAACCATTGTTAGTCAATGGTCCCTGTGTATTTAGTTATCTTTGTCTTTTCATGTAAGTGAAGTTACCCAGTATTTCTCCTTTTGTGATGGACTTACTACACTCAACATAATGTCTTCCTAGGGGTCATCCGTATTAAAGCACATATGAAGACTGGGATTTCATTTCTCCACACTTTGCTCATCTACTCAGCTATTAGTGGATATTTAGGGTCATTTCCATCTTTTTGTTATTGTGATTAGGATTGCAATGAATATAGATATGTATCATATAGCGTGCTTTTGATGTTGTACCTAGAAAGTCATCACCATGCCCCAGGGGGTGATTGATAATGTTCTCTAACATAAAATGGTGCCTCAAAGGTGAACCAGAGAGATATATATAAACCATAGCTGCATGCATGGTTTCCGGGCTTGTACGTAATTCTAAGAGCAACTCCCAATCTAAGAGCAATTAGTTCTTGAT
>NW_022103898.1:10266330-10267908 GCF_000313985.2 Echinops telfairi | reverse complement strand
TATGTGAAATCCAGGATGGGTAAATCTATAGACAGTAATTGGATTAGTGGTTCCTTGTAGTATGGCAGGAGAGGTTGGGGTGGAGGGAATTGGGGAGCTAATAACAGTGAGTACAGAATGAAGATGTTCTAAAACTGATTGTGGTGATGATTGTACTATTAAATTGTATGATCTGTGAAGTATATGCCAATAAAACTGTTTAAAAGATAAATAAAAAGTCCTCACCAAACCCAGTGTCACCCACCTAGATTTGCTCTCATGTTATCCTCTAGAAGCTTTACAGCTCTGCATTTTACATGATATCTAAGATCTATTTTAAGTTAATGCTTGTGAAATGTGTTAAAGCCTGTGTTTACATTCCCCAGTAACAAGGGGGGGGGGGGCAGAGCATGCACAAACATGTGCATGCTCAATGACTCCAGCATCATTTACTGCAAAGACCAACCTCTCCCCCATCTAATTGCCTTTGCTCCTTTGTCAAAGCTTGGTTGACTATATTTGTGTGGGTCTATTTAGGGATATTGTTTTTGGTTACACTGATCACTGCCTAATTTTTAAAAAAGCAGTATCACACTACACTGTCTTTGTTACTGTAGATTGATAGTAAGTCTTGAAGCTGTATAGTGTCAATCCTCCAACCTACATGTTTTCTAAATACACATTTAGAAAGAAGCAATGGACAGTTTGGTCCTTCACCTGCTTAGTAGGGGGTGCCAGATGCTTGCCAGTATTCAATGAGTGGGGTAGGGAGAGTTAAGGCAGAGAGACAGCCAGGCGAGAGAAACTGAGGGGTTTTCTAAGCTCTCTTGCATCTAGTGTTTATAGTACAACTGCATTATATTTTCTATAGGACCCATATTAAAAATAAGCATAAAAATTAATTTTAATAACAACCTTTGGAACCATCCAGTTGGAGTTATCTATAGTGCTGTTTTCCTTCCTAGATATAGATAATGGCAGATCCCTTCAAAACATCATTTTCCAGTGTTTAGATCTACGTCATCATCTACCATCTGGTCATGTATCGTGGTAGCAATTGTGTTGAACGATCCCAGTTCTCTCAACTGTCCTCTAGAGTAACCAGACTGGTCTTGGGATTCCTACAAGGAGTGCAGGGATCTGTGAATCTCCGATTACCAGTAAATCAACCTCCAAACAGACCAGCTGCCGTTAGGTCAACAACCCTACAGGTCAGAGCAGACTGCTCCACAGGGCTTCCTAACCAGTCAATCTTCATGGAAGCAGATACCACAGCTTTCTCCTGTGCAGCACTTGGTGAGTTCAAACCACTGATCTACTGGTTAGCAACCTAGCACTCAACTATTGTGCCACAAGAAACCCAAAAACCAAACTCAAGTCATAGCAACCCTATAGGACAGAGTACTCTATAGGACAGAATAGAACTAGCCCCAGGGGTTTCTGAGACTGTACCTCTGGACAGGAGTAGAAAACCTTGCCTTTCTCCTGAGAAGCAACTGGTAGTTTTGAATTGCTGACCTGGGGTTAGTAGCCCAAAGTGTAACTGCTAACAGGGGTCCTCAAACTTTTTAAACAGGGGGCCAGTTCACTGTCCCTCAG
>NW_022103898.1:10263373-10264582 GCF_000313985.2 Echinops telfairi | reverse complement strand
GAAGGTGAGCACAGACACCGGGAAACCTGTGGCAGGTGGGAGGGCACAGCCCATCTCCATCTGTGGCCTGGCCCAAGCTCCGACTTAACAAACCAACACCAGTAACAACAACCAAAGTAAGGAGACCACTGCAGGTAGCTCTGCACAGGCAGATGGGGCCACCAGCCAATACATGGAAGATATGCTATTATTTCAAATTATGGAAATGCTTCTGCAGTATCAGTTCAGTACTTCAGAAATGCTGTAAGAATACTCAGGGCTCCCTGTTCCTAAGAATACCCCTCTATAACCCCAAAGCCTCCGTCAGCGGTCCCACTTCCTCTCCTAGTCAAATCTGGAGAAGGCAGCTTCTATTTGTGGTCTCCACACTCATTTATTCACCTGTGACTCGTGGCAATTTGATTTTTGACCCAATCAATCACAGATGTCAAGTACAATGGCTACCAACCATTTGATCATTCTTCCTTTAACCTCTCTTGTGCATTTCAAGAGCCAAAGGACCTGCCTGAAACCCTTGTTGCTGTGGAGCATCCTTCCTTGCTGCAGACCCAGGAGGAGTTCCTGGGTGGTCCAAAAGGTTAAGTGCTCAGTTACTAGGCGACAGGTTAGCGATGTGAATCCATCCTGAGCCCTGGTAATGTGCTTCTCAAAGGTCACAGCTTCGAAAGGCCTAGGGAGCAGTTCGACTCTGGCCACAGGGGCTACCACATATCCGAATAGACTCAAGGGCGACTTCATGAGGCCAGGGAGGCGCACATGATTAGCCCACGGCCCTGTGGCTGTCTGGGTAACCCCTCTACTCTGGGTCTGCAGCCACCCTCAGTCTTTGGGGCAGGCAGGGTGGTGATGATGATGAGGCTTTCCTGTGGAAGAAGACCAGGGAGAGGGAAGCAAACCCAGGCCCTGACTTCTGACATGGAGCTACCTCACCAATGAAACCCAGTGCCTTTGAGTCGGCAGCTTTACCTAACAGGAAAGGCCACGTGCTTTGTTTTTGTGTCTTTTAGTCCACTTCTGTCCAGTCTCTTTTGCCAGACAGTCTCCTCCCACATGTCCTTTCATACTGGTGGGTTCCTTGTGAGTTCAAGTTTCCCTTTCTCTTTCTATTACACACACTGCCCTTATCCTCTCCAATAGTTTTAACTACCACCTACCTACAGATGCCTCCCAAACCTCGCCAGTGCTAGCCTTTCTTACAATCTTTAGAAT
>NW_022103898.1:10244088-10245489 GCF_000313985.2 Echinops telfairi | reverse complement strand
TGCTGAATTGGAATCACTGAACTGGAGATTGCCTGAAGTAGGTCACTGGCTCGGTCTTGAGTCTTTGGTGGTGCAGGGATCTGCTTGCAAAGTCATTGTCATCATGAGACTTGACTCCGACGAAACAGGAGAAACCACACTGGTTCAGTGCCAACTGTCAGTTGTATCTTATTCGAATAAATCTCATTTCAGATTTATCTCGCTGCAGATTCTTGAATGGGAAATCACAGGACGAAAGGAGTGTTTTAGAAAGAGTAAATCTAGGCGCAATGCTTAGAAAATGTTGCGTCCTGCTCCTTTGTCCCTCACATCTTCTCAGACTCCTAAGCCCATTAATCCTTCTTTTGAAATGTCTTTCAGATTTACTCTTTTCTCTCCACTTCTGTTCTCGTTTGTCCCTCAACTTGTGTCGGGATTCAAGGTGAAGGAAAACTGGAAAAAGCAGACCAGTTAACTGGAGATCCTGCGCACGCTCTAAGACGGGAGTGAAAACTTGCCCTAGTGGTTCTCCAAGCATTGGGTCCACCTGGGAATTCCAAAGGAAGTCAGTCTTAGACTCTAACCCTAGACCTAATAATGAATCAGAAGTTCGGGAGGTAGGGGGGCAGGTCCAGCAGTTTTTAACAAGCCTTCCAGGTGACTGTGAGGTGGGCTACTATTTGAGAAGTACTGCATTTTATGTTGGAGCCCTGATGGTATCATGGGTTATACGCTGGGCTGCTAATCTTGTGGTTAGCATCTTGGACCCCCCAGCAGATTCCTGGGAGAAAGAAGAGGCTGGCTGTCTCCTCTGGTAAAGATGTATAGCCTTGGAAGCACCTTGTTCTATAGGGTCTCTCTGAGTGAGAAATGACTCCATAGCCGTTGGTTTGGTTTGATATTTTTATGCCATTAACCTTTGTACACAGTCTTGCAAACTGGGTGCCCTAGTTTCCTATGCCCACTATGCATGCTATGTGTGTGCATGTAATTTACATGGGTATGGTATCTGCAAAAACACAAAAGCAACAGGCCACTATTATGCAGCCATTAAGAAGAATGAGGCAGAGGTAATAGGAAGATGTTCACAAAATCTTGAATTAAAATTTAAAAGTTAATTTACAACCCATTATGTATAGTTTAATCCCTTGATGGTACAACCAAGCAACATAAAATATTCACATATAAATTATAATGAGTATATATAATAGATACAATAGTCAATGTATATATATACTACAAAGAAAATATGGGGGGAAAGTCTGGCAAGATACATAAAAGCCTTTAAAAACTGGGTATTTTTGAGGAGTGGGATGTGAGAAACCTCCCAAATTCTACTTTCTAAATTTCAAGTTCTTTACAAGAACATGAATTACTCTCACAGTGAAAAATAAACTTGCTACATCGCACCCTGACTGGCTC
>NW_022103898.1:10241401-10242445 GCF_000313985.2 Echinops telfairi | reverse complement strand
TCCCAAACCAAAATCTAATGTCATGTTGATGGCGAACAAATATTAAGCCATGATCTTTTTCTTGTTTTCTACATACCCTTGTTGGCCTATATCCGGCTGTCTGTGTAACATATAGATACAAAATCTGCAATTTGGGGGAACAGTGGAAGATTGAGAGATTCCTTAGGAGAGATGAGGCGTGAAGTCATTCTGGCTGGATGTCTTCCAGTACAGCCCTGTTTGCTCTTCTGACAATCAGTCCATGGTCGTTTCAATGTTCTTCACCAACACTATTATTCAGAGGTATCCACTCCTCTCCAGCCTTCCTTACTCACTAAATCACAGACTAGAGGGACGCATAAGAAAAATGGCTATTGGCCAGCCCTTCTCCCTATTGCAACCCAGGTTTGCTTGGGAATGACTCTGCTGGGCTAGAAATCCACATATCCCACCTTTCCTATGCACACAGGAGCCATGTGTCACAGCTCTGGCCAATGGCTGTCCCTGACTAGATGAGGCATGCCTTTTGTACTTCACTCACCCCGCCCCCTCCTCTGAAAGAGAACCAGAGGGAGAGCTGGGTAGGAAGCAGAGATGTGGTGTTGCCACTGTGAAGACAGATACACGTAAGGATGGCCAGAGGGTGTCTGAGACATGAACAGCACCCAGCGTCCGCCTTAGACGTCTCAATTTTCTGTGCAAGAAAAAATACAAATCTCGTGTAGGAGGCCTGGTAGGCATGACCAAGGGTAATGTAACTGAGAGGAATTACTGAAACTCAGATGAAGGTTGAACATGATGGTGGGACAAGAGGAAAGTAAAAGGAAATAGAGGAAAGAGCTAGGAGGCAAAGGGCATATACAGAGGTCTAAATAAATGCATTTACATATGCAAAGATATTTATATATGAGGCTGTGGAAATAGATCTATGTGCATATATATGTATAGGCTTAGTATTAAGGTGGCAGATGGACAATGGGCCTCCAGTCAAGTACTCCCTCGATGCAAGAACACTTTATTCTATTATACTGGCATTCTGTGATGCTCACCTTCCCGACATGATCG
>NW_022103898.1:10233042-10239618 GCF_000313985.2 Echinops telfairi | reverse complement strand
GTTTTGAAGAAATAAAAGTAAAAAGATAAATAAATAAAAGTACACACACGAAATCAAAGTACAACCATCTTAACTTTGTATATTTATAATTAAAGCTCTTTAGCGAAGGGCACTTTGCATTAAGTCTTAGCTTCAGGATATTCTTACCAATTGTCTTATAAGCTGTTCAGTTCTAACAATTACTTTTCATAGGTTTTCTCCCTGGTTTGATTAGTATTTGCTATCAAAATACAGTATCAGTTCTGCACATTTTTTCTTCACATATTAACCTCTCCAAAATCCAGACAGGTTTTACATTTAATGCCCCCTTACAGCTTACCATTAATTGGTATCATTTTTTTAAAGCACATATTGTGTGACGCTGAAGTAGATCCTGCATCATGGAGGAGAAGAAAGGATTCCGTTGTTTAAAAATGGAAACAATTCTACAAGCTAGAGTGCTCCAATAAAAAGGCAGCATCCCATTCCTGTCTAATGTGACTCAAAATTGCAACACACAATTCTCATTTGTACAGACTTTTCAGAGGAAAAGAGAGTAAAGAAAATCCAGGATTCAAGGTAGCAATTATCCCAAAGGGCACATAGGGCCACAGGAGCCACAGTGTCCACTAGCCTGAGACCAGAACTAGATAGTGGCCAGCTACTACCCTTGGTCACTTTGACTGGGACCGTGAGGGGTCCTGGATGGAATGGAAGGAAAATGTAGGGCAAAATTCAAGATCATAAAGAGGCTGGCATACTGGTTGTAGAGACTGATGGAACTCCTCAGACGGTGGCCCTTAGACACTCTGCCAACCTGGGACTGAACCCACCCCAGGGTCACCTTGCAGTCAAACAAGACAAGTGCACAACATGAAAAGTAACACTCCAGATGAACAGAACCCTCCAAATAACCAACCGCACACGCTCGTAGTGGCAACATTTATCTAAAAACAAAACTAAGAAGGATGAATGGACACCAGGCGCCCAGGGAGGAATGCAGAGGAGTGCTGCTACATTTTCAGGGACTGCAAATCGTGTCACAAAGACAAAAATGTGTGTAAGTTGTTGACAAAAAACCAAAATTGCTCTGTAAACTTTCACCCAAATCTAGCCCTACCCCACCACACACACAAATGTGTATTATGAAAAAACTATGCATAGATTTCAAATTTGTTGGCCCCCAAATAAACTCATACTACCTCATTACAACATGTCTGAGTAGGAAGTAGTTTGAGGCACTAAGGGTAAGTCGTCATTGAAAAAGCCCTATCAGAACAACATGAATTCTGCAAAAATTGAACAAATACCATGTTTACAGTGAAGCTTGAGTGAAATTTATAAAGAATGGTGAAATCACTGGTGCTTTATATAAAATGTATGGGGGCAATGCCCCAAAGAAGTCAGTATTTTATAAATGGGTAACTCCTTTTAAGACGAGAAAAGACCAAAGGGTTTCGAGAAAAGGGGAAAGACAATGTTGAAAAAGAAGCCTCAAGTGGCATATCATCCACATCGATTCACAAGAGAGCTATCTGCTCAGTGCCTTAACTGAAAGGCAGCAATGACTGACCGCCGGAACAATAGTCAACACCTCAGTCATCTCAACTGGCTCAGCTTACACAATTCTGAGCAAAATTAAACTTGACAAACTTTCTGCTCAATGGGAACCAAACTGTTATACCCAGATCTGTTCATTCAGACAAGAGAACTTTCTTCTTCTTTTTTGAATTTTAAATTTTAGAAATTTAAATCATTTTATTGGAGACTCTTACAGCTCTTATAACATTCCATACATCAGTTGTATCAAGCACATTTGTACCTATGTTGCCATCAAGAGAAGAACTTTCGACGACAATTTTAAACAAGTGGGATCAAATTCTTGAAGCCTTTCTCAGAAGAACTGCAATCAGAATGAAACACGGCATCACCAATATGGGCTTGAAGACAAAGCACAATTAAAGCAATGGCTACCAAGAGGTGGCAGTGGTCGAGTTATATCAAAAGCAGACTTATCACCGTTTGGGGCTACTCAAGAATTTTTACTTAATGGCTTTCTGGAGGGCCAAAGAATGATAACATTTGTTTATTGTGAGATTGTCTGGGGAAAGTGAGGCACAGCTTCACCAGAAAAACACCTGGGAAAGCTTCACCAGAGCCCTTCTCGGCCACCTCAATGCTTCTGCTCACTCTTCTCAAAGGCAACTGCCCAAGAGATTCCATGGAAATCAGTAAGCATCCACCTTACAGTTCTGATTTGGCTTCTCCTGGCTTCTTTTTGTCTCTTAATCTTTAAAACAAGTAATAATACAGATTTCTTCATTTAATGTATAAAAGACATGCTTAAGTTCTGAGGTCCCTCAGTTATCTAAGGATGGACTAAATGGCCTGATATTAGCACTTAAAAATTGTCTAGAGTGTGATGGAGATTATGCTGGGAAATAAAGTTTATGTTTTTATCTTTTAACTCCATTTTCCACAAATGTTTTGAAGTCACATCATATTCCTATTGCTATTTATAATACATTAGGCCTCACTAGCCAGAATATGCAGAAACCCACTGTCCTTATGTCTGTCACAGTAACCCGAGCTTTTCCACTGATGATGCAGCACAGACTGAAGACAGTTTGAGTAAGTAACACATTTTTTCACATAAAATACCTTCCTGAGGAATGCCCAGAGGATCACGTGTCTGTAGGCAGGGAATCTACAAAGAATGGGAACATGCAGATAAAAAGATTTAAATTTATTAGCCCACGGTATAATGATCATCTTTAAACACTGCCTGGTTTTATACAGCCGGAATAGGAGCAGTTTATTAGCATTTCTCTTCCCAGCGGACAATGATTAAAGTGTGACAGACAGAGGGCACATAATTTCGGAGGAGGATTAAGACTTCATTTCATTTCTAGCTGTAACTCAAGCCTTTATTTTACTATTCCCCGGAAAACCACCAAAAACCAAAACTAACCCAGTGCTGTCAAAATGCTTTGACTCAATGACAAATGACAGAATTAGAATACCACCATTTTGCAAGCCCTCATAAATTAACATATCTAGGCATTGATCTTCAAGAGCCACGAGTTGACTACATAGGAAGAGAGGGAACTAGTTATTAGGGCCTCCTAATGGCAGTAAACACCAGTTCCTATGAAGCAGTCTTGCCAAACCCAAAGAAACTGAATTAGATTACGCCTCTAGATTTAACTACTAGTTTACATGAAATACAAAGATAGAGGAACACGTTAAACAGACCCCAGGGAAGCTATCAGCAAAATCCAGAATGTGACAGGCTATAGAACAAATAACCAAGTTTACTTTAAAAATAAATTGGAGAGAGAAAAAAAAAAAGGTGGGAGGAGGAACCTATGAACAAAACGAAATTCAGACTCCCCTCAGAAGCAAAGAGGGGAGAAAATTACATACTCACGAAAACAATTAGGCCCTGTGCGCCTCAGCCTCCACAACCCTGAGACCAGAAGTAAACGGTGCTCAGCTACATTACCAGACACACCCCACCAGCTACTACCATGAGAAAGATGAGGCTGTGCACACCCAGAAACCTTCTGGCACAGTTCTGCTCTGCCCTTTAGGGTCACTATGAGTTGGAATTAATTCTATGGCAGTGGTTGGGTTTACCTTTTAAGAATACACACCAGGATAATTCTGAATGAAATATGTGTGTGGGGGTGGCTACAGTCACTCAAAGGGTGGAGGATCTATGTACAAGCTGGTTCACTCACATGGTGGTGGGCTGGAGGTCTCAGATGCTCTCCATATGAATTTCTCCACAGGTCACACAAGTGTCCAGCTTCCCTCAGAGTGTGTGAGTCAAGAGAAAGGTAGAAGCTGCCGTATCTTTTATGACCTAGCTCCATAAATTATATTCCATCATTTCCACAATATCCCACTGGTTATACAGGTCAGCCTATACAACGTGAAAGAAGACTATCCAAAGGCATGAATACCAGGAAGAAAGGATCATGGAACCATCTGGAGGTTGGTTACCATACTGTGGCAATTAGAATAAAATATACTGTGTCAGTCTGAGATGAGAGAAACAAATTCACAGACACTCATATGTGTATGAGAAAGAGCTTTGTATAAAAGAGCAATTGTACACTGAGAAAACATCCCAGCCCAGTCCAGGTCAAGTCCATAAGTCCAATATTAGCCCCTATGTGCGATACTTGTCCATAATTTCCTCTTTAGACCCACACAACTCATGCAATGATGCTGAATGCAGGAAGATCACAGGCTAGTTGGTGAGAGGTCTGGTGGGTTCAGTGGAAGTGGAAGTATCTCAGCGCTGGTGCAGGTCTCCATGTGTCTCTTCCGGCTCTCTGAGTGTCAATCGCAGGAAAGGGAAGGCAGAGAAAGTAGTTCTGGCCTCCAGTGAGCTATTTATCTCCCTTGCACCTCCAAATTAGGTCATCAAGCTGAGACCTGATTGACAGGCTAGACTCCACCCCTTCGCTTAAATTGACAGGAGATTATGTGACACACACACACACACACACACACACACACACACGCATCCGACTCCTGACCATCTTTCATTTCACTCCACTAAGCTCCTGCCTCGCTGGCCTTCTTTCTCTTTCTCAAAGTCTGAGGTTTATTCTCAACTTTAGAGCCTTTGTACCAATCATCCCCTCTGCCTGAATTATTCTTCCAACACATCTTATCTTCCCTTGCAACTCAGTCTGAAGAAACCCAAATCACCTACTTCCTTTCTATCCCCAAGCCCAATTTTAAAGCTCTGCAGAACACTTATCACTCTCTGATAATTTAGCACATCTGGCTCAGTGCTACACTCTGCCGCACAAGTAGTCATCACCTTCAGTACAATTTCAGCTTCCAAATGGGCAACTCAGCTAAATTCTCTAGCCTCTCCATTTTGTAAACCACTCAGCTCCAAGGACCTTTTCCTTCACTCTGCTTTAGCCACATCCTCCCACTGTCATAGCAAACTCAATTTACCTTGACATCACCTCTAAACTCATCCATTTATTGAACCTCCTAGCTCACATAACTTAAATGCGCCCCATGGAGACAGTTTTTCAATTGCCATGAGATCTTCAATTTCTTAACCCATCTTTGCTCTCCTGACTCCATTTCTCTCTTTATCCTGCTTAGATTGCAGTTAACCATTATAACTACTCCTTTTCAAGAATCCTCAATTCTCTCCCAAGGACTCCTCTCAAATGCCACAATCCTACAACCCTGGAAACTATCTTCTATATGCCAAGAATACTGATGGAAGATCATTCAACTAGGCAGTTTATTTTCACAATCAATGGAAGACCACCAAATGGGCATTCATTGTTAATTGGCAATCCAACTAGATTTCTCGAGCAAGCTGGCTCTCCAATTTCTGTCCTCTCTAAAAAGGTCTTTTTAAAAACCCATTTTTCCTCTCCTTCACAATCCTCCCCTATTTAGCTGATGTCCTTGACTCTTCACGGAGTACCAAAAAGCCAAAACAAAACTAGCAATCTATCATCATTCATGACCAGCTGCATAAATGAACCTGTATCTGCATTCAGTTTTCCCTGTTTCAACATAAATGACCCTCCTCTTTTTGAAGAACAATCCCTCTACTTAACACTTCTGATCTCATCTCCTCTCCTTTATTCATACACTGATTTTGAAATTATCCCCTTTTCCTCCCATCTATCATCGCTCATTCTTGTCTAGATCATTTCTATATCATACATTTAAACTCTAGTATGTTCTCTCTTAACAAAACAGAATGATTTTTAAAATGAATTTTTATTGTAAATTAGGTTGGAGCTTACATTTCAGACCATCAACCCTGCATTCAACAGTTCAAACCACTCATCAACACACACCCCTCTCTCTTCATCAACACACACCCCTCTCTCTTAGGAATCTCTATCCACCCTTTCACTCAAGGTAATACCTGTTAACCTTCAAGTCTGTTGCTTCTTCTCCCTTGGGAGCATCCAAAGTCTGTTTCCTTTGGTATGCAAGTCTTCGTCTTACAATAGTGGTCTCATACAACCATTTTCCTTTGTGTTTTTCTAACTTCACTCACATAATGTTCTCCAGGTTCATCCATGTCATGAGGTGTGTCCTGGTTGCATCACTGTTTTTCAGTGATGCATATAGTACTCCATTGTGTGTAGGTACCGGAAGCCCTTTATCCATCCTTCTGCTACTGGGTATTTGGGCTATTTCCAACTTCTTGCAATTGCACACAGTGCTGGATTGAACATGGGTGTGTATACATCTGTTCGGGCTTTCGGTATATACCCAGCAGAGGTATTGCTGGCACATATGGAACTTCTTTTTTGACTCCATATATCCCTTCAACTACCACACCATTTCTCGGCCCACTTCACAGTCTTATCAAAGTGTTAAAAATATGAAATCTACACTTTTTCACTTATCATGCATTGTGTTCAATCCACTCCCCTAGGGCTCACAGCAACATCCAAGCTGCCAAGCTAATGAATAGTTTACTACTGTGATAGTTAAGTTTGTGTCAACTTGGCTTGGTCAAGATTCTCAGAGTTTGTCAGTTAGAGTCTAGTAATCTCCAATGATGTGGTCTAAAACAGGGTCATCAAC
>NW_022103898.1:10231132-10232923 GCF_000313985.2 Echinops telfairi | reverse complement strand
GGGGGGTGAGGCTACTTCCTGTAGAAGTTCACACTATGGAGCTGGTTTGCTTCTTTCTGGGTCTGGATTCCATATCTGACTCATTAACCTCTAGAGCTTGGGACCTGAGCCACTGCCAACCATATTGCTTGCCAACCCTGGGAACTATCAGCAGCTTGCCACCTAACCTACTGACCTTGGATTCCTTGGACCTTATAGCTACAAGCCTGACTGCCTGACCTTGAATTCATCCACCTCTGCATCCACTATCTTGTGGTCTTCCTGCTTCCTGTGAAGTCCCTGCAGCTACACAAGTCAGGAGAGGGCTCCAGCTTAACATCTGACCCATGGACTCATATAGGACTACAGAGAGAGAGAGAGAGAGAGAGAGAGAGAGGTAGTTCTGATGTATCTTCTCTAGAGAACTCAGATTAACAAAACTGTCCTTTTCTTAAAGGCCTCTCCATAGCACTGTATTGTTGCTGGGTGTCACTGAGTCAATTCCACCACCGCAACCTCATGTAACAGAGTAGACCCATAGAGTTCTCTTGCTGTCACCTGTACAGAAGCAGAGCATCAGGTCTTTTTCCTGTAGGGCCACCGTGTGAGTTTGAACTACCAATGTGTTGGTGAGTAGTCAAGTGTTTAATCCCTGCACCACCAGGGCTCTTTCTCGGCAGCACTAAACATCTCTAGTTGTCTAGTTGATTCTGACTCATGGCAACGTCCCCTGTGGGAGACAGTAGAACTGGAAAGTAGGGCTTCCGAGGCTATAATCTTTGCAGAAGCAAATTGCCACTGTTTTCCTGTGGGGCAGCTAGTGGCTTCAAACGGTCAACCTTCTGATTAACAGCCGATCTCTGAAGCACTGTATCACCAGCATTCCTTTCGGCAGCACTGCATCCTGTTCATTATTCCTTCCTTCTTGAAATAATCTCTTCTCTTGATTTCACCGAGCAATAACCACTGAACACCAGCCCTGGAGAGAAGGGGCCATGGTGGCGTAGTGGTAACACAATGGGCTGCTAACCTCACAGTCAGCAGTTTGAAATCATCAGCTGCACGGAGAAAGATGAGGCTTTCTACTACTGCTATAAAGAATCACAATCTTGAAAACCCACAAGGGCAGTTCTACCTTATCCTATAGGGTTGCTACAAGTCTGAATCAACCCGATGGCAGTGAGTTTCTTTGTTCGATCCCTTGATAAGACTGTTCTAGACCCTGCCTGGGGGATAGGTAGTTTCTCTGGCCCCTTACCCTCCTTTTTGTTTTCTTAACTTATTTGACTCCTCTTACTTTGCTCCTTCAGCCCAGTAATCCCATCCCGAATGCTAACAGTAATTTAGAACTTAACAGCAAGTCCCCTTCACTCTCTCCCTAAGTGATGTGATCCATTCCCATCATTTCAATTTTTATCCTAGTTGTGTTAGTCTGGGTAAATTAGAGAAACAAATCCATGGAAACACATATGTGTATAAGAAAGAGATTTATATACAAGAGCAAGTGAACATTGAGAAAACATCCCAGCCCAGTCCAGATCAAGTTCATAAGGCCGATATTAGCCCGTATTTCTGATATCAATCTATAAAGTCCTCTTCAGACTCACGAAATACATGCAATGACGCCGAATGCAGAAGATCACAGGCCAGTGGGTAGAACGTCTTTGGATCCAGTGTCATTGGAAACATCTCAGCGCTGGCAGGGGTCTCTCTGTGGCTTCTCCAGCTTCTGAGGTCTGGTTACGCCCATGTGGCTTGTCTTCTGCAATGTCTCTCAGGGAGTAGCAGAGAGAGAGTGTCTCTCCTGCCTCC
>NW_022103898.1:10220047-10229704 GCF_000313985.2 Echinops telfairi | reverse complement strand
CTAGACCGGAGGATGTACACTACTTCATACTTCTAATCCACCAGCCAGTCCCCGAGTCTCTCTCCACAGTACACCTCAGACGCGCTCACTCTCTACTTCTTGCCTGCACCACCACCACAGCCTCCCAAAAGGTCTCTCTGCTTCAACCCTTGTTTTCCTCCAATCTTTACGATGCATACCTTTTAAAAAAAACTAAATTTACTCTGTTTGGTAAAACATAGACAGTCAGAAAAAATGTGGAAGATCCTTAAAGACACAGCCTGAGACAATGGTTGCAACAATGGGCTCAAACACGGGGACGACTGTGAGGGTGGCACAGGATTGGGCTGTATTTCACTCTGTAGTACATTGCCATAAAAACCTTGCTCCTCCTCTTGTTCTTCAAGATCTGACGTCATAGAAATTCTGCTTAGCTGCTGTTCAACATCATCATCCTTTATTCTTCCTTACTCCAAACTAGCCAAGCCGGCCTGTCCATTTCGGGAAAGCTAGCAACAACCTTGCTCTCTTCTTGCTTAGTACGCATGCTCCTCCCTGTCAGGACCACACTTCCTTCTGGCTGGCTCCTCCTCATTCTCTAGTTTCAGCTTAACTGGAACGCCTGCAGGTCACTTTATCCATGCTGGACTGCCCTGTTAGCACCTAACATAGCTTTTCTTCTTTTTACTCACGGCATATAATAGCTTACATTTTCTTGTGCGTTTATTTACTTAAAATTTTATTTTGGAATTTCACACACACACGTAAAGATTTTATAATGAACTTTCAAGTTCTGGCAGTATGAAAATCTCATTTAATTACGACAGTATGAAAATCTCATTTAATTATGACTGCTCTACTGTCAGCACCAGAAGATAGAGACTCCCACCTATGCTTTGTCTCTTTATACAGCCAGGACCTTGCGGAGTGCTTGGTTCCCTGCACCCACTCACTCAGTCACCCTGGTGTGGAAGGATGACTCTAAAGACGACGATGGCACACTGAGAAACGGGAAGGAGGAAGGGAGTAGTGTTGAGGACAGTTGTTAATTTATTTATCAGTCTACTCCCCGCCAGGCCCTGGGCTAGGTATTAGGTTTCTGAGATAAATTAGAGAAAGTCTCATACCAAGTCCAGTGGAGACAGACATGGTAACAAGGAGCACTTACTAAGGGCCACCAACAGGCCACACTCTCTACAGGTGCTGTCTCATTTAATCCTTACACCTTACACCTGGTGGTGTAGTGGTTACCCATTGGGCTGCAATCCGAATGGTTGGCAGTTTGAAACCACAAGAAGCTCCTCAGGACAAAGACTTGGCTTTCTACTCCCAGAAACAGTTACTGGGTGGGGGGTGGGGTCACTTGGAAAACTCAGAGGGAGGGGGACCACTATGAGTCAGCATTGACTCAATGGCAGTTAGCTTGAGTTACACCTTACAACTATGATTATCCCCATATTGCACATAAAGAAACTGAGGCTTAGAAAACATTAAGTCACTGGTGCAGGTCACAAAGGTAGAGAGTGGTCATGCCAGGTTTAGAATGAGGGCTATTTCATTCTAAAGCTAATCACTAAACACTGTACTTCCAGGTGTGTATTATATTAGACTAAAAAAAAAAAAAAACCTCACCGTCGTAGAGTCAATGCCAACTCATAGCAACCCTATAGGGCAGGGTAGAACTGCCCGTGTGTTTCCGAGACTGTTACTATTTACAGGAGTAGAAAACCTCATTTTTCTCCCGAAGAACCATTGGTGTTTGCAACTGCGGACCTTGTGGGTCACAGTCCAACATGTCACGACTGCTCCACCAGAGCTCCTGAACTAAGTTAGAAACTCAGTCCCCCACAAGATGTTACAAGAGATGTGCACCAGCAAGATGAAGGCAGGCAGGGAACGCTAAGGGGAAGCAAGAGCCTTGGGCAGAGTCTGCATGATGAAGCAGGATATTGCTAAGGCATGCAGCCCCAGAAAACAGTGTGCACAAAAGCATGCAAGGAACTGGATAGTGCCTGCCTACCCTTACTGACCCTTTTGAGGAAAGACTCTAGAGAACAAAGGTGGGGACTGTCTGGCCCTGGAGGTGTATAAGGCTTGCAACATCACCAATACCAACTAATGTCACTTTCTTCACCAGAGAGAAGCAGCTTCAGCCATCACATTTGGGAAAGTTAATAAATGTTTGACCAGTACGGTGGCCCCAGAGTGATATCTTAAACAAATGCCCTTGACAGAAAAAAGGTTCCCTACCCGGCTTTCAAAGAAACCTGACCAAAAAGGAGACGAAAACAACAGAATTTCAAATTCATAGCAAGTCCAGATTTTCTGGAGTCATGAAAGCTGTATGAATCCCTAGAATAATCTTTAAACCTTAAACAAATAAAAATTACCCCCATAAATCTATTTATTTGGTTTTAAGACTTCTTAAAACCAAACAACAGTTTAGTTTAATTCAAAAATTATGTCTGCTTTCAGCATAATGTTCTTTTAGAAATTATCTTTATGGGATCAAAGTGACAGCAGCAACTCAAAAGACTAGATGGGGCCTCCGGGAGCAGTGCATGCACGCTAGTGGCAGAGGGCCAACCCAGCACAGGAAGACGGGAGGGCTGCACAGCTCAAAGAATGTCACCACGGACGTGTACAAACTGTTGAACTGGTACGCCCTGCTGTGCATATGCTCAACAACAACTACATAAACAAACATTTCAAAGACAAAACAAACCCAAAGAGTCTGAAGATACTTGAAGGCACACTGAATATGGATCCTTTGAAGAACTCCATGATCTGACATTTTAGATGGGACGATGGGCGTCATCTCGTGCTGGGCTCTTTGGAGGTGAGGCGAGCTTTACACACAGAACAAAAGATATGAGGGCGTTATGCACCAAACGCTATAAAGCACAGAGGATGTGAGAGGCTTTTTGCAGCCTCAGGTGAATCTGGTAAGGTTCATATAAGAGATGAGCCTGAACTGATCCTGAAGGACAAATGAAGGCATTAGGCAAAGCGGGCAGGCAAAAGGAATGACTTTCACAATGGCAGGGCAGTATGACAGAGCAAGATACACTGGGGAAACTGCGAGAAGCCTGGAGGTAGATGTGGCCAGATTTGGAGGGAAGCTGGTTATAGGAGAACGGAAAAGATGAAGCTGGCAGCTAGGTCACAGGTGTAATCTTCATTTTCATTTTCTACTCTTATCTGCGAACCACAAGGTCTGCAGTTCAAAACCATCAGGTGCTCCAAGAAAGACGAGGCTGCTACTCCTGTAAAGCGTCAGAGTCTCAGGAAGCCACAGAGGCCGACCTTGTCCCACACGGTCTCTAAGAGTCAGACTCAACTCGACGGCAGAGTTGTTGTGGTCAGGTGCCCTGGAGTCCGTTCTGACCCACAGTGACACTAGGCACAAGGGAGTGAAGCGCTGTCTGGTCCTGTGCCACCCTCACAGTTGTTTCTGTCTGAGCTCACTGCTGTAGCCATCGTGCTCCTCCGTCTCCTTGAGGGCCTTCCTCTCATTGGCTGCCCCTCTACTTCACAATAGTGGTAAGTCAACATTTTGGATTTAATGCTGAGAGTGTTTAAAGGAGACAATGATGTAAGATGTTTGCCATACAAAAATGTTTAGACACATTTAGGGAGGCTTCAAAAAGTTTGTTGAAAAATGGAAAATGAAAGTATTGAAGTTTTTCTATGGACTTTTTGAAGCCCCCTCATACAACAGACAAACAAAACCCAGAAATAGACATCTCTATTGAACATTGCAATTTGGTATATGACATGGATTGAATGGTGTCCTCCCCGTAATATGGCAATTTGGCTGAGCCCTGATTCTCAGTGGTTTGAGTTACATAGTGATACAATTTGGCAGTTATATAATGACCCATAATGCGATCCGATGTGATGAGCCAATCAATTGCAAGGGTGGAATAAACCAAAACCTAACCACCTGCTCTCATGTCGATTTTGACTCATAGGATCCCTATAGGGTTAAGTAGAACTGCTCTATAAGGTTTCTGAAGCTGTAAGCGGACTGTCTCATCTTTCTCCCTAAGGAGAGCTGGTGGGTTTGAACCACTGACCTTACAGTTAGCATCTCAATGTTTAATCAACTGCAACCATCTTCTTAAATGTGGGATGTAATACTCTTGAAGCACTTTTCATTTTCTCAGAGACAAAAAGAGAGAATCAAGCAGAGACAAGAATTACTATCCCCAACAAGAAAGAAGAGCCAGGAGTGGGGTGTGTATCTTCTGGCCCAAGGTCCCTGTGCTGGGAACCTCCTGGAACTAGGGGAAGATTGAAGTCAAGACACAAAATCTCCAGGGAATGCCTGTCAGCAACTGTGAACCAACAGAGAAAGAAAGCCTTCTAGACCTAGAGCTGGCACTGTGAGTTCAGACTTCTGGCCCCATAAACTCTGAAAGAGTGAGTCTGCTTTCAAAGCTATCCTGTTAGAGCATCAGTAACACTATTTAATAAAGGTAGCATTTTAAATCGGGGGAGAAAGGATACATTCATCATTCAATTACACCATAGGGATAACTGGATGTTGGGGTTTTTTTGGGGGGAGGGGGGTTGGGGGGTTCAGAATCAAGTGAGACCCTTCCTTCAAACGATATAAGAAAATAAAATTCAGTTGTTGTTGTTCGGTGCCATAGAGTATGTTCCGACCCATAGCGACCCTATGCACAACAGAATGGAAGACTACCCGGTCCTGCGCCGTCCTCACAATCATCCCCACGCCCAAGCCCACTGCTGCAGCCATCCTGTCAATTCACCTCATCTAGGGCATTTTCTGTTGTTGTTGTTACCCTTCCACTTTACCAAGCATGATGTCCTTCTCCAGGAACTGGTCTCTCCCGACAATATGGCATCAGCAAGTCCTTTTCCTGATAACATATCCCAAGTACATGAGACTAAGTCTCACTATACTTGCCTCTAAGGAGCATGCTGGCTGTACTTCTTCCAACACAGATCTGTTGGAAGTCTCTTTGCATGGGAGAAAGATGTGGCAGGCTGTTTCTACAAAGATTTACAGCCTTTGAAACCTTACGGGGAAGCTAGATAGATAGATGATAATGGGTCTGGTTTAGTTTACACGCTATGAACGCTCCCTGTCAATCTGACAGTGTTTCCTTGCCATTCATAGGCTGTCAGTGACTAATACCTCTGCAATGGGCAGCCAGCCTATTTCTTCCCATGGAGAGAGGCTGGTAGGTTCAAACGGCAGTGCTTTTTATTAGTAGACAAGCACTTTAATCACTGTATCACCAGGGCTCCTTTTACAATAAAGAATTAACTAAATAAAGCTGTTCTCAATGCACGTGTATGACCCACTTCTGTGAAAAATGGGTTTTTCCAAAGTACGCCTACGTCTCACTTATATATACTGCTATTCCAATGATGTTAACATATACATTTCTTTGATGTAAAAATTATGTATATATAATCAACTTAGACATAATCTCACTTCCACTCACTCAGTAAATATTTTAAAAGCATCTACTGTATATCTGACACAGCCCAAGGTATACCATGGTGATTAAGACCCAGTCTCTACTCCCAAGGGCTTATAATCCTTTTCATTTAAAAAAAAAGTTTTTAATTGTTTTATTAGGGGCTCATACAACTCTTATCACAATCCATACATACATCAATTGTGTAAAGCACATTTGTACATTCATTGCCCTCATTATTCTCAAAACATTTGCTCTCCACCTAAGCCCCTGGCATCAGTTCCTCAAGGGGCTTATAATCCTATTAACACTCAACTATCATTTTTTCCTCCACCTTTTATTATTTTATTTTTAGACTTAACAGCTTCGTCCAACTGTCCTTAATGTTAACCATGGTATATAACCAGAGTAAAATTAGTAAAACTAAGAAATTAACATTGATACATTAATTAGAGACTTCCATCTACTTCCCCACTCACTTTTCTGTTTCCCACATTTCATTTGTAAAAGTAGAAGAGGTATTATCCAGCTTGATAAATAATACATACTATGAATCTTCTTTCTTTTTCTGCCAGCTTCCCTCTCCCTGCCTCCAGGTATCTTTGTAAGTGTGCTATGCTAAATTTTATAGCAACAGTAAAAAATTAGCTTAGTAATGCCTATAAACATTCAAGGGGTAGGACTGGGCAGGGTGTGGTTGGCAAAAAAACATATAACGTGTGTTACTTGTATAAAAAATAGTTGTCATCCTGTTTCCTTCCTTGACTCTCAATTATATTTTCAGTAAAAAAAAAAGTCTTATTGTAATACATGTGCTTTGGAAAACAGAAATACTTAAAAAGAAAACAAAACAAGAACAGAAACAGAAAAATGAATAATATTAAGATTATCTCTGGCATTGTAACGTCAACTTAGGTTTTTATCTGATTTACTTTGTTACTATTGTTAACTTTTGTTTTAATGTTTTTCTGTATGTGATATCCAGAATAGGTAAATCTATAGTGACAGGACTGGATTAATGGTTCCGTGGGGGTGTGGCATGGGAGGTGGAGGGAGATGGGGAGCTAATAATGATGAGTACAATAAAATGGTCTAAAACTGATTGTGGTGATGACTGTACAACTCTTCTTTATTTATGTGATGGAACTATTGAATTACATGATATGTGAATTATATTCCAATAAAACTGATGAAAAAAAATATCTGATAATCCCGCTACACAGAGATAAGCACTACTAACAGCCCAGTATATAATTTACTGGATTTTTTAATAAGTGTGTATACACAATATCAGGAATGTAAATATCTGGAGTGTGATGTTTAATTTTAACGTCGTGTGTCAACTTGGCTAGGCACAGTTCCCAATGGCTCTGCCACACACTGGACTACTTGTTCCATTACATAATCTAATGCAATGTAATGACCTTCCATAATGTGATCTTATGTAAAGTTCTTAGAGTGGCTGCCTTCAAACCACAAATAATATTCTGGCAGAACTTGATTCTTCAACTCCATAATCTGCCTGTCACCTGGCCTATGAATCTTGGCACGCAAGCCTACAGAAATCTCCAGGCCTACAGATTTTGAACTTGTCAGCACCCACCACCCACAATCGCATGAGCCAAACGGAGTTTCCAGATGGCTGCCTAACCTACGGATTTCAGAATTGCCAGCCTGCCCCATGCCCTGATGCAGTAGAACCCTCCTCTTACTTGCAGAATTTGGTCTTTCCAGCCCCAACAATTGCATGAATCAATCCCTTGAGGTAAATCAATCTCTCTTCCTCTTTCTCCAGCCGTCCCTCTGTGCGTGCGTGCGTGTGTGTGTGTGTGTGTGTGTGTAATTTAAATGTCTCATTAGTTCTGTTTCTTTAGAGAGTTCTGGTAAAGAAATACCATAATTTGCATTTTCATCTTATCATTGCCTCAGAAACACTTTCCCATGACTTTAATGACAGTATAGAATTCTATCATACTGAACTATATTTCAACCATTTCACTGTTGTTGGGACAGTTTATAGTACTGTATGTCATGGTGAACATCCTTGAGTGTGGAAACTGTACACTGTGTGGATAATCACCAGGTATTAGTGACACAGCCAGGAGAAACACCTACTGACGCGTTCCCGGAGAGGAGCAGACAGCACTTATTGGAGGAGGTAAACCAGTGAGTGCTCTAGAGTGGGTTTATTCCTCTTCTATTAGTATTCAACCAAATAACTGCTATTGAGTGCCTGTTATATCCAATTACTATGCTGGGTTCCAGGGACACAATCGGGACTAAGGCTCTGCAGGGAGCTCACTGTCTAATCAGGAAAATGCAGGCATTTAAATAGAGAACCCACAACACAACAAGGTAAATGCTATTATCACAGTGCCAGGTTTGAACCAAGCATTCTGGGAGTACACATGCTATATTTTAAGAAATCAACTGTTAAAGTAAAGAGGTTTTATCTGGTTGGTAGCAATCCAGCTGAAAGAGGCTTAGGGGAGTCGGACTTCAGTGTGACCACCAATAGGATGGAGTTCTTGAGAATAGTTAAATTACGAACAAGGAGCAAGGCAGCTTCATGGGGCGAGGTAATTGCATGGCTAGAGTGCTACGTTCATTTCTGAGAACTGTGTGTTTTTAAATCTGCTTTATTGAGATATTGTCAACAAATGATGAAGTGTACCCATTTAAGTATATGCTCAATACATTCTGGCAAGTTTACAGACCCTCAAAAGCACCCCATAATAAAGATGGAGAACATTTCCATCATCTCCCAAATGTCCTGCATCTCATCCTCATGTGCAGTTCCAAGCAGCACTGAGTTCCTAGTTTCATACAAACAGACTTATCCAGTATATATTTCCTCCATGCCTGCCTTCTTTTACTCGGCACGTTTCTGCGATTCAGCCACGTGTGGTGTGTGCAGACTTTTCTTTCTACTGTCTGAGCATTGTGCTTGTAATAGAAGAAAGGGAAAAGGGACCAGGAGCATGAAGTGAGAGACCGCTCCTGGGGTTCTATGGGATCACTGAAAACTGCTGGCTAATCCTCACGGGAAGTACACATGAAGAAATTCAATGTGGAGACCAGCCTTGTTATCGGTTACTCAGAAGGCAGGGCCAAAATGAACAGCCACCCATGCAGTCAAGATACTGAAATGAGAACTTTGAATTCTCATGCATCAGAAACACACTCTGCCATTAGTTTCTTTATCAAATTAGTTATTCTGTCAGCCCTAGAAGTAATACGAAGGCACAGCCAGAAATTCGTGGGAAAATTCCATTGTATGTTAACCCCATTTTTTCCAGGAACCTCAAGGTCATTGGAAGGAAACCACTAGTGTTTGCCAATCAGACAGACATAAGTTTAAGTCAGTCTCCATTCAACCTCTTAATAACTGTGTGTCCAGGACTTAAAGTCTAAGCCATAGTTTCATTTGAAAATGGAAATAATGCTTAGTATGCCTGCCTCAAACCAAAACCTGAATAAATCTTGCTGTCCGCAAGATCCTGAGGTAATAAGAGAGAACACCTGAGCTATGACAGGCATCATGGGCCTAGAAAAGTCCAAGGCATTAGGCACTATCTAGAGCAGGGGCCAGCAAACTATGACCCATAGGCCAAATCCTGTGCATGGCCTGCTGAGAATGTTCTTTACATTTTTTAATGGTTGTGAAAGAAAACAAAGAAGATATTTGTTAGAGACCTTCTGTGGCCCAAGAAGCTTATTTACTCTCTGGATCTTTATGGAAAAATTGTGTCAACACAAACCAAGGTTTAGGGGAAGCAAGCTTCCAGGTTGTCCACTTGGTGGAAGGAGTGCAGGAGAAGGAATTCCCCAAACACCTCTGGGCCTTGAGTTCCTTATCTGTAAACTGATGCTGTAAACAACACCTTCTCAACGTCTGCTTCGGGCTATGGTGGAGCAACTCTGGTTAGGCTTGCCCTCCCATTGAAAACACCTCCCAAACTGGAAACAGGTCACCTACTGCTTGTGCAGACCTGAGCACAGAGTGAGGGCTGTGCTCCAGGAGAGAAGGGAAGCGCAGAGGTCAGTGCTATGCTGCCTCTGACCACAGAGTGCTGCCTCGGAAGAGGCCGAGGTTGCTGGAGTTTGGGGGTCAGAGCTCCCGAGAAAAAGGAGCACCACATACATACAAGCCGCTCCCCAAACCTGTACAAAGGTCTCCTTAAGTTTCTGACGACATACCCACAGGGTGAAACTCTGTAAG
>NW_022103898.1:10215167-10219427 GCF_000313985.2 Echinops telfairi | reverse complement strand
ACCTTCCTAATGTCGCGACCCTTTAATACAGTTCCTCATGTTGTGGTGACCCCCAACCATAAAATTATTTTCGTTGCTACTTTATAACTAATTTTGCTACTGTTATGAATCGGGCAACTCCTGTGAAAGGGTCATTGGACACCCCCCCCAAAGGGGTCGCGACCCACAGGTTGATAACCAATGCTATATAGGGTTTCAGAGGTTGTAAATCTTACAGGACTAGATAGCCTCATCCTTCTCCTGCAGAGTGACTGGTGGGTTTGAACCACTGACCTTGTAGTTAGCAACCTAATGCTTACCCAACTCATTTGTGATCCACACGAGATAATTTTTTTTAAAAAAGAAAGAAAATCATCCGACTGCAATAGCTCTAGAAATAACGAAAATGACAGGAAGAACAGATGTGGACTTTAAAACAGTTACGATAAATATGTTCAAAAGTTTAAAGAAAACACCAAAAAGCCAAACCCACTGCTGTCCCCTCTATGCAGACACACTGCAATCCTGTAAAGGGCAGCATAGGCTCTAGGCTGGAATCCTTATCGAAACTGCTTTCTTCACCAAGTAACTGATGAGTTCAGCCCACCAACTTTTCAGTTGGCAGACAAGCAGTTTAATCACTCTGCCAAAAGGCATCAACAAAATGAGACAAGAGATGGAAGATGTGAAAAATAATCAACCACAACTTCTTGGGGAAAAAATACAATAACTGACATGAAAAGCTCTACAGGAAAAAAAAAAATTTCATAAACAAACAACAACAAAACCAAGAACCGAGCTCCTAGAGAAGATACCAAGTAGATCACGTGGGTGTAATGTGAGTTCCAAAACTATGTGGGGAAAGGATAGGAAACATTTAAGACATAAGGGCCAGAATGTTTTCAAACTTCCGGAAGTTTCTAAACCCACAAATCCAAGAAGTTCAGAGACCCTCAAGCAGGGTAAGCTCAGAGAAAACCTCTCCAAAGCCCAGTCCCATCAGCACGTAATTGCTGAGAAACAGTGACAAGAAACAATCTCGGGCAGCAACCAGAGGGTAAAAGGCACCTCACACACTAGTAAATGAAGCTGAGCACAAGAGCCTCTCATCAGAGGCACAGGAGATAAAAGACAACACAATGCCACTTTAAAACTGCTTGGAAGATTTTTTAAAACTACTCATCTAAAACTCTATCTAGCAAATATAGCCTTTAATAGCGAAGGTGAAATAAAAAGTTCTCCAACAAATAAAAACTGAGATAACTTATGAATAGCAGATTCCCAGGCCAAGAAATGATGGTGCCTTGGAGGCTGAAGAAAAATTATACAGGTAGGAAGTTAGATCTAAGCAAAGAAATGGATCAACCCAAACCCACTGCATCAAGTAAATCCCCGCCCCTGGATCTTGTAGGATCTACAAGACAGGGAAGGATGCGCCCTAGAGTTAGGAACTATTAATCCTTACAACAGTGGACAGTTTCATCCTTCTCACAAGGAACCTCTGGTAGGTTTGAACTGATGACTTTTCGGTGAGCATCCCAATACTCAGCCTGTGAGCCACCAGGGCTCCTTAAATATGTACATAAATGGAAAAAAAGTATCGAGTTCAGAGTTTCAAATTTCATTAAAAAATAAGCACAATGAATAAATGGGTTTGTAACATATGTCGAATTAAAACATATCTTAATTGCCCAAAGTTGTAAGGGGGAAATTAAAAGCATATACTTTAGAAGGTTATTACACTATAAACAAAGGGATGGTATCAATTTAAGGCAGACTGCATAACATAAACATGAAAATTTTAAACCTTATAGCAACTACCATGAAAATAAAACAAAGATTTATAGCTAAAAGCAATAGAATAGTATAATAATAATAAGAAGAAGAAGCCTGGAAGAGAGAAAAGAAGAAACAGATGGAATATATAGAAGGGGCAAAATGGCAAAGTTAAACCCAACCACATTGAAAATTACATGAATGTAAATATTCTAAATGCTTCAATTAAAAGGCTAAGACTGGACTAACAATGAACAAATGAAAAGCCAGAACCAGCTACATGCTCTCTTAAAAAACAAAACGCATTTTAAATTTAAAAAACTGGAAAGGTTAAGAGTTAAAAGGATGGGAAGCTATACATAATATAGACATGAATCATAAGAAAGCTTGAATGACTACAGGAATATCACCCAAAGCAGATGTTAAGACAAGGAATATTACCAGAAATAAGAGGAGACATTTTCTAATTATGAAGAATTCGATTAATCAATACGTAAAAATCCTAAGTATATATACACTTAATCAGTGGTTTAAATGATATAAAGCAAAAAATAAGCAGAAATGATGGAAAATTGATAAATATAAATAATAGTTGTAAATTTCTCTATTTTGCTTTCAAATACTGAGTAATAAGGAGATAATCAGTAAGGAGCCATAAGACCTCAACAATACTATGAATCAACTTGACCCAGATGACATTAATAGAACACTATACCTAAAGTGCAGAATATATATTCTTTTAAAGTAGACATTGAAGATTTACTAAAGAAGACCATAAGGAGGCTCAACAAATCTGAAAGGACTGAAATAAATAGAACATGTTCTCTGACCCTAAGTCCCGGGGGCCTGGTGGTCAGCAGTTGAACTCCACCAGCTCTCCATGGGGGGGAGATGAGGCTGTCTGTTCCAAGAAAGCCTTACAGCCTCAACCCCACAAAGGGCAGCTCTACATTGTCTCTATGCGTCAGTTTTGCTTCAACTGCAGTGAGTTGTTTTTGGGTTTTTTTGTATGTTCAATGACCACCAAAGAATTTAGTTAGCAATCAGAAACAAAAAGATACCTGGAAAATTCCCAAATACTGTAATCATGAGGTGTCGTTGGGACCAGGTAAAAGGCATCAGAAGACCCATAACAAACAAGCAAACAAACAAAAAAAACCACATTGTTGAGAATGAGCCCCAAAGCCTATCTGTAGACAGTGGGGCATCCTCTCACAGAGGGGTCAACAAGGAAGGGATGAGTCAACCGGGACGCAGTAAAGCACTGATGGAACACACAATACTCCTGATTCCTTGAGGCTTCCTCACCCCCCACTATCATGACCCCAGTACTGCCTCTCACTGCAAGTTAAACTGGAGCAAGTACACAGGTACAGGTAAGAGATAAGAGCTCATGACACACGGAATCCAGCAAAGGAATGGGAGTAGTGATACCAGAGAGGTAGGGTGAAGGTGGGGAGAGGAGGGTGAGGAAGGGGGAACTGATTGCAATGATCAACACATAACCACACACACACACCCTCTAGGGGATGAAGAACAGAAACTACTCAGGAAGGGAGACAGCGGTCGGTGTAAGATATGAAAATAATAATAATTTATAATTGATCAAGAGGTCATGAGAGTGGAGGGTGGGAAGAAGAGCTGATACTAAGGACTCAATAAAAAGCAAATGTCTAGAAAAGAATGATGGCAACATATGTACAAATATGCTTGATATAATTGATGCATGGATTGTAAGACCCCCCAATATCTTTTAATATTAAAAAAAAACTAGAAAAACATCCTGAAAACAAATAAATAACAGTGAGAAGCTAATGATGATATTTTTTTTTAATTCCCAAATACTTGGAAGTTAAAACAAAAATGGGTACATAGTGCATGGATCAAAGAGGAAATCATAAATGAAATTAGAAAATATTTTGAACTTAGTGATAATAAAAATACAACATATAAAATTTTGTGAGCTATAGTTAATATAATGTTTAGAGAGAAATGTATAGCTTTAAATACTTCTATTAGGAAAAAAGGCAGGAAATCAAGGGCTTGTATTTCAATCCCTAACAAGCTATAAAAAGAAAGAAAATTACTCAATGCAAATAAAAAACAATTAAGAACAGAAGACGGGAAATCAATACAACAAAATAGGAAAACAATAGAGAAAATCTAAGAATTGCATATTGTTTACAAATAAACTGATAAACTTCTAGGCAGACTGATGAAGAATATAAGAAAAAAAATTTTAATCATTTTATTGGGGGCTCATATAACTATGATCACAATCCATGCAATCGATTGATTAATCGAATTCTTTGATCCATGCATACATCCATTGTTTCAAGCATATTTGTACATTTGTTGACATCATCATTCTCAAAACATTTTCTTTCCACTTGAGCCCTTGGTATCAGCTTATTTTTCCCCTCCCTCCCTCCCTCCCAAACCCTTGATAATTTATAAATTATTGTTATTTTTTTCATGTCGACATCTCCCTTCACTCACTTTTTG
>NW_022103898.1:10207689-10214097 GCF_000313985.2 Echinops telfairi | reverse complement strand
GCATCATGGAATGCCAGTTTAATAGAACAAAGTGTTCTTGCATTGAGGGAGCACTTGAGTAGAGGTCCAATGTCCATCTGCTACCTTAATACTAAACCTATAAATATATGCACATAGATCTATTTCCATATCTTCATATATAAATTTACATATGTACATGCCTGTATTTAGACTTCTATAAATGTCCTTTGCCTCCTAGTTCCTTCTTCTATTTCCTTTTACTTTCCTTTGTCCCACTATCATGTTCAGCCTTCATTTGGGTTTCAGTAATTCCTCTCAGTTACATTGCCCTTGATCAGGCCTTACCAGGTCTCCTACACCTTCCTTGTCATCTATTTTGGATCATTTGTTGTTCCCTTGTCCCTGGGTTTGTTAACACCCACTTCCTTTCTCCTGCCTCCCCCTCTCCCATGCCCCGCCAGGAACCGTTGGTCCCATTGTTTTCTCCTCCAGATTGTTTATCCCGCCTATCTTAGATAGATAAGCATGCAGAGATAATTAAATGCACACACAAAAAGAGAGCAAAACAAAGCAACAAATGAAAACAAAACAACAACAAAAACCAAGGACAAAAAAAAAAGCTTGTAAATAGTTCAAGGTCTGTTTGTTGACCTTTAGGCATGTTTTCTGGTCAAGTCTGATGGGGTGCCACGTCCTGGCCCCAAAGTCTATTTTTGGTATTCCCTGGGGGCTTCGTTGCTCTGTTCCCCTTGCAGTTCTGTTGCACACTCTTAGTGTTTCGCCTCAGTGTGGTTGGGTCAGATCAGGCTCAATTCCTGCACTGTGTCTCCAGTGTTGTCCCCTGTAGGGCTGTGGGTCAGTGAGGGATGTCGTGTCTCGTAGTGGGGCTAGCCCTATGGTCTTCTCCTTGCTTTGGCTGCTCTGAGCGGGAATATCGTCCTCAGGGCTTGGTGGGCAAGAAATTTTTTTTAAAACCCCACATATTACCATTATATCACTGAGAATCCTACTGACATTAAAAGGCTAATAAAAGAATGCTATGAACAATGTATTATTTATTTCCAAACCAAACCAAATTCACTACCATGCTGCCTCTGTGGGTTTCCATGACGGTTACTCTTTACATAAGGAGAAAGCCCTGTCTTTCTCCCTCAGAGCAACTGGTGGTTTTGAACTGCTAACCTTGAGGATTGACGCTCAATGTGCAACCACTATACCACTAGGGCTCCTCTATTAATATAGGTTATTTTGATGAAAGGGTGAATTTCTTGAAAGGCGCAGATTACAAAAGTGGATACAGACAAAATAGTCCTCTATTACAGATTTTATTTATAATAAAAAACAGTAACACAAAAATCCGAGGCCCAGATAGCTTCTTTGGGAAACCCAATAAAATATTTTGGGACGAACAGTACCAGTTTTCTATTTCTAGTGACCTTACCCATCGCTAGTCGTTAGGATTTCGGTCTCTTTACATTGAGTTGTGCGTAATCCATACTGAAGGCTACAAGCCTTGATCTTCACCAGCAAGTATTTCAATTCCTCTTCATTTTCAGCCAACAAGGTTTTGTCATCTGCATCCTGCAGGTTTTCTATAAGCCTTCCTCCAGTCCTTGATACCATGCTCTTCTTTATATCGTCCTGCGTCTTTGATGATTTGCTCAGCATCTAGATCGAACAAGTATGGTGGGAGGACAGCCTTGATGTACAGGAAGACCAAAATGCTCACAATAGGTAACATCATGGTCAATAAAGAAAAGGTTGAAGTTGTCAAGGATTTTGTCTTGCTTGGATGCACAAGCAAGGCTCATCGAAGCAGCAGTCAAGAAATCAAAAGAAGCGAGGGGGGAAAAGAGGAGCTGATACCAAGGGCTCAAGTAAAAAGAAGAGGTTTTAGAAATGTTGATGGCAACATATGCACAAGTGTACTTAATACAAGTGAATGCTGGAAGAAGATTTGTAAGAGCCCCCCAATAAAATGATTTTTTTTAAAAGAAAGAAAAAAAGATCAAAGGACATTGTATTAGGTAAATCAAGACCTTTTTAGAGTACTGAAGAGCAAGCGCACACATTTCTTTGACACCGAATTTTTAAAAAATAAAATAAATTTGACAAAATATGTTCAAGATACATAGTATATTGCTGAGAGAAGTTAAAGACATACTACACTCAAGATTTAAAACTCAATTCTTCCCAAATTAACCTGTAAATTCAATGTCATATTAGTAGCCTTTTTTTTTTTTTTTTTAAGAAACTGACAGCTTGATTCGAAAACATAGAAGAGCCACAGCAACCTTTGAATAACAAGGTCAAACTGGTGTTGTTGCTATTAGGTGCCACCGGTTCGGCTTGGACCCATCGTGACACTACGCACAACAGAAGGAAACAATGCACGGTCCTGTGCCATCCTCCCAACTGTTGCTGTACCGGAGCCCGTCCATGCAGACTCTGTGTCAGTCCATCTCGGCGGGGCCTTTCTCTTTTTCACCGCCCCTCCACTTGACCAAAGACAATGTTCTTCTCCAGGCACTGGCCTTTCCTGACAATATGTCCAAAGTATATAAGATGAAGTCTTGCCATCCTCGCCTCTACTGAACCCTCTTGTCTTACAGATCTCTTTGTCCTTTGAGCAGTCCCTGGTGCTTTCCACATTCTTCTCCAGCACCATTCCACCGCAGAACATACATTCCCAGATTTCTTATAAGACAACAAGAAGGTGTGGTGTCATTACAAGGAGGGATGTATAAATAAATGAAACAGAAGAGAACCCACAAATAGACCCCTGCCTGTATGGTTCCAGATGCCTAGAGAGGAAGATAGGATTTGGAAGCAACAGATGGTGCTGAAACTGACATGGAGAACTTAACCCTCACCTTCTAACAAACACAAAATTAGTTCAAAATGAATCACAGACCTAAATGTAAAAGCTAAGGCTATAAAACTTAAAAACACAAAATAAAATCTTCACAACCTCAGAGTAAGTAACCCGGAATTTAGGGGACCATGAAAATAATATATATCTTGATTAATTACAGAAGTTGTCAAAACTCATCAAACTCCAACCTTACAATCTTTTTTTTAAAATTGGATATGTATTATATGAAGGAGTTTCAAAAAGTTTGGGGAACGGTAGAATTGCAAAATAATGAAAAATTTCCAAAACTTTTTGAAGCCCTTCACAAATTCCCCCCTCTAGTCACTTGACAGATACGAACACATGAAATATAGAATGTGACAGTGATTTGTAATCTTTGCCCAATCTGAGGGGAAATGTGTAGAAAACAATAAAAGTTGACATTTGTGGCTAAAAAGAACAGGATGAAACTTTGGGAACAGACATAGTGATGGCTGAACAACACGATGAATATAATTAACATCACTAAGCTGGATGTGTGAAGACTGCTGACATGGCGAATGTTTTGTCACAGGAATATTTACCACAGTGAAGAAGTAATAATAAGAAATAAGAAGAAATAAAAGTCTTTGTAGTTTACTCTGAAAAATCCTAGTGCACAAAGAAAACATGAAGAGATAATGCCTGAGCTAGGAATATTTATTTTCTGCCTAAACGGTGAATATAGCATTCAACATCTGCATTCGCTACAAAGCACATTCAATATATGTTAATATCTTTTAAAAATTCACAATAATTTAAATATTTTAATCTTTAAATCTGCTGAGCTCATGTATTCTAAAAACAAAGTTTCACCACATCGATATCCTTTATTTACTCTGAAATTATTTGCTTGAATGATTTACCCTTTCCTGTCAGATAGAACACTTATTGTCCTAAGCACAGCCTAAAATAATCAGCTGTTTTAAATCTGATACAAACTTCTTTTACTATTTGAGACTGGTTTCTCTGCCTGACTTCAAAGAAAGCAACCTTTTCCTCGTTGCCTCCCCACCCCTTTTTCAATCATTGCCCTTTTGTGAGTTGCATACCTTAGTTTAATTTCTACTACATTGATTTTATAGTACGAGTTTCCCTTCCACAAGCAGCATTTTTCCCCTTCAGTTAGTGACTAAACCATAAAACCAAATCCACTGCCACTGAGGGACTCAACTCCCACTCATAGCGGCCCCTACAGGATTTCCAAGACTGAATCCTTACGGGGCAGACAGCCTCATCTTTAGCCCATGATAACGAGAAGAGGTTATCATGTTCATAGACCATAGTCAGTCCAAAATCCCCATAAAAGGAAGGGCCACTAGATTCTTAAACTCCATCAGCTGAAGCTTTGGCACAGGGTCCTTAGAACTCTTGAGTCCAGCTCCCACAATCCTTAGCTGCAGAGTGCTGAATCTTAACAAGCCATGACAAGAGGACAAGGATTTGTTGTCGCTGAAGGAAGACTGAGAGCCCTTGACTTTCACTTAACAAGGAAAGTTGTCTAGGCCACACACGGCAAGAATAGCACTCTGAAGCTCTCAGCTAGGAAAACAGCCGCGCCGGCCCCCACAGTGACTACTTCTGCTGTCCCCCAGCTAGGGCTCCAGGTATAAGGACGGGAAAAATTCATGACCTTGTGCACCTCCCGGGAGGGCTGGGCTGGGTGGGGGTTAGCCGATTCGCCAGTACAGGATGTGGGGCCACACAATTTGTAACTGAATGCTCTTGAACTAAGCAGATTTCAGCCCATGCTTATTAAGTGTGCCCTCATTTAAAGGGTGCACAGCTAGCCTGTGACTGAGAAGAGCTTTGCCCCACCGATCTGTCTCCACTGTGAAGGCAGACCTTCACATGCGTGGTCAATGTCTGTTTTGCTCAACTGAACAATGAAAGATGCTGGGTTCCGTATGAAACCAAAGTTTACGCTTTCTGAAGGCCATCCACACTCAGAGACACTGACTATGTGTGGGGTTAAGGGGAAGAGGGAACCCCACAAAACATCACAGGTTCGGTAGGCGCAATTGTACAGAGATAATAAGTAGAGATTATAGTAAAGTCATAGAGAGCATGAGAGTTAAAGGATGGAGTCAAGTAATGGAGTCAGACGCAATTCATGGTAACATAGCTCACCTCAGCTAGGCCTGATGGTCCTCGTGGAGGGGGCTTAGCTGTCAGAGAAGAAGCTGCTGCTTCGTCCTCCTTAGCCACCTTCTCCAGCCACCCTCCGAGAACCAGGGAGTCTCCTTATTTATTGCTAACCACGCATCATATCACTTTAGGGGGATCTGATTACAGCATCATACATCACAGAAAGGGGCAATACAATTCATTCTAGAACAAGTTTGATCATTCTGGTGTCTCATACAATAAAGTGGGCAATTACTATCCTGGGAGACATGCAAGTTCCCTGATAGTGGACAATAACCTGAGTCACCAGGAGGGGTATAACATAGGCAATACAAGCAATAGGAGGGGGATGACCTAGGGGTGAACGTGCAATAGTAAGAGGAAGGAATAGGGGGGCATGTGTGGCAAGATAGTAGCCTAAGCTTAGTCATCTTAGAGTGGTCCCAGGCTTGCCTATGGGCACTGCTTCGAGGGAACAATAACAGTAAGGAATGGGCTTTATTTAGGGTGAGTCAGACTAATAGTCTAGCCACTATAGATGGCTGATGTTAAGGAGAATAACCTCTGACTTACTTTTGCTGCCTAAAGAACAGTCATTCTCAAGCAGCTAAGTTTGGTACATATTTTGGGGAGACAAGTTAAGAGAAATCCTTCTGTTCCTCACAACTATGCTCCTATGCTTAGCACAGGTTTAAGAAAATAAACCAGGTTCTCAAGCGTTATCCCAGGGACCATGCCTGCATGGTGCCACACTGATGCTAAGCCACTGCTGTGGCGAATGAGCCACAGCCCAGACTCAAACGTTAGGTCTTGCTTTTGACCTTTTTTGTTTGGTTAAATGAATTGGTAATTGTATTTCTACTTCGATACAGGTAGTCCCCGATGACTGTAATACATCCATTCTGATGTAAGTTGAATATCTCATGTATCTATCTACATCTTTTTATTGGCATATAATTCACTTATCACACAATTCAATAGTTCAATCATATTAAGACAAGTTGTACGCTCATCACCACAGTCAATTTCAGAACATTTTCTTCTTTCTTGTACTCATCACTTATTCGCTCTCCACTTATGCCCACCCACCCCACTCGCCATACCCCCAGCAAGCATTAATTCAGTTAGTGTCTCTACAGATGTTGCTGTCCTGGACTTCATATAAAGAAAAGCATACCAAAAAACTAACAATGACAAAGTGAAACAGAAAAAAACTTCAACTGAAAGGAAAGTATGAAATATTAAAACGTAGAACAAATTCTAAATGCATCACAAAGGAGATCAAATGATAAGGTGTCAATTTTAACTTAACTGAACAATCTGGAGGAGAAAACAATGGGACCGATGGCTCCAGGGGGACATGGGAGAGGGGAGGTTGGGGGAAAGGAAGTGGTGTTAACAAATGCAGGGACAAGGGAACAACAAGT
>NW_022103898.1:10187264-10205970 GCF_000313985.2 Echinops telfairi | reverse complement strand
GATACCAAGGGCTCAAGCAGAAAGCAAGTGTTGTGTTTTGAGAATGATTATGGAAAATGTACAAATGTGCTTTACACAATTGATGTATGTATGGATTGTGATAAGAGTTGTTTGAGCCACCAATAAAATGATTTAAACGATTTTTAACCTAACTGCATCTGCGATGATCCACTTTCCACTGCACTCTGTATGATAACAAGGCTGTTAACATCCCTCAACTGTGGTCAAAGGGAATTCACCAGAGGCTTAATCTACGTGTGTATTTCCCCTTCATTTTTTGTTTACCACTTAAAAGGACTTTTAAATTGGTCAAAAGGGAGATCAAATGAGAAGATATTACATTTTAACTGAACTATATCTGCCACAATTGACTCTACAGTGCTCTCTATCAGATAACAGGCTATTTACATTCCTCAACTATGGAATTCACCTGAGGCTTAATCTATGCTGTGGACCTGCAAATGGAATTTAGGCTTCCACTGTCACTCATAGCTTTCTGCAAATCAGCTGTTCACAATTTAAACTCTAATACCATTCCCTCCTTTGGAATTAGATTATATTATTTTACAATCCTTAGATCACACAGCCTGATGTGCTTCTTCCATGTGGAATTAGTTGGTTCTCTTTTATTTTTTCACTTTTATGGTCAGTATCTTTATAAAGCCAATCTTTGATCATCAGAGTGAACATTTAAGAATGATAAAATAAACAAATTACATGTTGCAGCATTGTATCGTATTACTAACAGTAAGATGCATGCGCGCACAAACACACACACACACACACACACACACACAAAATGTTCTTAAGTACAGCCTGGCTCATTGTAACTAGAATAAGGATTAGGTCTGGGACTACTTATACATGGATAACACATAGCTGCTTTCAATTAGGAATAATTAACATTCAATAATTGTATTTAATTAAAATTTCAAAACCATGCAAAGCCCATCTGTAGGCAACTGGACATCTCCTTACAGAAAGGTTGCGGGGAGGAGACGAGCCAGTCAGGGTGCAGTGTAGCAACGATGAAACATACAGCTTTCCTCTAGCTCCTAAATGCTTCCCCCACCCCCCTCACTATCATGATCCCAATTCTACCTTACAAATCTGGCTAGACCAAAGGATATACTAGTACAAATAGGAACTGGAAACACAGGAAATCCAGGACGGATGATCCCTTCAGGACCAGTAGTGAGTGGTGATACCAGGAGGATGGGGTGGAAAGGGGGAACCAATTACAGGGATCTACATATAATCTCCTCCCTAGGGGACAGAAAACAGAAAAGTGGGTGAAGAGAGATGTCGGACAGTGTAAGATATGACAAAATAATAATTTATAAATTACTGTATGAGTTGTATGAGTTCCTAATAAAATGACAAAAAAAATAGCAGCTGAAGAGGAAATGAAAAAATTAAACCTATCAGCAAGGATGGAAATAGCCATCTCCAAAGTTTAACACCACACAAAGAACACAAAGCCAATCCAAGGGGCATTACAATGCTTAGTCAGAATTTCCCATACTCTTCCCAGGAATATTTAAAGAGAAAGTTAACGAGAAAGATATGGCTTAGGATCGTGGCAGCTTGCTTGTAGCCTGCTGCGATGATTTAAAAAAAAAACCAAACTGGCTGCCATTGATGCTGACTCACAGTGACCATATAAGGCAGGGCAGAACTGCCCTGTGAGCTTCCTAGGCTGTTAACACTTTACAGGAGTAGACATCCTTTCCTTTCTCTGAAGGGGGGCTTGTGATCTTGAACTGTTGACCATGCAGTTAGCAGCCCAGCGAGTAGCCACTACACCACCAGGGCTCCACACCAGATGCAACGGAAAGAAGAAACTTTGGGGAAAGAGGAGGAAATGGAATCTGTGGCTAATTGCCTCCATGAGCAACTGCCTCCTTTGCCCCAAGACTAGAACAAGCTGGTGCCAGGTACCATGAGTGAACCTTTTAGTCAAAGATTGTATAGAAGAATCCTAATCAGAAGGAGGGAAACACAGTGCACATTTCAAATTCTCATGGGCTCTAGAACTTTTGGAGTCACTGAGGCTAGATGAACCACTGGAAGTACTCCCCTAAGATAATCTATAAACAACACCAACAAACAGTCCTGAGGTCTTCTTTAAACCAAACAAGAAACCAAAACCAGACCTGCTGCCATTGCGTTGATGTGATTCACAGTGAATCGGTAGGACAGCGTTGAACTGCTACATCGGTTTACAAGACTGTAAATCTCTATAGGAGAAAACTGCCCATCTGTCTCCCTAGGGTTTGAACTGCTGACTTAGCAGCCCAACACTACACAACCAGGGCTCCTTAAGTCACACAACAGTTTCCTTTAATTGGGAAAGAGCGCTATGCTGTCCTTAAGAACTATGTATGGTAAATTTGGCAACAACAACTCGAAAGATTAGATAGGAACTTTGAACTTTCAGGGACAGTGAATTGATGTTAATGAGAAGAAACCATCTGGAAGAGGAGGATGACTACCTAACTCTAAGAAGGCAGCCAGTGTCGCTGCACTCTACATGAAGAAGCTGTGGAACGAATGGATGTTCGGCTGCCAATGCTTTCCACAGCAGCAGCTAAAATATAATATAAATTTAAGAAGGATTCAACCCCCGAGCACAGCTATAGATCAAGTAGCCAAAGCTGGGTGGTGGTGATGCAAAGGAACAGGAGAAAGTTTCCTTTGTATTTACACTTCCACGCCATTTGGATTTTTATTTAGCCAAAAGCATGCTCTCCTCTGACAAAAGTTGCTTGTCTGTTTTGTTTGCTTGTTTTTAAGCTACCACATGAGCTGAAAATAAGAAAGGTCAGCCCTGGGAAAGCCCCAGGGAACCTGCTGCTCCTGAAACCCTGACTTGAGCGAGGATATATATTGTGAAACACTGCACACTTTCAATCTCTTTTCTTTACTGCTTATCGCCACAAAGCACTTCTGGAAAAAGAGTGGCAAAGTGGGGGCCTACGAGAGTCTCAACATAAAGCCACTCAAGTGCAGGAAGTATTTAGTGGCGGTGTCACGTGACAGCGACAGCTGCCTGAGGTATCAAGCTTTGTGAGGTGTCCTAATTTCTATTAACTGGCTTGTGGAGAACAGATTTAATCTCATATCCTGTCAAAGAGAAAAAGGAAAGCAGGTTTCATTTTCTGAAGGTGACAAAAGTAGCCAGGCATTAAAGCAAAGAAAGTAAACACAGGTACATCATCCCTCAACCACCACTCCAAAGTCCACACAATTCTGAAAATCCTAAGTTTTCTGTAACTCATCTACCAGCAAAATCTGACCTGCACTTAATTGACAACAAAATCTGACCTGACCTGACATGAGCCTATTTATAGTTCATCCACCACAGTGGGAAGAGGCACAGTCCTGGCTACTGAAGTATTCAAGTGTTTAACTAGGGAGTGCTGCCCGACCCGGCAGGGCCATTACAGAATACATGGTAAATGCATCTTATTCCAAAACCCCACTGTTCCTGAGTTAATTCCGGCTTACATCAACCCTGTAGGACAGAGTAGACTCACTCTAAGGTTTCTGAGACGGCAAATCTTTACATGGTCAGCCTCATCTGTCTCCAGAAAAGTGACTGCTAGGCTTGAACTGCTGACTTTACAGTTACAGCCCAATGTGTAACCACCAAGGCGCCAATGCATTCTATTAGCTTTCTGAAAATGAAAAAGTTCCCCTCCCCAGAAGAATGCAAACTAAGAGAGAGAGAGAAACCTCATGATGGCCCACCGAGTCCCAGGGACAACATCCCTGCTCAGAGCAGCCAATGCACAAAGAGGACCATAAGGTTGGCCCCATCACGCGACACAACATTCCCTCACTGACCCATAGCGTGACAGGGGACAGACAGTACTGGAGACACTGTGTGGAAAGTGTGCCCGGTCTGCCCCACACACAGCGGGTGAAATCTGAAAGGAGTTCAACAAGGCAGCAAGGGGAGCAAAGTAATAAAGTCCCTGAGGAATCCTGAAAATAGACTTCTGACTAGGGGGACAGGGCGTGGCACCTCATCAGACCCGACTGAAAGACACCCATAAGGGTCAGCAGACAGACCTGGAATTATCAGGTTTTTTTACTTTCACCCTATGTCTATATAAGACAGGTAGGACAAACAATCCCAAGGAGAAAACAACCAGTAGTCCCGGGGGACATGGGAGAGGAGGGGGCAGGGTGGGGGAGTGGGGAGCCAACAAACTCAAGAGATAAGGGGACAACAAGAGATCTAAAATTGATGGTAAGGAAGGGTTTGAACAGGTGCAGTGTTTCCGAGAGGAATTAGTGAGAGCTGAATTAGTGGAGGGTGAGCATGATAGTGGGATAGGAGGAAGGTTAAAGGAAATACAGGAAAGAACTAGGAGGCAAAAGCTATATAGACCCCCAACAAAATGATTTTTTTTTAAAGCTATATAGAGAGGTATAGCTACAGGCATGTGTATCTGTAAATATATTAATTTATAACGAAAAGTATAGAGGCCAATGTACATATATTTATATGTTAATTATTAAGATAGCAGATGGACTTTGGGCCTCTACTCAAGGTCTCCCTAAACACAAAAACACTTTTTTCTAATAACTTGGCACTCTTTGATACTCACCTAACTGACATGATCACTGAAGACAAAATGGGTGCATAAGCAAATGTGGTAAAGAAAGCTGATGGTGCCCGGCTGGACCCAAAAGATATAGGGTCTGGGGTCTTGAAGTTAAACAAGCAGCCATCTAGCAGGGAAGCAAGTAAGCCCACATGGAAGAAGCACACCAGCCTGTGTGATTGTGAGATGTCGACAGGATCAGGTATCAGGTATCAAAAGATCCAAAACAGTTATTCAATACAAAAGAGGGGGGTTGGAGTGGAGACCCAAAGTCCAACTCTAGACAACTGAACATCCCCTCACAGAAGGGTTATAAGGAAGGGATGTTTGAGCCAGGGTGCAGTATAGCACCGATGGAAACACACATCATTCCTCTAGTTCCTGAATGCTTCAGCCCCCTCCCCACTACGATGACCCAGTTCTGCCGCCTTACAAATCAGGCTAGAGCGGAGTATACACATTGGTATAGATAAGAGCTCTCAACATGTGGAATTCAGGACAGATAAACCCCTCAGGAACAGCAGTAGGAGTATTGTTAACATGAGGGTAGGGGAATGGTGTGTGTGTGTGTGTGGGGGGGGGGGGTGAAGGGGGCAAATTGGGGCCCCCATCATAAGGTTGGATATATAGCCTCCCCAGAGTGAAAACAGAAATGTGGTATAAGACACGAAATAACAATAATAATATATAATTGATCAAGGATTCTTGAGGATGGAAGGGTGGGGGTGGGGAAAAAGAGGAGCTGGCACCAACGGCTTAAGTAGAAAGAAAACGTTTTAGAAATGTTGTTGGCAACATATGTACAAGTATGCTTAATACAACTGAATGATAGATTATTTTAAGATTTGTAAGAGCCCTCAATAAAATGATTGATTAAATAAAATATAAATAAAAAATTTAAAGTTCCAAGTTCTAAAATACAAAATCTAAACCTTTCCCTAAGAGTTTCCAATAAGGCAATGTGTCTTAAAAATGAGATTTTAGTAAAATGATCTTCTTGTCCTTCACTGAAATATATAATTTAAAATTTTGAATGAATAAATTTTCCCTAAAACTATCACTATTAAAATATTCTACTTTAAATATCTATAAAGATATAACTGATAGTATTAATACGGGGAAAGCGATTTAATGTGGTTCTTCTAGCAAAGTTTCTGTAACTCCCACCAAATCACTTTCTCCTGCCTGAGTCTGGGTAAGAAGGTGGGGGGAAGACACTAATAGGATTCACCTGTAACTGTTAACAGGATCCACTGACTCGCCATCCTGCTGGGTATAAACTCTGCCCTCTGAGCGTGGATCTTACTACCATCCAGAGCTAGGAGTGGAACGAGTCTTCTAGACCCCAAGATCCCTGTGCAACGAACCCCCTGCATCCAGAAGACAGCTGTGACATCAGAGGAGCGACAGCCAAGCCAGGAGCCAGAGCAGGAGGCAGAGCCGTCAACCTCCCAGCCCACAGAACAAGCCCACAGAACAAGCGCAGCTGCGTGTCCTGGGGCAGGAGGCTGGCTTCTAGAGTGCAGTGCCTTCAAGCACTTAACTGGGGAGCTGAGAGCCTTCAGGTTGAGGCTTACAGTGGAGTGCTGTGCCCTTGGGGTATTGATTAGCAGCCTTGAAGAACTGTGTACCATGCCCGACTGAACATCTGTATACTGAGTATTTTCAGCTCCACTGTAACCTTTCAACTTCCTTAAAAAAGCCAATAATCATCAGCACTGAGTGTGAGCTCAGTGTGGTCATTACAATGACTGTTACAACCTACATGAAAAAGTAGAGGATGTTGTGTGTGACGGAACACAACTAGTATGAATGAAATGATTTGTTAGAAATCATTTAAACTAATATTTTGCTGCAGTCACAACACTAAAATTGGCTTTGGCAGGAAGGTAATATCAGACAAGGTAAAGAAATGAAGTTTGAAAAGTGGAGTTGTGGTAATGCTTTGATTTTTCTCTGTGTTACAAAAAGAGGTTGTAAGGTTAAAAAATGTTTTAATCAAAGAGGATCGTGGGTTGAAAAAGTCAACAAGCACCAATCTGAGTCGTTAAAAAGAATCAGAAATCAATCAGTAAATGCAATTAGCTGCTCAATCACAAAATAAATTTCCAGGAACAGCAGGTCTCTGCGTAAGGAAAATAATATGTTCTGGACCAGTTATGTATAGCTTTTTATTACATACATACATGACTAAATGACAAATAATAGCAAAACTCAAAGGTCTCTATAATAGAAAACTATAAAGCCAGATTACAATAAGAACTAAGACAAGACTACTAAGAACCTATAATTAATTGCAATCAAGAGTAATTTAGAGGATTTCTCTCTCTCTCTCACACACACACACAAGAACAGGATGAGCACTGTTTTAATAAAATAAAGTACTATATTTCAAACCCATGTACTTTAACACCCATTTAAAGTGTTAGAAAGCAAAGTTGTCATGTTGAAGCTGACCTACACCACGATATTTTCAACTGCCTCATATGCTTATGAAGAAGAAGACTTGGGAGGAAATGATGAATTTAAATTGAGGGTGCGGGCAAAGAATACTGACTCCATCGTAGACTGCTAGAACAAACGCGTTTGTCTTAGAGGAGAAGCAGAGTGCCCCTTAAATTAAAGGATGGCAAGACTTCATCTCACCTACTTTGGACCTGTCAGGAGAGACCAGCCCGTGGAGAAGGACATCATATCCGTAAGGTAGAGGGTCATCAAGAACGAGGAGGACCACCAATGAGATGGATCAACAGTGCCTGCACCAGAGAGATCGCATATAACAAATGATGCGAACGGCACAGAACCAGAGAGAGCTTTCTGGTGTGTCCAGGCAGCTCCTAGGAGCTGGAGCCAACCGCACACCACCACCACCTACATCAAACGCAGGAAAATTAGCCCTTTTTAAGAATGCATACCAATCCTCCCTCATTGTCTCCCATTCTCTCTCTTCCCGTCTTTCTTTCTGTTCTCTCCCTCTCTCCCAAGCCCCACCAACAAATGCTGCCAAACAAGTGACATGAAAATGTCTTTCACTGACTGCATGGTGTGTGTGGGCTTGAATCCCAAATTGATCCTGTCTAAATGCAGCTCTACCAAGTTACATACAAAGACTGAAGGTGAAAAACAGTCCTTAGACAAACTTTAGTGGAAAAAATGGTTGTTGGTAGGTACAGCCTGGCAACAAAAGATAAGGCTGCCTTTATATGCGTTGTTTACTAAACTGTAGTGTGTACTATACATGAAAAACATAAAGTCATCAGAAAGTTGATAGGAAAACATCTCTCTTACATGGTAAGTTAATTGAAGTGAAAACAAACAAAAACTTCAGCATAAATTTGGATTTTAAAAGTCCATCTCATGGTTGTTCCGGGCCATTGTAACCGTACCTTACTAAAACAAAACACAGAACTGGGAGAAAATAGGTAGGGGTGGGGGGAAACCTCACAAAGATAGTGTGTTCCTAGTGAACATGGAGAAATACCAAGCCACGAGAGAGTATCACAAACTTAGGATAGCTAAGAGTATGGCTAAGCACTTTACTATTGGTCAAAAAGTTGGCAGTTTGAGCCTACCCAGAATCACCTCGGATGTAAGGCCTGGTAACATGGGGCCACCAGGAATCACCATGTACTTGGATGGCCACTATTACCAGCACTACCACCACTAAACTCTATTATAAAGTTTATCAGAAAATAACTGTGCCACTGGGAATTCAGCCAATTAAAATTACAAATTAAAAATAAAAGTAAAAAAGCTAAAAAGCTAAGCATTTAATCCACTAAACATGCATATGCACACACAATTTATTTTTTGTTTTAAAAGTCATTATGTTTCCTAATTGAGGAGGGAGGGAAATTAAATTCATGAAAACACTGTGGGAAAATAATTTTGCCTGGTGATTAAGGTAGCATAAAACTTAGTATGCAAATCAATCTGCTAAGTTATAAGGCTATCCTTTGGTTAACTACATGAGCTCATGGTACTAGAACTCAATGTTTTATATGAATACTTTTTAATTAAAATTATGAAGACATTACAATGCTATGCAGGTATCAAAAATCAACTCCACATATTTATACGAGGCAACGTATTTTGACAGGGTGATCAGTGTTCTCTAGTGTGGAGATTAGCTGGTTGACTAATAGGACTTACAGACCTCCTACAGAGTAATGAGATACTATACAAAAGTAGCCAGACATCAGTGAATCTGGGATCATGAAGGAGGGTATGCACAGAAAATCAATTTAAGAAGCTCACAGAGAAGCCACTAAGTACAAGTTGCAAATGTAAGCTAACAACAGAAATATATACTGGCAAATATACAGAAACATGAAAATGAAAGTAAGTCTTCAAGATGCCCACCTCGAAGAAGTTTTATACTTAGCACAACCATGTTGCTGTTGCTCAAAATATTTTGCAGCTCCTGTTTTGCTTCCAAATCTGTTCACAAATTACCATCCTCATTACTCTGAAATCATTTTGAACCCCTATCAGTATTACTCAGACAAATTATTTAACCGGACCTAAAAAATGACTCCTGGTTGCTCCCCCAAATCAAATCCACCTTGAAGAAATATTTTCCTCTCTGAAAATTCCAAAGGATAGCTCCTATTCTGGAAGCAACTCTGGGAAGATTCCTTAGATGTTTTAAGAAAAGTCAAGATTTCTTTTTTTTTTAATCGTTTTATTAGGGGCTCATACTACTCTTATCACAATCCATACATACATCAATTGTGTAAAGCACATCTGTACATTCATTGCCCTCGTCATTCTCAAAACATTTGCTCTCCTCTTAAGTCGTCGGCATCAGGCCCTCATTTTTTTCCCCCTCCCTCCCCTCTCCCCCCTCCCTCATGAGCCCTTGATAATTTATAAATTATTATTTTGTCATATCTTGCCCTGTCTGACATCTCCCTTCACCCACTTTTCTGTTGTCTGTCCCCCAGGGAGGAGGTCACATATAGATCCTTGTAATCGGTTCCCTCATTCCAACCCACTCTCCCTCTACCCTCCCAGCATCGCCACTCACACCACTGGTCCTGAAGGGATCATCTGCTCTGGATTCCATGTTTCCAGTTCCTATCTGTGCCAGTGTACATCCTCTGGTCTAGCCAGACTTGCAAGGTAGAATTCGGATTATGATAGTGGGGGAGGGTGGCGGGGGGAGGAAGCATTTAGGAACTAGAGGAAAGTTGTATTTTTTAATCATTGCTACATCGCACCCAGTCTAGCTCGTCTCCTCCGAGACCCCTCTGCAAGGGGATCTCCAGTGGCCTACAAATGGGCTTTGGATCTCTACTCCGCACTCCTCCCATCATTCACTATGGTAAGATTTTTTATTCTGATGATGCCTTATACCTGATCCCTTCGACACCTCGTGATTGCACAGGCTGGTGTGCTTCTTCCATGTGGGCTTTGTTGCTTCTGAGCTAGATGGCCGCTTGTTTACCTTCAAGCCTTTAAGACCCCAGACGCTATAGATAGCTGGGCACCATCAGCTTTCTTCGCCACATTTGCTTATGCACCCATTTGTCTTTGGCCATCGTATCATGGAAGTGAGCATACAATGATATGATTTTTTGTTCTTTGCCACCAGATAACTAACTGATCCCTTCGGCACCTCATGATCACATAGGCTGATGTGTTCTTCCATGTGGGAAGGCAAGATTTCTTAATGGAGAAATAGGGAGCAGATTTGCCCATGTCTGAAGCAACTTAAATACTGGGCAAAATACAAGAAGCCTTCAAAAAGTTTATGGAAAAAGGAAATGAAAAACGAGTGCATTTTGTCCCATGAACTTCATGAAAAAACGGTGTTCAAAAGCCTGGAGATCAGTTAACACAGGACAGTGATCCCTGAGTGATTCCTGAGAGAGGGTGAGCCAGCACAGTGCTCTGTAAGCGCCCTAGATGCCACCAAGGGATAATTTCCAGGCCACCAAGCAGGACGATGTGGGAGTAGCAGATTCAGAAGGGTGCTGCTTCAGGAGCAGGGGAAATTAAAATGAAGTGCTGCTATCCTGGTCCCACCTAACAAAGCTAAAGAGTAATTCCCAACACTTTCCATCACAAAACCTACCTTAATAATACTCAGAGATACAAAAACATCCAGCACTTGATAATGCAGATTTTACTGTGTTTGCAACCAATAAGGAGCCCTGATGCCACGGTGGTTAAGTGCAAGGCTGCTAAGTGGCAAGTTAACAGTTGACGCCCACCAGCCGCTCCAAGAATGAGAGACAGGGTAGTCAGCTTTCACAAAGAACGCAGCCCTGGAAACCCTACAGGACAGTCCTACTCTGGAAAGTCTGTACTGTTGCTATGAGTTGGAATCAACTGGATGCTAATGTTTTTGCTTCAGCTTGCTTGCTTGGTTTGGTTTAGCATCCAAGTAAAACTTAGCAAGGTCTGAACCACCCAGATCAGCGGTTCTCAACCTGTGAGTTGCGACCCCTTTGGGGGGCGTCGAATGACCCTTTCACAGAGGTTGCCCAATTCATAACAGTAGCAAGATTACAGTGATTAAGTAGCAACAAAAATAATTTTATGGTTGGGGCGGTCACCATAACGTGAACTGTGTTAAAGGGTCACGGCATTAGGAAGGTTGAGAACCACTCCCTAGATAAATGGATGGTTTGCAACACTGGCTCAAGCACAGCAATGTGTGTGAGGATGAGCATGGTGCGGTACTGTTTCATTCTCCTGTACACTGGCTCCTACGAGTGGGAACCAACTTGACAGCAACTGAAAACAACAGATCACAGGACAAATTCCTAGAAAGACACAAACTACCTGTGTTAGTCTGGGTTGACTAGAGAACAAATTCATAGACACTCATGTGTACAAGAAAGAGTTTCATGTACAAGAAAAATGGAATATTGAGAAAACATCCAGCCCAGATCAAGTCCATAAGTCCGATACTAGCCCTTATGTCCGATACCTATCTATAAATTCCTCTTCAGATTCACGCAACACATGCAATGGCGCTGAATGCGGGAAGATCACAGGCCAGTGGGTGGAAAGTCTTGTGGATCCAGTGGCGGTAGAAGCAGCTCAGTGCTGGCGTGGGTCTCCACATGGCTCCTCCAGTTCCCAGGCTCTGGCTGCCATCATCCTGTCCCCATGTGACTTGTCAATAGGAAAGTCTTGCAAAGAGTGTATGTGTCCTGCCTCCAGCAAGCTATTTATCTCTGGAGCGCCTCCAAATGAGGTCATCAAGCTGCGACCTGATTGACATGCTAGGACCAGAAGTTTCATGGTGAATTTCACCAAATATTTCAAGAATAAAAGCAACTCTTCACAAGCTTTCCCTAAAAATAATTCATGCATCACAATTTTGTTAAGATGGCAATACTTTCCAAATCAATCTACAAATTCAAAGCAATCACTATCAAAATCCCAACTGGCTTCTTTGTAGAAAGTGACAAGTTAATCCTGAAACTCACATGGAAATTCAAGAGACCCAGAATAGCCAAACAATGGTAAAACAGAAAAACAAAGGTGGAGGACTCATGACCTGATCTCAACACTTCATGCAAAATTACAATAATGAAGACAGTGTGGCACTGGCATGATGATAGACAGAATAATATAATACAATTGAAAGTCTGGAAATAAACATCCACATTTACAGCCAATTGTTTTGGGTGTCAATACGTTTCAAGGAGAGGGAAGGAGTATCAACAAATGTTACTGGTAAAGAAAGAAACGAAATGGTACTAGAATGACTGGCTACCCATCTGCAAAAGAATGATGCTAGGTCACTCCCCAACACAAGGAGCTTCTAAAAGTTCTGGGTGAAATGGAATTAAAAGATAACAGAATTTTTCCACAAACTTTTTGAGCCTTCTCATATTTACTCAAAGTTAACAGTACCCTCAAAGTAACAGCTTCAAACAGAAAACTCTTGGGAGAAAACACAGGAATAAATCTTGGGAACCTTGGTCTTTACAGCTATGGCACCAAAAGCACAAATGATAACAGGAATAGTAAACTTAAACATTTTTGTGTCAATAACCCTATCAGGGGAGTGCAAAGACAACAAGAATGGGAGGGTATTTTCATAAATCATATAAATATGATAAGGGAATGGTATCTAGAATCTATAAGGAACTATGATCATTTGATGAGACAAATAACCCAATTTAAAAGTGAGCCACTAATCACAATCAGCACCATCAACTGCCAAGGAAAAACAATTCAACGCCTCAGTAAGATACTTGATATCCACTACGATGGGTACAAATAAAAGGACAGATAATAACAAGTGTTAAGAATGTGGGGAAATAGAAAACGGAATAGATTTGTTTGAAAACAATGTGCCAGTTCCTCAAATGGCTAAATTAAAGCAGAATTAACAATAATGAATGGTGGGGTTTAGAACATACTTACTAGTAAAATATATAACAGTTAACACAAAGTCTAGAAGGGGTCAAATGGAGATACATTGTTGCAACACTTCAGTAAGTGAAATGACAGAATAGCTTTTAGAAGTAAAAGATCCATGCTATAAGCCCTGAAAACGGCTACCAAAGCAACACAACAAAGAAACACAGCTAACTACGCTGTCTCAGCTATCCCGGGCTGCTGTAACAGAAATTCCAGACGTGGGTGGCTGTAACAAACAGCAATGTGCCGTCTTGCAGTTGGTGAGGCAGGAAGTCTGGGTTCCGATGCCAGCTCCAGGGGAAGGCCTTCTATCATGGTAGGGTCTGGAGGATGGTCCTTGTCTCTGTGGAGTGTCTGCTCCTGGGTGATCTTCACGTATCAGTTCAGTTTAAGAACGCTCTTCCCCCGTCTCTTTTTCTTCCACTTGCTTGATTAATCTCTTTTAGGTCCCAAAAGAAATGGACTTAAAACAAATTTTACACTAAGCCAACCTCATTCATACAACAGAGACAACCAACTTCCAAATGGGATTCCAACCACAGGCAGAGAGGTTGGGATTTACAGCATGCATGATTTGGGAGGGACAAAATTCAATCCATAACTTAAACCAAAAGGGACAACATGAAATCATAAAAAATAATTAATGCAAAAGGCAGAAAAGGGGCGGGGGAATGGAACAAAGCACATATGGAACTAATCAAACACAAATAGCGAGGTAGTAGATTGAAACCAAGCCATATCAATAGTGCCAGAAGAACAAACCAATCTGTCTTGGATGATATACAGACAGAAAGCTTCTTAGAAGTTAGGGTGGTGAGGCTCGGTTTCAGGTACTTTGGACATGGTATCAGGAGAGACCAGTCCGTGGAAAAGGACATCACGCCTGGCCAACTCGAAGGCCAGTGAAAAAGAGAAGACCCCAAAGGAGACAGACTGGCACAGTGGCTACAACCCTGGGCACAAATATAACTACAACTGTGAGGATAGTGTAGGCTCAAGCAGTACTCTGTTCTGTTGTATATCGGGTCACTATGAGTCAGAACAGAATAGACAGCACACAGCAGCAACAACATGTCAATAAACATTAAATGGAATTTGCCTAAACACACCAATTAAAAGACAAGCTAAAATAAATTATGTAAAAGAAAGATGGAATGGTTACAATCATACCAGAAAAAATGCTCCCAGGAATAAAGAGTTCCAATGCAGATGGATAAAGTGGTTAATTTATCGAGAGAGCATTTCATTCTAATCATTTATGCACCTAATAACAAAGCTTCAAGATATACAAGGCTGGAAATTACAAAATTGCAAGGATAAGTAGAAAAATCCACAATTTTATATAGGGATTGGAGTATCCTATTAATAACTGATAAAATCAGTAGACAGATGGTTAGTAGAGATACAAATGGGAAAAAATGAGGAGTTGATACCAAGGGCTCAAATAGAAAGAAAATGTTTTGAAAATGATGATGGCAACATGTGTACAAATGTGCTTGATACAATTGATGCATGGATTGTTATAAGAGCTATAAGAGCCCCTAATAAAATTATTTATATTAAAAAAAATAGATACAAATGATGTGAACAACACCATTAACCAAATTGACCAAATTGACAATTGTACAATATCCTACCCAACAAGAGCAGAACAGAATACACATTCCTTTCTAGTACACAAAAAACATTCCCAAGACATACCATATTCTGGGCTCTAAAGTGAATTGGAGTACATTTTAAAGGACTCAGTGGTACAAAGTGTGCTGGAAAATGTTAACGGAGTCACCTGAGACTGCTACCTTTCAAAAAGCTACTTCAAGTTTGGCCCTTGTCTGAGAACTTGAATTTCGGGAAGTGTTCCTATCATTTTCTGATGAGAGTGCTTGGTTGTGCCTAAAGTGTCTTTACCAACACCGTGGTTTGTACTGAACACCTGTGTTCCTTCTGGAAGCCTAGGAATTAGACAGGCTCTAGACAGAGGGCAGTACCTATGTGGCTGCCCTGCTAAAAACCTTGGACTTCTCGGTCCATGTGAGCTTCTGGGGCGGACAACACTCCACAAGCCTCAACTTGTTGCTGGAGGAATTCAGTGTGTCCTGGGAACAGACTTGTAGAAGCGTGAGCTCGGTCTCCCCTGGATCACTCCATATGCCTTTTCCTGTGCCTATTTTGCGTTCTATTCTCTCACTGTAATACATTTCAGCCATGACACAACTACTTCCTATTTTTAAAACAATTTTATTGCTATATAATTCACATATCATACAATGTTCAATCACATCACAGTCGTCACCACAATCGGTTTTAGAACATTTTCTTCATTCTTGTCCTTATCGTTATTAGCTCCCCAATTCCCCCCACCTCTTGGAGTCATTAATCAAGTTACTGTCTCATAGATTTGCCTATCCTGAATTTCACATACAGAAAAACATTTAAAAAAATGTTTTAAAAACATTTTTAAAAAACCCCTAACAACAACAAAGTAAAACAGATAAAAACCTTAATCAAAAAGAAAGCAGAAAATACGAAGAACTAGAACATACTTGAAATGGGTCAAAATGGAGATCAAATGATAAGGTGTTAACTTTTAACCTAACTACCTCTGCAACAAGCCACTGTTCAATGAATTCTGCACGACAGCAAGGTTATTCACATCCCTGGTCTATGGTCACAGGGAATTCACCAGAGGCTTAACCCATGTGTATTTCTCCTTCACTTTTTTTTTTTTAACCAAACCAACTTTAAAATGGGTCAAAAGGGAGATCAACTGATAAGATATTACATTTCAACCTAACTACAACTGCCATAGTTAACTTTACATTGCTCTTTGTCTGATACCAAGGGCATTCACATCCCTCAACTCTGATCAGAGTGGATTCTCTGAAAGCTGACTCCATGTGTGGACCTTACAAATAGATTTTGTGCTTCCACTGTCATTCATAGTTTTCTGCAAACCAGGTGTTTACAACTTCAGCTGATACCATACATTCTCTCCACATTTGGATTTTATTACTTACTCCTTGGGTCACACAGGCTGGTGTGCTTCTTCCATGTAGACTTAGTTGATACCTCACTTTGATGGCTACTTGTTTGAAGACAAGTTTTTAAGACCCCAGGCTCTATTTTTTTTTTTTTTGGCTAACCGGGTACCAGCTCATTTCTTCACCACATTTGCTATAGCAACCCTTATCTTCAGTGATATCTCTTCGTGCGGGAGAGCATCAAGCAAGGCCACGTCATAAGAACTAATAGTTCGTAGATGGGGCTAGAATTAAGTGCAAACCCCAAATCCACTCATATATCTATAGTTTATACATGTCTCTGGTTCACCTTAGAGACATTATTGTCATTTTATGTTAGAGAATATTATCAATCAACTTCCCGGGGCATCAATTCCACTGCCAGTGAGTCAATGTTGATCACAGAAACCCCATAGGACCCATGCAAGTTTCTGACACTGTTAATCTTTGCAGGAGTAAAAAGCCTTATCCTTCTCCCCAGGAGCTGGCTGATGGTTTCAAACTGCTGGCCTACAGTTAGGAGCCTAATGAGTAACCACTATACATTGATTCTGTTACTAGTTTAGCCTATGGTACAGAATTTTAAAAGATCATTAGATGAGTATAGTTCAGCTATGAATTGTTGACTTGTACAGATTAAACTCTTAAGTGACCAAACACTATTTACACAAACAATGGGGGATACTGATATGGCAAAACTTTCAATAATCCTCATTCTCAATGGCAAAGCCAGGCCCACTAGATTAACACATGTTAAAATGAGACACGACTATATTCTGGGTCCTTTGAGTTCTTCTAGAAGACCACCAAAACACAGGGGTAGTTTGGGGACTCTCAATATCCGAAGTATATTCTTAGACTACAATGGAATTAAATTAGAAATTAATAGCAGGAAAATATGGGGCAATCTCCAACATTTGACAACCAAGTAAGACAATTCTAAGTAATCCATAGGTCAGAGAAGAAATCAAAATGGAAATTAGGAGGTATTTTTAACTTACTGGAAGCAAAAACACACATTTCAAAATTTTTCTAATGCAAATGAAGCAGAGCATAAAGGGTGGTTTCTAACATTGAACACTTACTCTTGAAAAGAAAGTTCTCAAGAAAGAAAGTTCTTAAAGTCTTAACTTCGACCTAAAGAAATTAGAAAAGGGAGAGCAAATGGAACCCAAATAAGCAGGAAAAGGAGCTAAAAGATCAGAGCAGAAATCAATAGAAAACTGAAAAACAGTGGGGAAAATCACTGAAAACCCAGGCATATTCTCTGAGAAGGATAATTAAATTAATAAACCCTAGCCAGACTGATAAAGACAAACAGGCACAGAAAGAGAGAAAAGGCACACATTATCTATTTCAAGAATGAGACAAAATATTACTACCAATTGCAGTGATGTTAAAAGGATAATAAAGGAAAACTGTGAACAAATTTATGCCAATAACTTCTCAACTTAGATGAAATGAATAAATGCCTTGAAAGCCACAAATTATCAAAGCTCATTATAGATAACCCTGATAGTATCACAGCTATTCAATCACTTGCATTTCTTGTTAAAAACTTCCCCACACAGAAAGCACGAAGCCAAGATGGCTTCACTAGAGAATTCTACTAAACAACCAAGAAAGACCTAATATTGATTCTTCACAAAACGTTTCAGAACATTGAAGAGGGGAACACTTCCCAACTCACTCTATGAAACTAGCACCATCCCAACAGAAAACCAAGCAAAGACGTAACAGAAACTACAAAGGTTCCTCATCAACATAAACCCAAGTAATTAAAAAATACATCTCAAACCTACTAATGAGGCTTAGTCCAAGAATGCAAAATTGTTTAGTGTTCAAAAAGCAATCAAAATAATTCCTCATAGTCACAGAGTAAGATTCCACATCTCATTCTGATAAAAATTCTCAGCAACTAGGAACACACCCTGAGAAGTGAGTTAGGAAAAACATAGCTAACACGACGTGTAATATCAAGACAGACTGCGTTCCTCCTAAGACAGGGGAAAGAACAAGGAGTAGTACTCATACTACTTCTGTGCAACACGGTACTGGAAGTCGTAGCCAGACGAAGACATGATTTGAAAGGAAAAGGTAAAATTGTCTATCTTTGCATAGGACACAATTGTGTACAGGGGAGAAAAAAAAAAGGAACAAAAGCAAAGAGCCACCCTACATAAATGTCACTAGAATGAATAAGGAAATGTACCAAGACGTACTCATTAATATGACGTAATAAGATGTATTATTACATGTAAAAATGTAGCAAGACGGATTCATTAAGTTCCTTATAGTCGCAACTGTATCAGTAAAACAAACGTGGGCATGGATTCAGAAAGTCTTCTAGGAAGATACGTGTCGTCAGAGAAGGCTTTGGGAGGGTCAGAAGGAAAAGGAGTCTGAGAGCGTGAAGCTGAGCAAAAACACAAGGGCGCCAGTGGTATGGGTGATTGTGACAGGACGTGTGGGAGAAAGCAAGGAGTCAAAGCAGGGAGTGACGGTCACTAGATGGAAGCAGGAGAGGGGTTTGGCTCATGATGTCATCAAGCAAAAGAAAGAAAAAGAAAGCAGCGTAGGCAATGTTTTCCATAGAGAGCACAGAGCTTTTTAATAATCCAGAAGCAGCCTGAGGATGCCTTACAATCAGGATGCAGGCATGAAGACAAACATGGGACAAAG
>NW_022103898.1:10176016-10186822 GCF_000313985.2 Echinops telfairi | reverse complement strand
ACTGGTGTGAAATGTGATGCCGTTTGCATTTTCATTCTCGTTTGGTTTTTGTTATTTCTACAAAGAGCCTTTTCATGGATTTGCTTGGTGTTTGGAAAGTGTGCTTTCCCTCTTTAGGACTGGACTTCCAGTCATACATTGGGAACATGGGGCATCAACGGATGCTGTCTTGATTCCAATGCCCAGGCCCACCTGTATAGTTGAAGAGGGACGCAGGCATGACTGTGTTCTGATATAGGGGCTGAGCCCAAGCACAAAATAAAAACATTGTAAATGCTGAACACTATGGGGGTAGAAAGAGAAACCTGTTAGAAAAAGCCATGTGACAAAAGTGTGGTTGGTGAAAGATGGTTTGAGAACCCGTGGCCCAGGGCGAGAGTCTCAGTTTACAAGTTCCACAGGGATATACACCTGGGCACAGCTCCCTGGGACAAGATCGTTACTAACAGGAGAACCACCAGAAGACGCTCACAGGAGGCAGACTACACGGGTGCTGGAAGGCAGCACCCCTGTCTTCCACGTTGGATCTCCTTCCCCCACAGCAGGACCTTGGGCTCAAGTCAATGCTCCTGACTCGCTGCCGCAGCCTCTCTGCATTAGGAGAGTCAGACCACGGCCACTACTGGTGGATCTAGGGGATTTTTTTTTCAAATGAAGACATTCCAGAAATCATGGTGTAAATGTCTCTATTTAACACATGGACACTTTTAAGAACCGAAGGTAATGCTAGATGCACTATTCACAAAATGCAGGATTAATAAACATGCTAATCTACAATAGATCACAGATAGTATAACCTAGAGACTGAAATATGCTGTACGTTGTAATCAAGATCTTCTTTCAATCCTGTGACTTTATCTCTAGGACTGTTTACTCTGTGCAAACCATAGGAAAATCAAAGGAGGTTAAACTTGTCTTGAACTCAAGGTATAAGCATGGAATGTAAGCTAAGAAATCGGGACTTCTCCCTTTTCCCTTCCTCTTCCTTAATGTGTGCCACTCCCGTCTGCTCATGGGAGCAATCTGCCCCCTTCTCCATTGAAGCGGCTTCATTTACCTCTGAGTCCTTCCTAAATGTCTTTAGGTAGATTTCTCTTACCTTAGGATGCTCTTGCCTTCTCACACCACCCTGCTTCCAGTTTGCTCCTTCCTTTCTTTTACAAAGATCTTGATGGCCCCTGGCACTCCCGTGTCCATCCCTCCTCCTTTCTTAAACCTTTCACACTTTGTCCTTGGGTAAGTAAACCATACCAGCCGATTTCTACAGGTATATCGCCAGGCCTTTCTTCCTAGTCTGTCTTGGTCTGGAAGCTCTGCTGAAACCTGCTCAGTATCGCAGCAACATGCAAGCCTCCAGTGACAGACTGGGGGTGGCTTCACTTGCTGGGACTCTCATGTGGCTACCCATGCATCCCCATTGCAGCTTAATCACCGCCTCCTCCCGCTCCAAGGAAAAGCAAGCTCTGAAGCTGCAATGATCAGAAACATGGGCAGGCCAACGAGGTACAGCCATCCTCCAACTGTATGTGCAAACCATGTAGTAGTTTAAGATGAAAGACAGCTAGAGACAGGTGGATTGGTGAAAAGAGGGTACTGTTTTAGGGGAACTGAGCAAAGAAAAGCAATGAAGGGGGACAGGGAAGAAGGGAGCTGTGGAAACAACGGTGCACGATGGGGATAATAGACTCAGGCAAGTACATTAACTACAAATGACAAGTACGTCTTAGTTTATGATGATCTTGAATTGTACTTTCCACATTTTTATTGTGATCTGGGTGAAAGCTTCTAGAGCAGTGGTTCTCAAGCTTCCGAATGCTTCGACCCTTTCATACAGTTCCTCATGTTGTGGTAACCACCACCCCCAACCATAAAATATTTTTGTGCTACTTCCTAACTGTAATTTTGCTACTGTTATGAATCAGGCAACCCCTGTGAAAGGGTCATTCGACCCACATGTTGAGAACCACTGTTCTAGAGCCAATTGGTTTTCCCTTAGATAACTCAAACACATTTTGTTTTGTGATGTTGACTACAATCTCCACAATGAAACACACCTCTTCCCACCTCTCTACTGTGCTGGACACATCCATTCCTACTCTAGCATACAACATGTTTCTGGTAAGAATCACCAATGATCATTTATTTCTATAAGAAATATTCAGAGTCTACAATGACTACCTAACATTTTTGTATAAGTTAAAATTTTTTTATAACTGCTTTCTCTAATCTTAGCAAGTTCACCTATTACAAGTAGGAATTAAGAAAAAGAACTTGGAAGTCATTTAAAAAGAAAGCCCCTCTTTGCCTGTATTCACTTATTAATTACCATTAGAACTGACCTCTCTTTAAAAATGCCTATCCTTCCTAAATTTCATTGAGAAAGTTAGACTGAGAACATGTTACATGCAATTCAGTGTTAAATGATGCTAGTAATATGTAATATGTAAGTGAACCAAACACAAAGTCTTGTAAAATTCATGTAAATAAAGTTCTGACACAGGCATCATAGGTTGAATTGTATCCCCCCCAAATTGGTGTTAGCTTGACTAAGCCATGATTCCTAATGGCTGTTATGTAAGGATATACTACGGCAGATGTAATCATCCTCCACAACGTGATCTGCGTGATATGCCAATCAGTTGGGGGGGGGGGAGTACAACATTACAGGTGATTAATCCTAGGTCCAGGAGAAGACTGATGTTAATACACATGGATCTCCATGGACCACTGGGCACTGGGCCTACCGATGTTAAAAGGAGACAAAGACCTTCCTCCTAAACTGTGAGGAGACAGAGAAAGAGGGAGAGAGGGAGCCTCCCCCTAGAGCTAGCATTGTAAATTTAGACTTTGGCCTCCTACATAGAGAGAGAATTGATTTCTGGTTGTTAAAGCCAACCTAGTTGGGGCACTTCTGCAATAGCAGCACTAGAGAACAAAGACCAGGGGAAACAGGTAGCATACAAATTAAATGATTATTTAATTACAAAGCTTCAAGTCCTCAATAGGGATCCATCTCATCTCCAGCATGTGGGGGGGATACAGGAAGTACCTTGAAGAAGAGACTGTAAGCTGAGCCTGAGGACTGAAGAGGCATCAACTAAGGAGTGTGGGCGGGGAGATGTCTGAGTCATGAACATACCCAAAGCAATCCAAACTCACTGACATCAAGCGGATTTTGACTTAGAGCAGCCCCATGGGCAGAAAAGAACTGCCCCATGGGGGGTTCCTAGGCTGTAAGTCTTCCTGGGCACAGCAAGCCTCATTGTTGGTTCAAACTGTTAATCTTTTGGTTAGCAACCCAATGAGTGACCCATTATGCCACCAGGGTTCACTTACGTATTCTGAACATCTGGCACCATTTAGCACTTATGGGAAGAGCATGTGCAAAGGCCCCTGGGCAGGAAGGAAAGCACATTCCAGGAACTAGAAGAGAGCAGAAGGGGTTGCTGCTCTTCTTGTCATGTGCCACCAAGTTGATTTTAGACTCACAGTGACGCCCACGTGACAGGGTAGAAGCGCCGGTGGAATGCTCAAGGCCAGCATCTTTATGGAGCCTTCTCCCATGGAGCCTCTGGGTGGGTTCACCACCGCCAACCTTTAGGTTAGCAGTTAAGGTTTCACCACTGCGCCACGATGGTGAGAGTCATAAGGCAGGGAGTCCCCTGAGCCACATAGGGTTTCTCTGAGATTCAGGGGCCAGGACAGGTCAAGTTCTTCCTCTCCTGAATTTTACATTTTGGGGGAAGCAAGGGGCACGGCAGGGCCTTTAGGACATTTTAAGTAGAGAAGAAATGGGGTCGGATTTATACCTGTTTTAACGAAACAGTCTATGAATTATAACACATACAGAAGAGATGTGCGGTTTCAAAAAGTTCTTCTGGCCAGTTTCAACTGTGTTCTTTTTCCGTCTTTTTTTTTTTTTTTTTTTTTAAGGATCATTTTATTGGAGGCTCTTACAGCTCTTACAACAATCCACACATCAATTGTATCAGGCACATTTGTACTTATGTTATCATCATTATTTTCTAAACATTTACTTTCTATTTGAGCCCTTGGTATCAGCTCAAGTTTCAATAGTTTTCTGAGGCAGAAAATCCCCCTATTTGCAAAAGAAAAAAAACTGAGGCTCTCTGCAAAGCTAAGTAATTGATTTGGGGTTATTTACTCAACAAATATTTGAGCACCTATCATATAGAAGACACAGTACAGCAGGAACTTGGGGAGAGAGATGAACACCAGTATCTTGCTCTTAAGAAACCAACGACGAATGGGAGACACAATCTTGACCTAGCGTACAGCCTAGGCTGTTGTTGTTGTTGTTGTTGTTAGGTGCCATCGAGTCAGTTCTAATCTACAGCGACCCTATGCACAACCGAACTAAACACTGCCTGGTGCGAAACCATCCTCACAATCGTTCCTGTGCCTGAGCCCATTCATGCAGCCACTGTGTCCATCCAGCCCGCTGACGGCCTTCCTCTCTTTCGCTGCCTCACTTTACCGAGCATGAAGTCCTTCTCCAGGGACTGGCCTTTCCTGATAACGTATCTGAAGTAGGTAAGATGAAACCTTGCTTCTAAGGAGCACTCTGGTCATAATTCTTCCAAGACAGACTGGTTTGTTCTTTTAGCAGTCCACGGTATTTTCACTATTTTTCTCCAGCACCACAAGTCAAACATATTCTTCTTCAGTCTTTCTTTTTCAATGGCCAACTTTTACATGGACATTTGAAATGGCATTTAACTATGCAATTATAATCCAGGTTGGAAATAAGCAAAGGACAGGGTCCCCAAACTCCAAACTCACTGCCACTGGGTAGATTTGTTGGGTTCAAGCTCCCCGTCAGGAAGGGAGGTATACCTAAGTGGGCACTACACCTGGATTGGTCCATCTAGGCCAAGTGAATTTGATTCAGCCAACGGGGTCGACCAGTATCGTCGACCACACCTCCCAGCGGGCCCCTGAAAAACCAGAGGTTTTGCTCTGGGCTCTGGCCCAGCGGCTCCGACACACAATTCAGCACAGCCAGGCCACCCAGCCCACCGTGGCTGTGGCGCATCCGGCCAACCATGCCTTGGACTCTGTCTGGCTTGTGTTCCATTTACTGTAAAACCTGAAACTGCTCTAACTTTCATAAAACTCACTTGGAGCACAAATCAGGCTTCGGCGTGAATTCTTACTCGCACGAAGCCTAGGACCGAGATAGAGATAGATAGGGAGGGAGGGAGGGAGAGAGAGAGAGAGATCTAACAGATTCGGACTCATAGCAAACCTACTGAACAAAGCAGAACTGCCCCTGTGGGTTTCCGAGGCTGTATATCTTTATGGGAGCAGAAAGCCTCCTTTCTCCCCTGGAGTGGCTGGTAGGTTTCAACTGCTGACCTTGTAGTGATCAGCCCAACTCATGACCCACTATGCCACTGGGGCCTGACAGTATAAGCTAGCAAGGAGGAATTCATCTTCCCAAGAACAAACCACCCCACTTCTAAGCAAATGGAAGTTTCTTTTTAAATTCTGCTAGTTCTTTGTTTGTTTGTTTGTTTGTTTGTTTGTTTTCAGTTCCTGAGCTTGGAACCCAGTGGGCGCTTAAACAAACGCCTGCAATGACTACACCCCAGGACTTCTCAATGTTTGTCAAGGGCCTTTCTAGTAGCCAACTCAGCCTGGAAGAGAGGGCATTAATGCCAATGATTACTATTTTGGAGCTCTTCTTTTGAAACTGCTCTCAGAGCCAATTTCCAACCACAAAAGAAAAGAAGTCTCCTTCAATGAAAGGCAAATCTCATTTTTGGCCCAGCCGAAAAACCCACAAGAATATTTACACATTGTAATTTTTTTAAAAATGACTCCCCCTTTAAAAGATGAGGAACTGCTCTTATGAAGCTCATCAAGAAAATCCACCATGTCCTTCTTCCTAATCCCTCTGTCCTCAAAGGAAGGTGCCCTGATGGAATCAGGGTGGGACAGACTGGGCTGCTGACTGAAAGGTTGGTGGTTCAAAACCTTCAGCCATGGGGGAGGAAGCAGTCTGCTTCAGCCAAGACTTGGTGCCTTGGGAACTCTACGGGGGCAGTTCTGTCCTGTCCTATAGGGATGCCAGGAGTAGGAATTGACTTGCCAGCAAGGGGGTGGTTTTTCTGGTCTTCAAAGGGCTTGCATTTTACTTTTAACTGGAATGATAAAACATACCACATAAAAAGAGTCAAGCAGAAAAAATTAATCAAGCAGGAAAAAAAATTGAAGCAGAAATACAACTTAGCATCTACTCCTTCATTTAAAATACTTACAGTGGCCCATTAGAGGCCAGTCCAGGAGCTCACCTAGGGGTGCCAAGATGAGAAAGATGGAAGCCTGCCTTCAGGAAGCTCAGAGGTGCCCTATAGAAGCCAGGAATAAGCCCAGAGCAGGCCAATGGTTACTCCACTGGTACACGGACTAGATGAGGCTTAGCAAACTTTTGAGATGGTAGAGCCAATCCTGTGCCTCACAACAATTTAAAAATTATTCAAGAGCCATAAGTATATATATATATATAAATATATATATTAATCATTTTATTTTGGGCTCGTACAACTCTTATCACGATCAGTCTATACATCAATTATGTCAAGCACTTTTGTACATTTCTTGCCATCATCATTCTCAAAACACTTGCTTTCTACTTGAACCCTTGGTATCAGCTCCTCATTTTTTCCCCTCCCTCCCTCCTAAACCACCCTTGGTAATTTATAAACTATTATTATTTTGTCATATCTTACATTGTCCAACGTCTCCCTTCACCCACTTTTCTGTTGTCCGACCCCCATGGAGGAGGTTGTATTTAGATCCTTGTAATCGGTTCCCCCTTTCCACGCACCCTCCCTCCACCCTCCTGGTATTGCCACTCTCAGCACTCTCTCCTCCCCTCTCTGTGCGTGCTGTGCGCGGACCTGGCTGTTGAGGTCATGGCCATCCAGGAGCCACAGAAGTCCTTGAGCAGCACAAGCAGCTAACACTCAGTGGCTGACCAAAGGTTGACATTCTGCACCCAGGCAGGGGCACCGCCAAGACAACCCTGCGGAGCTGTTCCACTGTGCACCTGTGAGGTTGCCAGGGATCAGAATCCACTGGACAGCAACTGGTTATTTGCAACCACATGGTTTTTTCCCAAATTGTTTTTACATTGACCTTTCTGTACTCTTCTGTCAAATGTAATAAACGCAATAATCTTTTCCTACCAAAAAAAGCGAAAAATAAAATGTTTCTTATATGTATAGAATATGAATATATAGATATATATATAGCCTTAGACGAATACTGTGTTTCCTTTACCTCTGGAACAAAGGTCAGAAACAGAATACCCAAAATGGTTAAAAAACACAGCAGTATGGTATTAGAACAAATTAGGGAAAGTGAGAGGCTGAAAAATGGGACAAACCTTGGGGACAGGAAGGAATCTTTCGGGGCGAAGGAAACAGTCTGTAACCTGACTGGGCTGGTTGGTCCATGAATCTATGCAGGTGTTAAAATCCACAGGACTCTACCCAAGAAAAGTTTGTTTTATTGTAGCTCTGGCAGTACAGCGGGCTGTGCATTGAAGCGCTAACTGCTACGGTCAGCGGTTCAAAACCACTAGTGACCCCTCTCGAGATGGGGCTATCTGCACCTGTAATGATTTAAAAGGCTTGGAAATCCAACGGAGCTAAGGAATTGACTCGGTGCAGTGAATTTGAGCTTTTTATATTATTTTTTAAAAAGACAAAGGGCAGGACTGCGGGTGGAGGACTCATATGGACTGACTGCTGCAGGGGACAGAACATGATGAAGCTGAGACAGAGGCTCCGAGCCATTTCACCATGAGGAACACTGGGGACCTGGGAAAGCTGTGGATGGAAGGGTTGGGAAAGGGTTGCAGAGGAAGCCCTCCACAAGGAGAGCTTCCTTGGGGAGAACTTTCGAAGGCAAAGAACAGAACGGCACAGTAGCGCAAACAGCTCAGCAAACAGGCAGGATTTTCAAGACCCCTTGGGGGGAGCTCCATGTTAAGTATCTTACGGATGTCAGTTTTGCACAGGAATGATTCACTTTTTTATTGTCCTTAATTATTAATTACATTTTAAAATCAGCTCCCTCATCAGCATTTACTGTCTCCCCACAGGGTGTCAAATGGGGTGTTAAGATACAAACAATGGATAATGCCTGGTTCTGGAAAGGTCCACAGGATTGACCACTATGTTGTGGTACTGGAGTAGAGATTCGCAGGAAGGACTATGAAAGCTTTGACTTATGAACCGAAAAACCATTTTTTATGTGTTGTTATACAATAAAACAAATCCATTGCTTCTGAGTTGACTTCAAATTCTAGCACTGCTCTCTAGGGTTTCTGGACTGCCAATCTTTACATGAGTAGCCAGCCTCCTCTTTCTCCTCTAGAATAGTTGGTGGATTCCAACCACTGGGCTTTGAGTTAGCTGCCCAACTTGTCACCTGCTATGCTGCCACCAGGGCTCCTATAAAAAAAATCCAAGTGGTAAGAAGTAAAAAGAAAGCTGAGAGATACTTTTGCAAGCATGTTATTTATTTTTAAAAAACAGGATGAGCTTGATTCAATATTAAAATTTTGAGATATACAGGTAACCTAATAATGGGTGGCATTTCCCTTTTTTGGTCCTCTCTGCTTTCAGTTTCCTTTCTGCTTTTCTTCTTTTAGATAATTTAGGAGGCAAAATGGAACAAACACAAGCTTTGAAACCAAACTTGCCACTAAACCCAGGGCCCAGAATTTCCTAGTCCTATGGCTCTGAATACAGCTCTTTGGGGCTCTTTCTTCTCATTCATAAATGATGATAGTAATTCCAAGGCTTGAAGAGAGAATGAGGAAAAATAATGTAAAGAGGCTAGTCTAGTTAAAAATAAACCAACTTCCATTGTCAATTCTGACTCAGATCAGCTCTACAGAACAAGGCAGAACTGCCCCTATGGATTTCCGAGGCTTCCAAGCTTTTAGGGAGTGAATAAAATCTGCTCCTGTAAAGATTGACAGCCTCCTATTTCTCTTGCAGAGCAGCTGGTGGGTTCAAATTGCTTATCTTGCAGGTAACAGCCCAACTTCTGACCCACTATGCCACCAGGGCGCCTTCTGGTATAAGGTCTCCAACGCAGACTCACTGCCAGAGTCAATTCCAACTCGGAGCGACCAGCCAGGATGGAGCAGAACTGTCCCCGGGAAGTTTCCGAGACTGTAAAGCTTTGCCAGGATAGATAGCTTCATCTTTCTCCCCTGGAGCAGCTGGGGGTGTCAAACTGCTGACCCTGTGGTTAGCAGCACAACTGGTACCCGACTATGCCACTGAGGCTCGCTGACATATGGTAGGCATGCAATAAATGTCCACTGGGCTGCTAACTACAAGGCTGGTGGCCCAAACCCACTGGCCACTCTGAAGAAGAAAGATGATTTACGGTCTCCAAAACCCTATATAGGCTGGCTATGATTTGGAATCAACTACATGGCAGTTTTTGTTTGGTTGGTTAATGTAGTCAAGTGCCCAACTACTAGCCCAAAGGTGGCTAGTTCAAACCCACCAGGATGGGCCTTGGAACATAGGCTTGGTGATTTGTTTCCAAAAATTCGGAGCCTTGAAAACCCTACAGGACAGTTCGACACTGCACATAGGGGGCTGCAAAGAGTCTGAATCCATTCCACAACTAACACAGCATTACTACCATTTGAACAAACGAGATGCTCATAACATTTCAGCACCTCCAGCTGAATCAGGAGAAGACAATGAAAAAAGACAAAACCTTAAAGGTTATGTCATTTATGCTACTCTGGACAAGCACCTTGAGAATGTCTTGATGCCTATCAGAAACCACAGATGTTCAAATAACGGGTCGGGCCAGCACCGTCATGGTCCAGAACTAAGAAAATAGAAATGCCTCCTTCTCATCTCTTGAGTTGCCAGTCTGCTTTGTGTTCTGGGTTTGTGTGAAAGAGTAGACATACCCTATTCCTATCCCCCTACTACCTGCCTGCGGGGTTATCACATACTGGGTGGGGTCAAGGCAGTATGCTAAGGGTTCTGCTCCCCAGGAAGCACTGACACCATACTCCCCAAACTTCGGCTCTGGATGTTTCCCCAAATCAATAGAAAAACAGTCATCCTATTGAAATTTCCACGATCAAAAGTGAAATAACCTCTAGGATTCCCTTTCCACCCGATGCTGTGCCTTAACTGTTAGGGAGGGGACAGTAATGACATTTTAGTCACTAACTGTCCCTCTCGCCACCTTTGGTATCCTCTTGCCCACATTGCAAAACAGATGACCCACTTGAAACTCACCGTATCCCTCACCCAACCTCTCTCTGGCCCAGAGGCTAAAAGGTCATCAAAGGGCCCAAAGCACGGAGTCTGCAAAGTCTCACACTCAGGAATGGTGTCCACAGAACTGAAGCCCAGGCTGGTCCTAGGGGAGCCTGGTCAGAAGCTGCCCTTACTGGGAAAGGGTCTTTAGCCACTAAAGGAACTGGGCTACTTTGGCGGAATCTACCACTATGGGCTACTCAACGCGGTCCTTTGAAACTAAAAGGCACCTACTGGGGGACTAAGAAAACTCCCGGGGCCACCCTGCGTTTTCCCGGCTGACGCAGGGCTCTGGGGTCCAGGGGCGCGGGACCCCCGCCCCGGGAGATCTTGGGGAGAAGCCGTTCGCTCCTGGTCCATCAGGACCAGGTCCTCGACGCAGGGCAGGGACGCCGAGCGGGATCGGGAGGCTCCGAGGCCTGCCGCCACCCCAGGCCTCGGCTCCCCGCCGCGACGCGGGCCCCGCCAG
>NW_022103898.1:10171776-10175598 GCF_000313985.2 Echinops telfairi | reverse complement strand
CGCCGAGCCGCTGTCGGCGCCGAGTGCGCGGCGATCCGCTGTGAGGCCAGGCGCGGCGCGCGGCCCTCGCTGCTCTGCAGACGGGGGAGGCGACGTGGTAGGGAGACCGAGCTGTGCAGGGGGTCACTCACTGCCGCCTCGCCTCCCGGGAACGCGGGGACCCCAGAAACTAAAAACAAAATAAACAAACTTTCCCCTCCGCCTCCCTCCCCCAAAACCACAACACAAACACTCGGGGGCCCGCCCAGCGCCGCGCTCCATTGGCCAGAGGGATGAGACTTCCGGTTCTCACTGGCTGGTTTTTGTGCTCGTCAAGTTGCAGTTCCGCCCCTCCAATGCCGCGCCGCTGCCGTCGCCCCTCATTGGCTAAGAGCGTCCCGTTTGACGCGCTAGGATTGGCTGGGCTGCCTGCGCCAATCACTCGGGGACACACCCCCTCAGCATCCCAGAGGCCGCTTCCTCGGTCGCAGGCCGAGCGAGGCGCAGGGGAAACTAGAGCATGATGGCGGCCGAGCTTGTTTGGCGCAATCGTCATCTTTTTGCTTTTTCTAGGTCATTGGTGCCTCTTCCTCGCGCTGCCTGCCCCTTGTTCCTCTCTTCACCCAGTACTGACTAATAACGGAATCTATAGGTGCCGGCTCATTGATTTATCCCCTCCGAAGTGCGGAGTGCGGGTGGGTGGTGCGTCATTGGACGGGCAGGATGTCACTCCCCAGGCCCATGTCAGGACGATTGGTGGAAAAGCGAGAAAGCCCGGCCAGCAACAAGGGCTACTGCCATTGGGTTCGACTCCACTGAGTCCTTCGCTGGCCCCTAATTGGGCACACTGGTGCGTCCGTCAGCTTCGGAGTCGCTGTGCCACCGGGAATTGTTTTGTCAGGGAGTTTGGGTCGACGCTGGTCAATTGGCCAGCAATCGGTGAAATGACGATTGTCTGTATGGGGCGCCTACTGTGTGCCAAGTACAACGCTGGTTTCTGATTATCTCGTTAAACCTGTGAATTGAATATTATCTCGACTTTACAGACTGCAAATTGAGGCACCGAGAGGTTAGGAAACGTGCTCAAGGTCACCAGCTGAAAGTAGTTGGACCAGGATTGTGGTCGCTGGCTGGTCTGACTCCAGAGCATCTGCCTCTTTTCACTCTTCCCGGGCCCAGAGTCGTACCTGTCAGTCAGTCCAACACCTTAGCAACAGTGGCAACCAGAACCCATGTCCCCCAGTTTCTGGAAGTGACCCTGTTAGAGAGAGACCCAGCCTATGGAGAGGTAGTCCTGGCCTCCACCGCACCCCCCACCCGAGATGAACTGTAGCCCATCCAGCCTCTGCCCATTTTGTCCACTTTAGAAAGGGACATTACTAGCACCCTTGTATGCCAAAGCTCTCCCAACCCCCCCTCATCTCCAGCTCACTCTATGGAAGAGTTCTCTAGAGGTGGGAATGAAAAGAAATCCAGTCGAAAGAGAGAAAAAGTCACTTGGGAAATAATTGATTGCATGCAAATGGGACAGGTCTTTGGCTTCTGGAAAGCTTCCCGGTAGCCCCCGAGGCTGAGCAAGATATATGCTCCTGGCTCAGGGCCGTGGGGTGCTTGGGTGGCAGCTTTCAATGAAGTGAATCCCACATTCCGGCCAAGGGAGGGCAGGATGCTTAGGACCTGCTGCCTGAGCCAGCCCGAAGCCTCAGGGACAGAAATGATCCCAGGGAGCTCAGAACTGGACTCCAGCCCGCGTTCCGTCTCATTCCCTCTCAGGCAATTAACATTTTACCATCCCAAATCCCCATCCCCTGTAGCTTCAGTGGGATCACTGCCCTTGCTGGCTTCCTGATCCAAGCTGTTGTGTAAGCTTGTTGGCACTGCTTCATAATAAAACCACCACTGTACACAGTAATGATGCTCGACGCTCAGCCTTTCCATGGAACAAGACAAGGCATTTCGCAACGTCAATTATGAATCAATGCCAAGTCTTCCTAGGGCCGCTGCCAACACAGGACAGAAGAAAGATGGATCAGACCTAACTTCTAATAAAGGTCATCAGGATCTGGACCTTTACAGCGAGGTCCACACATGTGGATTCTGTATCAGAAAACACGTGGAGGAAGAAGTGGCCAGCTTCCAAAACTTCCTGACCGCCATACTTGATTGCTCGCATCTCTATTTTAACGCTTCATCCAGGGCTTGGTTCATTGTCAGACACATCTGTTCTTCCAAAGAAACTCAAAACAAACTCACAGGATAGAGGAGAACTGCTCCATTAAGGTTTTCTATTCAAAAAAAATTTTAAGTTTTATTGGCATCTACTTCACATATCACACAATTTCATCATATTAAGAAGAGTGATGCAATCCTCACCACAATCAATTTCTTGTGCTCATGGCTGTTCGCTCCCCACTCCCCGCCACCACCTCCCCTCTCACTGTCCTCGGCAATTCTCAATCCAGTGACTGTTTTTGCCGATCTACCTATTCTTGGATTTCACATACAGAAAACCATACAGCACAAACAGGAGAAAAAGAAAAATGACAAAACAAAACGGGCAGACCCCAATCAACCTGAAAGCAGGAAACATGGAAAACGGAAACGTTCAAAAGGATCCGCAGAGATCAGATGACAAGGTCCTGACCACATCGAAGCAAAGTCTTTACAGAGTCAACTGCTCTGACATTCGCCCCAGACCAGCTGACGCTTTGTTCAGCAGCCTACTGCTAACCCAGCTGCACCACCATGGCTCCTTGTCCTTAATAAAACTGAGGCTCTCTTTTTCATCTCGGTAGTCCCTACAGTGGCGGTTCTCAACCTGTGGGTCACGACCCCTTTTAGGGTTGAACGACTCTGTCACGGGGGTCGCCCCATTCATCACAGTAGCAAAATGACAGCGAGGAAGTAGCAACGGAAGTAATTTTATGGTTTGGGGGCTGGGGGTCACCGCAACACAAGGAACTGTATGAAAGGGTTGAGGCATTAGGAAGGTTGAGAACCACTGCCCTGCAGGATTCTGACTGTATCAGGGTTGGAGACTGGCTGTTAGCCTAAGGTTGGTGGTTCAAGCTCACTTGGAGGCTTCGCGAAGAAAGGTCTTGCAACCAACTTCCACCTTGATGGCAGCCAAGAAAACCCATATGCAGCTCAGCTCTATCTGCCCCAAGTTGGAATCTACATGATGGCAATAGATTTGGTTTTGGTTTTAAAAACTCATGCCAGGTTCCTTATAGACACAAGGGCCTCACAGACAAAGAAGGCGCCTTCTACATCTTCAGGAACTCATAGGCAGAGGAGGTTGGAGGGACCACCAGATAAGCAGGTCACACAGTGCAGACTGTGATGAAGTGTCCTGGCAGCCATGGGAGGCATGGGAGGGCTTGGAGTGACAAGGATGAGTTTGAGTTTGCAGAAGTGGCATCCACGTGGAGAACTGAAGGCTGAATTGTGCTAGCTCTCAAAGGGCGGCAGCAGGGCAGTGACCCCCAGGAATGGCCGAGGCCTGCTCTTCCTCTAAGCTTTGCCTCTGAAGACCTCCTGCTATCGGTCTGCTCTGCCTTGGCGGGTGCTGTTTCCCCCAGGAGAAAGCAGGAAGCCTGAATCCTTCCTTACCCGCTTGACCCCTTGGAAACAGGAAAATCATTTCTAAATAAGATTACTGCTGTTCTGCTCACAAAAGTCTTAAACACAGCAGCAACTTTAACATGGTTTCCCCTGAGTGGTTACTTTCAGACACTATGGAAGACGCTAAAGTAGAAGGAACAGCTCCCCGAGGAGATGCGGCCAGGGTCAATGGCCGTTAAGAAAGTGTTTGCAGACTCTTCTGTGAACAGACCCCCACAC
>NW_022103898.1:10164449-10171104 GCF_000313985.2 Echinops telfairi | reverse complement strand
TCTTGGATAAATGCTACTTAAAGGAAAATATTTATTTTTATGGTTATTCCGATGCACCCAGCTTCAAGAGTAGAGACTTGCCAAGCTCTGCACAGTTGTACACGGGCCAAGTTCACCATGTTCTTGGAGTGCTCTACTATTCTTAGAGCTCTCGATGTGGCTTCTATAGAATTGGCTTTCTGCTGGGAGGGAAGGCAGATTGAATGCGTGATCGTTGGCTTGGATGGCTACCAGGATTGCTCCCAGCCATCCTGAGCAACGGGCCTTTCCTCTCCCCCTTCTGGAGACACCGTTCTGTGATCTCTTCCCTGGGCCTGGACCAAGCCCAAGGCAATGGGCATTTCTGTGGAAAGGTTCTGACCCACAAGTGTGGGGTGGTACGGCCAGCTGGAATGGCTCCCGCTCTGATTTCTGGGGCATGGGCAAGCCGTCGCTGTGTACCGGCCGATCGTTGCTGCGAGGTGCTTGGAAGAGTCTGGAAGGGCTTCTCCAATTCCTGAGTCTCATGATGAAGGGGGAGAGCCCAGTAAAGGGCCCTGATCCAAAAGACAAGTGGACAGCTGACAGCTGATACTGCTGGCTTGGGGAGCAGCCAGTGGGTGTGGCCAGAGCCACAGGACAAGAGCAGTGGGGGGGTGGGGGGTGGGGAGGACGCTCTGATGACAGAGGGCATGCTCACAATGTTTATTACCTGTCTGGTGGCATTTCTTGGGCAACAAAGCCTGAGGATAGATGCCGTACCACTCTTCTGTCACCCCACACTTCTTGAGGAGTGACAGCACTGAGCAGCCACGCGGGGCTCCCCAGCATGCTGGGGTGCATCTTAGAAGACCCGCAAGGGAGCTGCAGGAGCCATGGTGCCTCACCAGAACTCTCAGTCCACGACCTGCCGCAGGTCGGCCACCTACTAAAGGCTTTGCTCTGTGAATCCTGGCCCTGAGGGTCAGGACCACCATGGAGAGCCCGACTTTCCAGGCAGGGAAACTGAGGCACGCAAGGGCTAAGTAGGAGTCCCTGAGTGGTGCAGATGGTTTAAGTGCTTGGCTATTAACCAAAAAGTTGGGGGGTGGGGGGTTGAGCCCTCCCAGAGGCACCTTGAAAGAGAGACCGGGTGATACATTTGTGAAAAGTCAGAGCCTTGAGACTGTACGGGGCAATGGTACTCTACACATGTGGGGCTGCCACGAGTCGGAACAGAATTTGGCGACCAACAACAACAACAACAACCGCCAAGGGCTGAATCGTCCACCGTCACCGCGGACAGTGAGCCAGCAGTTGCGCCCAAGGCGTCTGACTCCAGGGAGGGCGTGCTGGTGCATGCTGGTCCGCACTGCCCTTGAGATGTCTGCCGGAGGATCGAGGACTCCCAAAGCGGGCAGGGAGACACTTCACACTCTGAGTCTGCAGGGCAAAGGATGCGGCAGAGATGACGGTGGCTCTGAGGGCAGAGAGCGTGAAGTCAGTGCGGCTGGTGGCTCTTCCCCTGCGTCTGCATTCAGATCGGGACTCCTTCGGCCCTCTTCAGCTGGCCTCTCTGCCTCTTCCCTTTGCTTTCTATCATGATCTCGACGGTTTGAATAATAACCAGTCGCCCACTCCACAGGAGCCTGGGTGACCCCAGTAGTTTGCAATCGACTAGGAGGTCCCCGCATGAGCTATGGATGGATCACAGCTGCAGCGATGGGCTCAAACTTACCTAGATAGTATTGCGAGGATGGCCCAGGACCCAGCGATGTTTCCTTCCGTACCAGGCACGGTCGCTGACCGGGTAGAGGTGACTCTATAGCACCTAGTCTAGGAAACCCACGGGGGCGGTGCTGCCTGTCCTCTTGGGTCACTAGGCGTCTGAACAGGTTATCAGAAGGGACTGGTCCCTGGAGAAGGACTTCATCCTTGGCAAAGGAGAGCAGCCGTGACAGAGGATGGATCGACACCGTGGCTGCAACAATGGGCTCAGACCTCACAGTGATGAGGATGGTGCAGGGCCGAGCAGGTGTTGTCCTGTGGTACACCAGGTCCCCAGGCGTCAGAACCGGCTCCCTCGACGACGACGACACCGAACGAGTCTGAATTGACCCCGCAGCACACCACAGCAGCTAACCTGGAGGCTCGCAACTCCAACCCCTCCCCAACCCCTTGGCACCAGGGAAGAAAGGCCTGGCAAACTGCTCCCCAAAAGAAGACAACCAAGAAAAACTCCTGGGCCAGTTCTGCTCGGTAACACACCTGGGGGGGTGGGGGGGCGCCAGGAGTCAGGGGCCCAGCCAAGGACAGGTCACAGGCACTGGCCGTCTCCACTGCCTGGCCCTCTGCGCTTCCTCATTCTCCAAACCTGGCTGGAAGCCCTCACTTGTTCACTGTAGAGACTCCTTTCTCTAAACTCATCCGTGACCTCCTCGTGGCCACGATCCAAGAGCCGTTCTCAGCCCTCGTTTCCATGGCTTCGCCACAACGTGTTACTCTGAGAATCTTCTCGCAGTGCCTCAAAATAGCCGGCTCCCCTCCCACCCCTACAACTGTTCTCCTCCGCCACTTCTTTCTCTGAGCTCCTTTGCAGGGAACCGGGAAGGGTCTGTCTGCCCTTCCCCCATGCTGTCTTCCCTGGCTGTGGCCATGGCGGCCGGCCACTTGTTGGACCTTCACCTCGGAGAGAGCAGTCCTCATTTCAGGCCCAGCCTGCCCGCTCCCTGGGTGACTGCCCAAGCCGTGTGAGCTTCGTTTGTTCATTTCTAAGAGGGGTAAGGGTCCTTCAAATGTGGGTGGGGGAAATTCCATGGTCTTTTCAGTCCTGTTTGCCTGTCAACTTTGTGAAACTCACTGCATCGAGTCAAGGCCGACTCCCAGTGAGGCTTGGGGACAGGGCAGAACTGTTTCTGTGGGTTCCTGTGGCTGTAACTCTTCACAGGAGTACAAAGGTCCACCAGGGCGCCCTAGCTTTTTGAAGCCCCTCTCAAATGTCATCAGATCGGTTACCCTAGACCAGTGTTCCCAAAGGGTACACGCCGGGGGAGAGGAGATGGCCGAAACAATTCCGGGGGGGTGGGCTGCAAGTGCAGCTACCTACACTTTATCCTGGATTATGGGCTAGAGGACAAAAGTTTTTCATGACTGGGGGGCTTCTAAATAACTTTTTTTATTCCCCTTTTCCTGAAAAGGGGGCACTCAGCCAAATAAGTTTAGAAGCCTATGTGACCTAGACAGATAATGATGATACACACAGGGGCCCTGGTGGTGTAAGGGTTACCTGCTCAGCTGCCAACGGAAACGCTAGCCATTTCAAAACCCACCCAGCTCTGTGGGAGAAAGGCCAGGCCCCCGTTCCTGTAAGGTTCAAACACAGACATCGAGTCTATTCTGGCTCATGGTGACCCTATCAGCCAGAACAGATCTGCTCCTGTGAGTTTCAGAGGCTAAGAGGCTATATATCTTTTCAGGACCAGGAAGCCTCTCTTTCTCCTGAGGGGCACCTGGTGGGTTTGAACCACGGACCTTGTGGTTCGTGCCTCACCCACTCCACCACCAGAGCTCCTTCCCCAAAGGATTGCAGCCTAGAAAACCCCGTAGGGTAGCCCTACCCTGTCACATAGGGTCACTATGAGTCAGAATACCTCAAAACACCCAACCATAATATTTAAGAAACATATACTACGCTGTAGGCAAGACCAGCTTCATGATTTGTGGGGTCCTTGTTCCAACAGGATTATGAATTTCAAGATGACCATCCACGGGTGAGAACCTCTGGGTGGGGACTCTGAGAGCACTGCCACCAAGGCTGGCCCTGTTTATGTCCATTAAGCTCCTCGGTCCTCATGGCCCCCTGGTGAGGCCGATGCAGATGAGGAAACTGAGGCAGAGAGAGGTTAAGGAGCTGCTCAGGGTGAAAGAATTTTTGGCCGGTGGTGCTGAGGCAAGTAGTACCTGTGTGTGTTGGGTGTCAGGTGTTGTGGCCTCCCACAATGAAGGTCACTGGTAGCACCCAGTGCAGCAATTCACCACCCCCTCCCCGGTGTCCCTCAGCTGGGCCTGCACTTGGTGAGTTCCTTCCTGCAGTTCCTGCCACCCAGACAGTCCCTTCCCGCCCTTCTGAGTACCCAAGCCCAGGCTTTCCACAAAGCTTAGTTCAAGGTCCTCCTCCTCAAAGGGGCTTTCTGGCCACAAGATGCTCATTACTCTTTGGGACAGGGGCCACAAGGAGGCAAGTACCACGATGGTGATGCAGGCCCACACCCCTTTTCCCGTCCCAAATTTCTCAGTACCTCGGGTGGTGTCCAGGAGCCCCAGTGATCTCAAGGTTGGAAGTTAGCAAACACAAACCCAAGCTGGTCCAAGGGAGAAAGAGGTGGCCGTCTGCTTCTGTATGGATGACAGGTCTGGAAACCCTGTGGGGCAGTGCTACTCTGCCCTATAAGGTCACTGTGAGTCCGAATCAACTTGATGACAATTGTCAGATTACCCAAATAGCAAGGTAAGCATGGACTTATTTGGGTTTAGTTACTGATCTGCAGTGAACAATTCCACCATCAATGAGCTTGGAAGCAACTAGAGATCAAAAGAGGCATTGCATTAGGTGAATCTGCTGCACAAGACCTCTTTAGAGTATTGAAAAGCAAGGATGCTACTTTGAGAACTAAGGGGCACCTGCCCCAAGTCATGGTGTTCTCCATTGCAGCACATGACTGTGAAAGTTGGACATTGAATAAGAAGACCAAAGAATAATCGATGCCTTTGAATTATGGTGTGTGGAGAAGAATATTGAAAGTTCCGTAGTCTGCTAAAAGGACAGACTGATCTGACCTGGAAGAAGTCAGGCTAGAGTGCTCCTTAGAGGCAAGGATGGCAAGACTTCATCTTACATACTTGGGATATGTTGTCAGGAGAAACCTGTCCCTGGAGAAGGACCTCATGTTGGGAAAGCAGAGGGGCAGCAAAAGAGAGGAAGGCCCTTGACCACACGGACTGGCACAGAGGCTGCAACAATGGGCTCAAGCACAGGAACAATTGTGAGGAGGGCGCAGGACCAGGCAGCATTCCATTCATGTCGAGCATAGAGTGTGGAAAACAGAACCGGGAAGAGAGTGTTGTGGGCAGGCTCAATATTCATACGTTAAGGAGTCTGGGAGGCCAGGGCTCTTGTGGAGGGAATCTTCTCATTCCATTCTGAGTTGTGGCGTCCCACTTACATTCTCCCAAGTGAAGGTTATTTCCCTTAATGTCCCCCTATAAGAATGCCAAATTTAAGGTGCTTTCTGCAAACACATGGTCACTGATTATACTCCTGGAGCTCAACTGCTTAAAGGTCATCTGCCTAAAGGTTATCTGCCATCAAAGGCAATCAGACCCTATTGTCTGTCCCACCCTAAGTAGGGCCCACTCCCTTCTGATAAGGATCATAGAATGCTCCCCTGGAGAAGAGCTCAAAGACATCTAAGGTCAAGCCAACTGAGAGGACCAAGGTGAAGCTGCCACCTATTGTGTGTACACCCCTAGCTCGTTTCCCTCCTGTTACGTGTATGCCTCTTGCACAACCCCTTCCTGTTACGTATGTGCTTACTGTGGTCTGCATGCCCAAGATTATATTAACTCACGAAATTACATTAAGGCCTCTCTCTGTCTACTAGGACCTGTTTCCTGATGCAATTGTGGAGGGGAGCCCTTGCATGCTCTATCTTGTCTGATGTCTCTTTAATTTACCCCTCAATTACACAACCGCCCTTCGGACCCATTCAGTTGTGGGGAGGCTGGTCCCCCACAACAGGGTCTCTATGGGTCAGAACCAACTCGATGGCACCTAACAAGTCAACAATTTCACGCGAGTTAAAGGTATGAAGTGTCTACTGCAGATTCATAGGGAAGCACACGTAAGCCTGTGTCCCCCTTGCTTATTGGGCAGCCTGGCCCTGGGTATGAAAGAAAGCATCTGAAACTCTCACCATCACCTGCAATCAGCCTGGTTGGATCCTCCTCACCCTCTGACTGGGAGAGCTGAGGGGCAGATGCGCAGACCAAGCTTGGCCACTCCCTGGGGCTCATGTTGCCGTCTGCATGGAGGTGATGCTAACTCCTGGCCATGCTGTGTGCACTGAGCAGAACTGCTCCCTGGTGGTGTTTGTGGACCACAAGTCCGTCTTCCCAAGTGCTTCTGTGCGGGTTTGAACCACTAACCTTGTGGAGAGTAGCCAAGCACTTACTGTTTGTTCCATTCTGGGACTTCTCTGATGCTAATTTAAAAAAAACAACAAACCCACAGGATTTGAATGCTGACTCATTCCTCTCTCCCATTTATTCCTTAGGTATCAGCTCTAAAATCACCTCTTCTTCCAGGAAATCTTCCCTGTCACGCTGCCCACCCCCCACCAGCTCCCACTGGCCCCCAGGTTGAGTTAAATGCTCCCTTGGGGCTCCCACACAGTAGGTGCCTCCAGGCAGCCACATTCTCCGCGTGGCTATGAAGAACACCTTGAGACAAGGTCTGGTCTGTCTCAGCATTGTGCCTGGGCACAGCAGGTTCTTAATGAGGGTGTTTGAACAAATGGATGAGAGGATACAAGAAATGTTAAATCAATCTGTGTTGTGGTAGTTACATAATCTTGTGTCAACTGGAGGGTATTAAGAGTGAAGGGGTGGAGTCTAGCTTGTCCATCAGGTCACAGCCTGA
>NW_022103898.1:10148220-10164239 GCF_000313985.2 Echinops telfairi | reverse complement strand
TCCACCGCCACTGGATGGACAAGACATTTCACCCACCAGCCTGTGATCTTCCTGCATTCGACATCGTAACATCATGTGCTGCATGAGTCTGAAGAGGAATCTACAGACTGGTATCAGACATAAGGGCTAATATCGGCCTTATGGACTTGATCTGTTCTGGGCTGGGATGTTTTCTCAATATACAATTGCTCTTTGATAAAAGCTCTCTACATGCATATGAGTGTCTCTGGATTTGTTCCAGCCTAACACATGTGTTAAACCCCAGGCTCTTACATGCCCCTCAGCACAGGGCGTGGTGCCTGATGGGCACTTACTAGAAGGATGAAACCCCTCTTTCTTGACAGAGGATGACAAATTAAGCCCCCCAGGTGTGACAGTGGTGGTTTAGTGCTGGAAGTAGGGACACAGTGGAGGGTGTCCTAGGTCAGGGGCCAGCAAGGTATGACCCAGGGGTCAAACCCAGCCTGTTTCTGTAAGGCCCATGAACTGAGCATGGGTTTTACATTTTCGAATGGTTAATGGGGGTGGGGAAATTAAAGAAGAGAATAATATCTTGTGACATGTGATTCTGGCACAATAAACTATTTCAAATGACATTCAAATGTCTATGCGCCTAAGGGGAGTTTCACTGGGAGGTGGCCACGCCTGCTTACTTATATACATTCTTGGGAGCCTTGGTGGCATAGCGGGCTACCAACTGAGCTATGAAGAGCAGTTCAAAACCAACAGCAGCTCCTCGGGAGGAAGATGAGGCTTTCTACTCCTGTACAGATTTAGTTTTGGAAACCCACAGGGGCGGTTCTACCCCATCCTATGGGGTCCCTGTGAGTTGGAGTCACCTCAGTGGCAGAGAGGGACGTTGACAGGAGTCTCTGGGTGCAGCATCCTCATCTGCTAACTGGAAGGTTGGAGGGTTCTAATCCACTCAAAGGTACCTTGGAAGAAAGTCCTGGTCATCTACTGAAAAAAGTCAGACACTGAGACCCCTGTGGACCACAGCTCTCCTCTGACACACTGCCTTTTCAATGGCATCTGGGACTGGTACTCTGACCCTTTACCTGTGACCAGTCAGCCCCACTTAACTAGCGGAGGAAGAAGACATGCTGCCAGCTGGCCACCAGGTGTCAGCCTTTCACCATGGTGCTTCTGACCGAACAGGCTCTTCTGAAGGAAAGGAGTTCTCTTGTAGACTGCCTGTGCTGGGTAGGGGACCCCCAGCACCATCCCTGCCCTTGGGTGTGACAAGCACCCCCTGGGGGCAGGGGCTGAAGTCCTGCAAGTGTGAAAGGTTACGGGTGGGTGGTGGTGGTGGGGCAGTGGGAACATAATGGTGGGGTGCAGATTCAGTATCTGCAGAAAGGAGACAGGACTGGCTTTCAAGGTCAAGGTTAACCAGCTTTTTAATTTTTATTATGCTCCAAACTCTCAAGAAGAGGTGTGAGGGGGATTTTTAGCATAACCCTCTCCACACTCCCACCAACCCTGCAGCCAACTCCCACCCAACTGGGCAGAGGGTGCCCAGGGGATCCTGGATCCCTGCCAGGCACAGCTGCACACACACAGACAGCTCCTCTTTCCTCTAAAACCTGGGCTTCGAAACCTCTTCCAGGTGGCTGGCATTTAGCCCTGCCTGCCAAGGACACGGCCAGGGAGTTGCCCCAGGGACAGCACCGCCCAGCGATGGGATATAGCTCCCAGCTGTGGAAGTGTGGGGCCGAGCTTTACCCAGTGACTCCCCAAGGTGCTGAGCTGACCCGCTGGCCACCCTGGAGCCTGCGGCTGGGCCACACAGGCAGCCCTTGGGGCTCAAGTTCATCCTTTTAGTCGGCCATTAAGCCCCCGCCTGCCTGTTCTAAATCCTGTCCTCACTCCACCATGAGCCTTAGCCAGGGTCACAGCAAGCTGCGCTCACCCCCACCACCTTAAACCCCGCTTCGCGTCTCATCTGCCCCCCTCACTCACCACCGATCCCCAGATTCCAACTTGTAGTCACCTGTGTGTGCGACATAGAACCGCTGTGCACACAGGTTTGTAAAGACGGTGGCCTTTTGGAAGCAGTTTGCCAGCTCTGTTTACTAAGACACCCCTGGGGGGGAGGGAGGTTCTCAGTGCCAACCTTTTGGCTAGTAGCCCAGTGCTTAACCAGTGGTGCCACCAGCCTAGCACACAGTACATATGCAGAGAAGGAGGGAACCAACAAAGCCTTCCAGACCCCGCAAGGAAGCCTGGCCCTGCCCAACCACCTAGCTTCTAGGGCCCATGCAGGAGACGGCTGTGCGGGGCGCAGCCATGAGGGCACGGTGGGAGGGGCCCCTCCTCTTGCTTGTGCCCAAAGGGCCATGGACTCAGGGTGCATGGCCCGTCCTCATCTTTTCCTCCAGACCTCCTCCAGGCTCCCCGGACCTGGCTGCGCTTCGTCTCCAGCCTGGACATCTGTTCCTGGAGCTGTTCTCTGGTGGCTGCAGACATCGCCCTGATGCCCACTCCACTCTCCTGGGTGGAAGCCGGTGCCCAGCTGGCTGTCACTTGGAGGGGCCATGCGGAAGGAAGGCCAGTACTCCTGGAGGGAGCCCTCTCAGGACATGCTGAGTGACTTTGGGCATTCTCCTCGCCAGCTTCTGGGGGACTCCAAAGCAGTTGGAGGGCTTGGCTGGGGGGGGGGCACAGAAGTGGGGGAGGGAAATTGCCCGAATTGGACACCCGCTGACCAGTGGACCTTCCTGAGCAAAGCTGTGGTTCAGGAGAGAGTTTGGACAATTGGACGGATCCCGCCCTGAAGACATGAATGAGTGAGGGACAGAGTTCTTTCCTACCTCACCCCCTGCCGCCCAGCTCCCGCGCAGCCTCAGACATCAGGGACACACCTGAAAGGATCCTGGCCCATCTGAGAACCACCTGCTAGTAAGTTCACTAGCCTGGCTTAGTCTCTGTATTGGAGTCCTTGGGCGTACAAACTGTTCATGTCGTTGGCCGCTAACCCAAAGATTCAAGTCTGCCCTTGGAAGAAAGGCCTGGCAATGGACTCCCCCAAAGCAGCCACTCCATAGGGAGCCCAGTTCTGCTCAGATGAGCGCGGGGTTGCCAGGACCTGGAGTAGACTCAATGGTGCCTGCTTTTATTAGCTGTGTTGACTGGCTGACAAGTTTCTAATCACTAAAGACAGGTGTGGATACAACCGTGAACAAGAGAGATGCACCCCCTGTGTGCTCTGAGCTTGCTTTTCAGGAGCAGGAACCCCAAGGGTAGAGTGGGTATTGTGCATGCAACCGGGAGGTGTCCCTGGAAGCAGAGCCTTCCTCAGGCTGAAGCCTGGGGTGCAGACACTTCCCCAGTGGTCTGAGCTGATCCAGCACTTCTTTAGCCTAGAGCACACTCATCCTGCCCCTGCAGAAGCTGTCAGTGCTGGTCGGCTTCCTGGTTGGCCTGGAACCCCTGCCTCTGGAGTAGCAGTGTAGCCGGTGAAACAGACAGTTGATGGGTCCTCTGCTCGGGCAGGCAGGATGGCGGAGCACCGCTGGATGGCAAACTACATCCACATGCGGAGCGGGGCTGTTAGCTGCTGTGGGAGCTTCACGCTGAGTGTGATCCTGAACCTGGGGCGCAGGGACCCCCTGGCCTGATGTGGGATCTGGCTGCCCTTTGAGGTGGGGCACTGCTACGCTCACACGGTGAGGCCCAATGGTGCTTTCTGGGCAGGCTTTAGCAGAGACAGGAGGAAGGGAACAGATTGGGAGGAAATCTGATGGGGATCTGAGTAGAAGGAGGCAGATGTGTGCACATAAACACACCTGTTCTGGGGTTCTGGGGAGTATGGAATGGTGAAGAGCCAGGCAAGGTAACCAGAGCAGAGAGAGGAGTTACTGCATGCCCCAGAGAGCCCCGTTTGTAAGCAGCCTCCCCGGGCCTGGGGCTGAGCTAACAGCCGAGCGTATGGAGGAACAGCCATCACAGGTTCTCAGTCCCTGCAGCAGGACCCTCCAGGGGAGGTTTACAAATGTGTGGGGACATTTTCAGTGGTCTCTGGCACCTCCTGGGTAGAGGCCAGGGATGCTACTTAAGACCCTACAATGTGTGGGGCAGCTCCTCCCTCAACAAAGAGTCGACATTGTTGGGGTAGAGAAACTCTCAAATCCAGAGGAGCAGGCCCAGGTGGGCATGTCCCCTGAGGAGAGGTGTGGGAGAGCCCTGCACTGTCCCATGGGGAAAACATTGGGCTAAGACCACTCATCACACAATCCCCTAAAGGTGAGGATGTGGGAAATGGTGTGTTGGCTCGGTAAAGGCCCCTGCTCCAACCCCTTGTTAGTTTGAAACTCGCATGTGACTAAAGTACGTGGTCAATAAATGAAAACAGAAGGGATCTCAACTCCACAGTGGTTGAGTGGATCCACAGGGACCGTGTGGGACGGAGCAGAACTACCTCACAGGGTTTCCCAGGCTGTAATCTTTATGAAAGCAGACTGCCTCATCTTTCTCCCGAGATGCTGCTGGTGGGTTTGAACTGCTAACCTTTTGATGAGCACCGGGACGCTTAACCACTGTGCCACCAGCAGAGGCACATCGATAGAAAAGAGTGCCCCTTTCAAACATCTGACACCCGCTGGAAGTATTTAGCATCATTGTTCATCTCGGAAAAATTATCCCAACAATCAAAACTCTGCCTTGGGGACCCAATCATTCATTTCCGTGGCAAAGAGATGGCTAAAAACCAAAACACGATGACTCAGTGGATTGCCACCATCGTCTGGGCCCTTCTGCCTGGAGCCACTGTTCCCTCCAGTGTGGTGGAAGGCTACCTTGAGAGAAAATAGTCCATAAAGATTAGAAACTTGTTAGGGGAAAAGGGTGCTTGATGGGCAGGTGAGAACACTGGAGGCTAGGACTGGGCAGCCTGAGGCAAGAGCGGGGCTGAGACTCCCATCTCTGGCCGGGCTTGGATAGCCAAGGGGACTGGGCTCACAGCAGGTGAGGGACTATTGGAAATGGAATGAATGGGTCATCAATTAGGTTAGTATCAGCTGTAACTTGCTGAATGAACTCTCACAGCAGGCTTGTCTGAAATGGCATGTGGGGCACTTCCGGTGGGGCCCGGGATCCTTCCACCAAGTCTATTCTGCCTCATAGCGACTCTACAGGACAGAGCAGAACTGCGCCTGTGGGTTCCCCAGACAATCTTTACGGGAGCAGAAAGCGACATCTTTCTCCTATGCAGCACCTGCTGGTTTCAAACTGTTGACCTTGCAGTTGGAAACCAAACACATAACTCGCTACACCCCTGGAGCGCCTTAGAGAGTGAGCTAAACGCCCAACGCACTGCCACACAGTCCATTCTGACATATAGAGACCTGGCTGACCGGAGTCAAATTTAGTTTTGTGTTTCAACTTTTATCAGCTTTGGTTTCAAGCTTAATTTACCCCCGAGTTTTAAATGTTTGCGTTTGCTTTGTCAGTTTCTTCTGGGATGATGTTTTCTTCTGTGCAACCTCCGCTTCTGACTTAGGATCAATGTGTTTCTTTTCAGGAAGGCTCATTTCAAAGGCAGGGGGGGCTCCGGTATGGGCTGCTCTGTAAGGCTGGTGGGCACGTCTTGGGGGCTTTGTTCACCTGGAGGTGCTCACTGACCAAAGCACCCATATCTAGACCCTTGAGTTCAGCATGACTCTCTGCATTTCAAAGCACATGCAGTAAAAATACAGCACTCTTTCAGGCTACTGACCCTGGGTCCAAACCCGCTGTTAGGCTTGGGCACCCTGTCCAACTCCACCATTGTAACATCCGAAAGGCCACACACACAGTTTCTGCAAAGTGACATCTTTCAAATACTCGGTGGCTTTCCAGATATGCATACCCTTGATGGGCTGGACCATTCTGCAGGTGATCTTAAAATGGACCCCGAAATTGGACCCTCTTGATTCACAATGTTTTTTTGGGTCAGGTAATGAACCATTTTGGCAGATGACTGCAGGCTGCTACAAGAGAGCAAATTTGTTTTCTGGGGTAAGCTGTCCTTACACCCCTTCCCTGCTCCCCCGGCTTCCAGAGCGCTGATGAAGTCACTGCGTTCATTCCTTTATCCCCTCTGCACAGGTGCAGAGCCGTGGGAGCAGGCGCTGTATCAGAGCCTTGAGAGAGGGGACAGGAGAGGATGAAGCCGGCCGGTGGTCGGGGACTGGGAAGGCAGCAGCTGAGGGGGTCTGACCTTGCAGGATGGCGGCACCATTTGACAGGACAAGTGCCTCCCTGGTCCTTGGCAGGCTCAGCCCATAAGACACTGGCCTCAAACTCTGTCCTTACTTCTGGAGCCCAGCCTTTCCTGAGGCCGTGGTGGAGGGACCAAGGGCACCGTCTATACCTGAACTTGACGCCCACCTGGGTAGGCCAGATGCCCCCGTGAGTTTGCGATGGAGCTCTGTCCACAGACGTGCACAAGTGCAGGAGCAGAGGGCACAGGGGTAAGCTACAAACCCAGTCCCCGAGAGGCCGAGCCTATTCAAACAGTGACCCCCAGGCCGAAGACATGCATGGAGGGCAGTCTTTCCCAGGAAGAACACTATTGGCACTTTCAGGCTGGGGGTGGGGCAGGACAGAGACTTCTCTGCAAAGCTGGGAAACTGCCTTTCCTGCATCATGGAGTGGCTTCCACCTCAACATCTGGTCTCTCTCCCCACCCCCAATTTCCTTCTCTGAAGAAGAGTAGAGTAACCCCATCTGGGCACCTGGTGAAACTGAGGCAGACAGCCTTCTAATCAGGGATCTTGGGTAGGGGCTGGGGGGAGACCTCTGGGTTGGGAGAGGGGACAAGGATAAGGCCAGCCTGCTTCTCCCACAGCGAGGAGCCTTCTGCAGACAGGCCTGGCAGCTGTCCCCAGCCTGCTCACACTGCAGTGTCCCTGTCACAGGCCCCCGCCTTCTTTGGACACTCCAGGTGAGAAACCTGGTTGGGTGCAGCTGAGGTGTCACCGGGCTTCCATCTTTCCCGGGGCGGAAAACAAGCTCACACCACACTACTGGCCTGGGTGCACAGGAAGTATTTAATCTTCAGACAGTGGGGGGCGGGGGCCCCACTCCTGCCCCACATGCAGGCAGCTAACCTCAGGACTGACAGCACCTGGGACTCAGGTTCGCCTCTGCTCCCCCTCCCACCAGACTCCCGGCCTCTCCGCAGGCTCAAAGCAGAGGCCTTACAGACATCTGTGCTCCTTCCCAGGGGCTGGTGGGGTGCTGGGCTCATTTTGTTCCTTTTTCCAGAAGGAAAGAAATTTGGTTCTGAGGAAAGGCTGGAAAAGCCTTCCCGGGCACTCTGCACCCCTCCCCCAGCCCCACCCCTTCCCCCGCTTGGCTCTGGCTCACAGTCTGTGGTTTGCCAAGTTGTCCCTTAGCTTCCTGGGTCACCCAGTGGGGGGTGGGGGGGAGGGACAGTGTGGGCTCTGGGGCTGGTCCATCAGGCTGTACACCCAGGCTTCCGGTGAGCCCTGCTTCCACAGGAGGTGAAGGCTAGTCTATGGCTGCTACGGAACAGGGAAGGCACGCAGGTCCTAGCTGGTAGGCCGATAACCCCCCCCCCTTCATCCCCAGGCAGGAGGGCAAATACTCCAGTCCGAAGAGCCCTGCCTCTCTGTCACAGTACTCCCCGAGGCTGATCAGGGCATGGTTCGGGCCGGGGCAGCCCCCTAAGTATACGACCCCCGCCCCACACACATACCCCAAATAGGTCTGCAGCAGGCCAAAGCCAGGGAGTCCTGGATCCCTGGGAGCCAAGCGGCCAAGACCTGCAGAGTGAGGGTAGGGGATCTGCCACTGGCTGGGGGGGTCTTCCCCTGATTGCACTCAGGGTCTCAGACAGGAGGAACACTCTTCCACTGAGGGTGGGTGAGGGAGAGGGGCCTCCAGCCAGGCTGGCAGTGGGAAACCCGGCTCCAGACCTGTGCTCTTCCCCTCCCCCACCAGCCTGCTGGTGGCCCAGGAGAGCTAAGTCAGGGAGCCCAGGACAGGGAGCCTGAAGTCAGGTGTCCCACCCTGGCTTGGGGGCTGCAGGGTGAGGCCAGCCCCCTGGGGGGAGGGGCTCTGGCAGAAAGGAGCAGACTGTTGGAGCATCCACCTCATGTAAACAAGGACACACATACACACACCTGTCCTCCCCGCTCCCCACACCCACCCTTGGCCTGGAGAGGCTGGAGGCCCTCTGATCTGTGAGAGATCGGGAGGCTTGAGGTGGCAGGCTGCTGGCAAGGAGGGGTCTGTCGTGCAAACTGGTGCAGTCTGTCCTGCTGGGGCACCCGTGGGTCCTGCTGCCCCTGTGCCGTGGCTCAGGAAATCATGCAGCGGCTGGGCTTGTCTTTACCTGCAGAGACAAGGAGCACAGGCGGGTGACAGGGATGCCCCTTGGCCGCGCACGCACGGCCCACCCTGGGCACCCGAGTTCTGGAGAAAGCGGATCACGGGGCCAGGGGAGTGGGCAAGGGAAGAGATTCCGTCTTTGGCAGCCTCGGCCTGAAGCCCCCCTTTGGCGAGATCATCGGGTGGGCTCCTGACTCAAGGCCACCCAGATGTCTGCGTGCCCGCTCGGCAGCGCTTCTCTCTTCCGGTCACGTTTCCTGTGTTTCAGGTGAGGGTTTTGCACAGCTGTCGAGGAAGTTCCCGCTCACCCTTTTCCACCCCAAATGCCCGGTGCCCCACAGGGCTCCCACTGGCTGCGAGCTGTCAGAAGCCAGGCTTTTCTTTTGAGGTACCCCTGGGCAGCCGGCTCCATCCCCCTCCCTCTGTAAAAGGTGGGTATAGCCACAGCTGCAGTCCCCTGGCTCCATGGGAGGGCGGGGGTCGTTGGTGGTGGGTGGGGGCAAGGACTCAGGACCCAATGGCCATCATCGGGGCCTTCAGTCTGCCCAGATGGTGGCACGTCTTATGTGCAGCATCACAGCCTGCTGTGACCAGCCTCACCTTCTACACCTGAAGCCCACAGGGCTTCTCACAGCCAGTGGCCAGGGTGGGAGTGGGACGCTGGCACCTTGGGAAGGGGGCACCTTGGGTGAGGGGGTTGGGGAGGGGGAAGCACAAGTTTAGGGGGCAGGTTTAAGCCTGAGAATGGACGGAGCACAACGTATAGCGCGGAGTGGAAGGGGAGAAGGCTGCTCTCTGCCAAGCCCAGGCAGCCATGCCCCCTCCTCCTGAGACCTCCCGCAAGGGGACCCAGATTCCAGGAGAAGTCCTAGGTGGACAAGTCTTGGCCTCCGCGCCTGCCGGGTGACAGCTGTGAGGGGGGAGGCACCGCCTGCCTGGGGGGTGGCAGGGGGAGGTTTCTGGTCCTTGACCAGAGCCGGGGGCCTCCCCCAGGTGAAGCTGCGATGTTTATTTTCTGCCAGTTCCTCTCTGCACAGCGAGGGCTGGCTCCCTGGTGCTCACACCACCTTCCAGCATCGCTTCAGCTGTGAACTTAATTAAGGTGGCGGCTGCCTCCCCTCCAGGGCCATTAGCAGGAGACACACAAAACAGGAGTCGACTTCTGGGCACTGGCACAGGTGGCCCCTCTCCTCCCCCCAGTGACCTGCCACCAGGCTGATCATGCTTGTGGCCCGTGGCCCGTGGCTCATCCATACTTCCTATAAGCCCAGCCCCAGCTGGGGCAAGGGGCTGTGCTGACACACTCAAGGCTTAGGAGCCCTGAGGGCTCAGGGCCCCTTCTTCAGCAGTGCCCAGCAATGCTGCCAAGACGAAACCCCTCTCCCCTACAGTCCCCCCACTGTGGCCGCTACCTCTCCTGGGCGGCTTGCTCTGTGTGCTTGGCTCCTGAAGCATGTGCCAAGTTCCTGCCCAGAGGCAGCAGCCTGTCCAGAAGGAGCCTGTTGGCACAGTTAAGCGCCCGGCTGCTAACCAGGTTGTCAGTGGTTCGAATCCATCAGCTGCTACATAGGAGGAAGAGGTGGCATTTTGTTCCCCAAAAAGAGCGCAGCCTGGGAAACCTGATGGGGCCGCTCGACTCTGCCCACAGGGCTGCTCTGAGTTGGAAATTGCCTGATGGCAGTGGGCTCAGCTTTGGTTACCAATGGCAGTCGAGGGTGTGGTGTGGTGTGGTGTGGTGTGGTGTGGTGTGGTGTGGTGTGGTGTGGTGTGTGCGTGTGTCTCAGAGTGGAATTGTGCCCCCATGGAGTTGTCAATGATGGATTTTCTGGAAGTAGGTTGCCTGGTCTTTCTTCTGAGGGACCTTGGGGTAGCCTCGAAACCTCCACATTTTTAATTAGCAGCCGAGCACAGTTACTGTTTGGGCCACTCAGGGACAAAGGCATACATAGCCAAGAACCTTTGTTTTGCAAGGGGGTTGGCAAAGAAAGCTCAGAGAGGAAGTGAAGCCTGGGGGTGTGTGTGTGTGTGTGTGCGGAGTGTGAGTGAGAGAAGGAGTGAGACTGAACAGAGGGCTGTAGGGTGCGGGGAGAGGCCACTGAACAGAAAGGGGACAGCAGGAAGTGAGGGCCAGAGCAAGGAAGCAGCTGGGCCCTGGGAACCCCAGTCCCCATGGTCCGGCTGGTGTGCTCCTGTATCCTCCAGGTGTCAGGGGCTTTAGCATCTTTTCACCTGGAAGATTCCTCTGGCTAGAGTGTGGGATATAAAGAGGCTTTTTCTCAGGCTGTCTCCCCCAAATAGATGCCAAACCCAAGACGCTGCTTGCTACACATGGTAAACCTCCGCATACTTGGAGGTCATTGCAAACAGGTCCGATTCCCTGGGGGTTCTCAACCTTCCTCATGCCGTGACCCTTTAATGCAGTTCCTTATGTGGTGGTGACCCCCAACCATAAAATTACTTTCATTGCTATTTCATCACTGTCATTTTTGCTACTGTGATGAACTGGGCTCCCCTGTGAAAGGATCATTCAACCCCAACGGGGTCGCAATCCACAGGTCGAGAACTGCTGTTCTAGAGCAATCAGACTGTATAGTCTGTGCCACCCTAGGTAGGGCCCACTCCCTTCTGATTGTTTCCCTGAAGGAGAGCCCAGGGAGGTCAAGCCCACTCAAGGGTGACCAAGGTTAGGCTGCCATATTGAGTCTAGGGTCTGCCCTTCTTGTCACATGAATGCCCCTAATCCCTCCCCTTCCTATTGTGTGTACACCCCAAGTTCATCCCCTTCCTGTGACACGTATGCCTACTATACATCCCCTTTCCAGGCGACGGATGTGATTACCTGTAATCACGCCCCTACGTATATATAGGTTAGAAATAAAGAGGAGATGCTCTCTCCTGCCCTCTCCTCCTTCCCCACCCCCACATGGACCACCCAGAAGGGCTGAGGTGAGCATGCTACCATACGAAATGGGTCTGATTCCTTCATTTTACTCTCTCTCCTGTCTCCTACAACTTTACTATAGTCTTTACAGATCTTCACCGTACCATTGCGTCTACCGAACCTTGATCATGTTAGGGGCTGGTCTCCCCTCACACTAGAGGCGGTCCCGGCTGACCCTGAATGTTCTCTCCATACGACCCAGCTCTGTTTCCTTTGCTGCTGTTCTGGCCCCGGGCAGGCACTTCTCAGAGTATCTGTGGTGCCCAGTGAAGGAGCAGGCCGGGGGAGCTCTGCACACACTGGTTTATACCAGTGCTGGTGACAACCCTCACCTCAGACCTCTGGGAAGGCAGTGGGAGCCCTGGCCAGGCCCGAGGGAAACCAGAGGGCAGATAGCTTGGGACACTTGCCACTGAGGACACCTGCCCCTTCCCTGGAGCTGCAAGGAGTCAGCCACCCCAGTCCCTCGGGGCTGTGTGGCCCAAACCAATGAGGCTCCAATTAGATCAAATTGCAGCCTCCAGACACCAGCTTGACAGGCAGCCCTGGGGACACTTGCTCTGGACCCCAACATTCCATCCCAGATAGGGGCCCAGATTTCCAGGAGGGAGATTCAAGGTCTGCTGCTCCCAGGGATGATGGGCCAGAGCTTGAGGTGCCCACACCCACACTCAGGAGCTGCCCACGCTGCCCGGCCCTGCCCGACGGACTCTGGGAACCTGCCTTCGGGAAGGGCAGCTGTCACAACAGGTCAGATCAGGAAACTTCAGGGGATGCAGGGACTCGCAGGGACCAGCCAGGCACCTGGGGAAGTCAACTGCCACTCATCCTCCTCTCACTGAGGTGACCGCAGGGGAAACCCAGGGAAGCATCAAACACACTGGGGCACCTGGCTTCCTGGTCTTTAGGGACAATGACATGGCCTGGGAGTCAGGGGGCCTGTGCTTCTCACGGTTTGAACATGGATGGACCGGGGTGGGGGGTGAGGGGGCTCCCCTGGCTGAGCCTTGGGGGGAGGTGTCTTGATTGTGAAGTACTGTTATCAGGCTGGCGGTTGTGGGGACCACACAAGTCTATGTGATGGTGTTTGGCACCACGTCAGCCTAGCACAGGGGTCCCTGAGCCGGTGAAGCACTTGGCTACTAACTGCACAGTCAGCAGTTTCATTCCCCTCGGAAGCAAAGCCTGGCAATCATCTACCCCTTAAGGTCACGGCCACTGAAAACCCCACAGTGTCTGTACAGCTCCACCCTGACACACGGCGGGTGCGGGGAGCTCTCTGGGTTGGAACTGACTTGAAGCCATTGACCGGACTGCTTTCCGGTCACGCACATGGTGGCAGGTGCTCAGGGGAATTTGCTTCCTCCTTCCAAACTTTCTGCACCTCTGGGACATTTCCTAGGTTCCCTGGTGGTGTCGAGGGCTGTGCTACCCAGTTCAGAACCACCAGCCTCTCCATGGAAGAAAATGAGGCTTTCTCAGAGAGCCTGTCCCATGGGGTCGGGGGGAGTCGGCATTGGCTACATGGCACGGAGTTTTGGCTTGGGAATATTTCCTGGTGGTCACCCTGCCGGCGGGGTCTCTAGTAGGCTGTCAGTCAGACAGCTGATGACAGGTGACCAGAAAAAGGCTTTGCATGTCCTGTGGGCAGAGCAGGCAGGGGCCACTTTGTAGCCCCAGGCCCCGGCTGAGGGGTGCAGGGCAGCCTGCCCTGGCAGCAGGCTCCTAAGGACACCCCTGCTGACCTCGATGACCTGCCACCCTACAGGGTCCCACTGCACTGTGCTAGGGGTCCTGCCAGCCCTTGGCCCACCCTTGCCCCACCTATCCCATCCAATTCCCTGAAATCTCCCAGTGCTGAAGCAGCCGAGGAGGAGTCAGGCTGCTTGCCCATGGCTGTCTTGTGAACCAATTTACCTGCTTCAACTCACTCATTCATTCATTCACTCATTCAGCAGTTCCACCAACACTTATTGAGGGTCTATTCTGGGCCCTGGTGAGCTGGACTGTAATTGCAAGGTCAGAAGTTTGAAGCTACCAGCTGCTCCTGGGGAGAGAGACAGAGCTTTCTGCTTCTGTAAAGTTACAGTCTGGGAGACCCGTGGGGCAGTTCTATTCTGTTTTATAGGCTCACTATGAGGTGGCATCGACCTGATGACAGTGAGTGGGTTATTTTGTTTAATTCTGGGCCAGGCGCTGGTACCCTCAGACCGACTGCCACCCCAACAGCTAAGTCCACGTGATGGGAGCAAACAGGAGGGGCGGGCCTGTAAGAGGGCCTCCGTCACCAGCCTGCACTCCCCGCAGGTGGGGAGAGGTCTCCTTTGAGTCCCCACCGTGTGGCATGGACTCCCCCGTGGGCATCACACATACAGGGCACTTGTTTAAAGGTCCTGAGCCCAGCCCCAAAGACCCCCTGCCAGGGTGGCACTAGGCCAGCACCTTCTAACAAGCATCTCAGAAGAGGGCTGCTGCTCCCCTGAGGTCTGACTCTCTGCCCCTAGCATGTGTCCCTGGAGCTCCTGGCAGGCCTAGAGGGTGGCTAGCCTGGGGGAAGGTGCTGCAAAGTCCAACCCCACAAAAGGAAGCAGGTGCTCTCCTGCCGCCACTAGAGGGTGCTGTGAGCCCTCAAACGGCAAGGCAGCACCCATCCTGGAACCTCCGCCCTCGCCTAGGAAGCAATTTCCCCAAGGTTCTCCCAGGGGCCACACCTGGGTTCGCAAATATTTGCATGCTGTTTGACAACTATGTACTTCTTATCAAGCAATTTTACAGGCTGTCAGCTCTTAGCTTTTTCTATTTTTCTCTTTCACCTACTTTGTCACCAACCCACACTCCCCCGTTGTGACAGGCGCACAGCAGGGGCAGAGAGGGCAGTGTGGGCCGTGGGCAGAGACAGATCTGAGCTTGGGTGTGTGTGCATGTGTGTGTGTGTCCCAGAATCCTCCCTGGCTCTATGCTCCTCTTGCAGATGGGTCTGGGCCAGGGGAGGGGGAAGGGTGCCATCCTGGGAGCGAGCACTGTTACCTTGGGAATCCACAGGGGGCTGGGTGGGGCTAGGAGACCTTCTGCAGACTGGCAGTGGAGAGGGGCCCCTCCGTGGAGAAGTTAGAGGCGACAGCCCCGTACAGAGTGGACCGCGTTTGGGTCGCTGGGCTGTTGGAAGCCAGAGCCCTCCAGCAGCAGCCCTAGACACTGCCCCCAGGCTGCCGGGGGTGGGGGGCAGAAACAGTCTGGCCACAGGTGTCCACTTGAGGGGCTAGCCAGTGAACCTGTGGCCCAGGAGTTGACTCCGGCTCAGGGCGAGCCTGTGTGTGTTGGTCAGAACAGAGCTGTGCTGCGGAGCAGTGGACAGCTAGGCTTTTTTTCCAGGGGTCCTCAGGGCAGATGGCAGCTGGGCTTGGCCACCACCAGCACCACTAAAACAAGGGCCTCTGGGGGAGAGGAGCACCCGCCACGCCCCTGCCTTTGGGAGACAAAGCTGCAAGGAGGGGAAGACTTCATCCGGGTCTTGCTTAGGGGCTCAGGCTGCACTGGCTGGGACTACGCTGTTCCCGGTAAGGGACAAACAGGACCGAGGGGGCTTTTGTGGGGTGTCCTTGTGCCCCATGTGCACCTGTATCTTTGTGCTTGCTGGCTTGCACTCTTGGTCTGGGGGCTGGGCTTTTTTGGTGTGTGTGTGTGAGTCTTGACTGGCTCCTGGGCAGCAGTGGCCTTGACAATTCAAGTCCTCCAAGTCCCAGAACCCCAAGCCAAGAGAGAGAGAGAGAGAGAGAGCCTGCCTCGCTCACAGAAAGTGATGGAGAAGGGACAAGACAATAGGCCTTCCGTTTCTATGGAAACACCTCAGGGTGAAGGTGGCTGGTGAGGAGAATGCTGCCACTTCACCTCCAGTCACAACTTGGGAACTGGCCCCTTTGGTGCCTGGCTCCCCGCCCCTCCCCCTTCCTGGCCAGGTGTTCACCATGGCAACCCTGCCTCCAAATAGGAGCTGCTGCATCTGGCGCTGGGGGAGATGGCCTGAGGGGGGGCATGGGGCGGCTGGCCACCCTCCTCCACCACATCGCCTCTCAGAGCTCCCACTGCCACCTCTGCTCGAAGGGTGCTTGTGAGAGCGCGCGGCGATGGTGGGGGAGCACCTTGTCCCTGAGGCCCCACTACATGCCCCTGGCTGACGCGGAGACTGGAAGAAGCCTGTGTGGCCAGTCCCCAGGGAAGAAGTCACAGTCAGGTCACAGCTGGGCTGGGGGCATCCGAGGCCCAAGAGCCCACAGCCAGGGGAGCAGGGGTGCACCCGGGCCCTGTCACCACCAGCCTCCTGGGAGCGACCAAGGCCGGGGGCGCCAGGAGACTGTGCCAGAGCTGGGGGCCCACCTCTGCCAGGAGAGACGCCACACAGCCACCACCAGGGGTGGAGGGGGTCACTTTAGACCACCAACAGCAGCGGGGCGGGTCTGACTTGGTCCCAGGATCTGGGGTGAGCTACAGCGAGAACGTGGTCATCATGTGAGCCTCGCTGGGCAGATCAAAGGGAGGCTGTCCTCTCCGGTGGCTGACGAGGTGTGCGAGGGCACAGTGAAAGGGGATGGATGACCAAAGGGTGACCCGGAGACATGTAGTGAGTGTAGGCTGTGGGAACTGGCTCGATCGGTGTGGGGTTGCCTGGAACTCCCAATTGGTAAGGAAATCAAGGTGGGTGGTATTCGGTCCACTGCCTCTGACAGGTTCTCCCCCCCCCCCC
>NW_022103898.1:10146678-10148120 GCF_000313985.2 Echinops telfairi | reverse complement strand
GCAGGGTAGAGCACTCAGGACTCCCAGATGGCGCCGGGCCTGGCACTGGACTTGGCATGGCACAGCTGGCGTGGACCTGGCCAAGGCCAACGCCACCGCAGGGTCCCAAGGCAGGGAAGGCAGGACCCAGCGTGAGCACCTGGTACTGTGTGACCCTGGAGCCTGAGCGGGCGCTCTGGGACAGGAAGAGGGCTCACCTGAGAGGCTGGTGGCGGGGTCCTCGGTGGACCTCTTGCCCATCTTAAACTCCACCTCAGGAGCGGCCTCCACCTGGAGGGAGCTGGCCATGCCGTTGGGTGCCACTGGCCTCTTGGACCGACGGTTGAAGAACCCGCTGCCGAAGCGTTTGCCCTCCTTGGCTGGGACCGCCTTCCCGTTGGTGGCTTCTTTGCCATTCTGGTCCTGGGCCTGGCGGGCCTTGTCATCCCGCCGGCTGGACCCTGTCAGGGGGATGGGGTCCACAGGGGGCAGCACCTGCTTCACACTGACGAGGTCATTCAGGAAGCTCTCCAGGCGCCGGGCTGACTCACCACCTCCACTGCCCTCCTCCTGCTCGTCCGGGTGGCTGGCAGCGGCCCGCTCCTGCCTGGCGGCCCAGCGCATCATCTCGCCAGGCGGGGGCCGGCTGCCCGCCACCAAGGCATACTTGGGGTTGATGAGCTTGCGCGCCACGGTGGATGAATAGTTGAGGCCGAGACGGCCGGCTCCGACCAGGCCCAGCTTCCCGTACAAGTCCACCTCCTCGGAGATGGCGTACAGCTCCCGGAACTCCACGTCAAAGGGCTCCACATGCTGCCCCGTCAGGAGCAGGAGCAGGTTCCTGTCCATGTGGGCGGAGCTCCAGGTGAACCTGGGGACATGGGACCAGAAAAGCAAGACCCATGTGCCCAGGCCTGCTGTTGGGGGCCCCTTGGCGAGCCTCTCTGAGGGGCCAGGGCCCCAGCCTGCTGCTCAGCCTCAGCAGATGCCTGGCTGCCCTGGGGAGGGTAGCTTGGGCTTGTTCATTCTACTGCTTGCCCTCCCCTGGCTCCAGGCCTCCTGTGACAGGGCACTTGGTCTCCACTGCAGGGGTGGCGATGGGAGTGGGGAGGGTGAAGAGGTGGGAGTGGGCGGTGGGGGAGGGGGTGGCAGGGAGGGCAGGAACAAACAGGTCTAGAGTGTTCTGACACCGTTTCTATAAGAGCTGCTGCAAGCACCCGATGAAATCACTTGTCTGAAATACTTAGCTCCGGCCTGGTCCCGGACGTGCACACCAAATACAGACACTGGAGCTGCTGCCACCGCTAACGGGATTCCAAGCCTCACTGGCCCTCAGAGGGACTTACGGAGCCTCCCACAGTGGACTCTAACTCAAAGTGACCCACAGATGGGTCAGGGCATGTAGAAGCTGACGCCCGCCACAGAGCGTACCCGGATGTTCTATGGAGAAGGACAGAGCCACC
>NW_022103898.1:10138399-10145704 GCF_000313985.2 Echinops telfairi | reverse complement strand
CGCCCGCCACAGAGCGTACCCGGATGTTCTATGGAGAAGGACAGAGCCACCGAGTTTGAACCAGGTCCTCACTGGGCCCCGGATGCTCCCTGCAGCATCCTGCCCCCTCACTGGCTCTGTGCTTCCCAAGGCTTGATGGGAACCCCGTTTGGAGAGTGGGAAGGAGTCAACCACTCAGTTTGGGCACGGGCATGCCCGGGGCACCCTGCCTGCCCCCAAGGGCCTCCAGGAGACAACCCCAGTGGACTGAGGTCACCAGCACTCTCGGTCTGGGCCAGTGCTGTCCCCGTCAGTGAAACAGTCCCCTCTGCAGAAACAAAAACCGAAGCTGGGCATGTGACTTAGCGGCCACCCATCTGTGTGGCACAGCTTTACAGAGAAGGAAAGGGGCCGTGACCCTGAAGTGCCCCTGAGCCCCTGAACTGGGGACGAGGCAGACAGCGGAGCCAGAGGAGTATCTTTGGGGTATGTGTGTGTGTGTGTGTGTGTGTGTGTGTGTGTGACACACCCGGATCCGGAAGTCAGTGAGCTCCAGGCCCTGACACATCTCCAGGAAAAACTTCACGCCAGCCTCATCCAGGATGATGTACACTGGGACACGGCGCTTGTAGGCGGCGTCGACGATGTCTTGGAAGATTTCGCGGTCGGTGAAGAGGTCCATGACTACAGCAATGACCTGGACCAGGCACCGGAGAGACATACTGTGACACAGGCCCACAGACAGCCCCTGCCTCCTGCCCCCAGCCCCAGAGGACCAGCTCAGCCTGCAATAACTGGAGCCCAGGAGCCAACCTGCCACCCCAGGCACCATCCAGGAGCCAGTCTGACCGGATGTAGGCTGGGTGTTGCCTGAACCCGCTCCCCCCCTTGCCCTAGGAATTTTCCAGCTGCTCTGCAGAAGCAGGTCAGAGGCCTTAGGAGGCCGAGGAAAGTTGGCTCTGACGCCCTGGAGCATCCAGCAGGGGCAGGGGCAGGGGGTGCTATGTGAAGGCACAGGGGAAGGACTGGCCCTCCTAGGGTTTACACAAGTCATCGGTCTGATGGGAACGTGCGCCACATTCTTGGCAGGCCTGGGCTGGGCACTGATCTCCCTGCACTGTGCAAAAGCCCTGGGCTTCCCCAAGGGCCAGCCGGGCAGCTCAATTCCCCAACCACTCCGATCCTATCCCATCCTCCAATCAGAGGCAATTGCCCACCTGGAAGGCCAGGCCCTCTGCCACCTGGGGGCAGGCCTGCCATCCCACCCTTCCAGCGGCCTCAGAGAACAGTGAGACACCGGGCTTTAAAGGGCTGCTGCTTTCAAAGGGGGGCCAGGCTGTTCTTCCAAGATACCTTTGTGTGGAACGGAACCTCCCACCTCCGAGCCGGTGACTGAGCGTGCTGCTGTTACTACCTGTGGACTCCTTCCTGCCCTCGGCTCCCTCCATTTTCCTTCACAAGCGTCCCCCACTTGTCACCCGGGCCTTCTTGGGGGCCCAGGCACTGTGCCATGATGCAGAGGGGAAGGTGTGGGCTCCGGGGGGGGCAGAGAGAGAGAGCTGCTTTCAACGTAGCCCTACTGTTCAGTGTAGGTAGCCCAGGGCTTCCAACCATTTCAGCCGTGGCCGGTGGCAAGGAGGCAGGTCAGCGCTGCGCAGCCACCTGATCTCCTGCGTGGGAAGCAGGCGGCTGGCCACCGCTTTGGGTGAGTGAGGGCCCTGCCGCGTGTCTCGGAAGGGGGTCTAAATCCGCCCGGCAACAGATTTGGCTGCGGCACAGTGTATACGCCGCCCTGGTATCCATCCGCCGGCCAGGGCTTGGACTGCGTTGAACTGGTTTGATGCCCTGCGGTAGTAACCTTAGGCAGGTGGCTCTATGGCCCTCTGTCTTCTCGTCCGCAAAGCGGGGAGACCCTGTACTTGACGCATGTGCTGTGAGGACGAGAGACTATGCTTGTGAACACCACATGCAAGAGCATGTGTGTGTGTATGAGTGTCTTTGTGTGCTCGCGCACAGTGGGCCCTCCAGGCATGGCAACTGGGGCAGTGTGCTGGCCAGCAGAGCTGGGGTGGTAGGACTGTGAAGGGAGGCCAGTCAGGCCGGCTGTGCCACCTCCACCACTGACCAGTCAGTGCGCAGCTTCTTCAGCAGTGACCCAGGCCATCACAGCAGCACCCACCCTGTAGGAATGTTGCAAGGACACGGTGAAATAAACCATGGAAGTGCTAGCACCGTGCCAGGCACAGGCTAAGCTCCGTATGTACCCCCCTCCATCGTCATCGTGGTCACCTGTCACCATCACCATTATCGTCACCCTCTCCAGCACGTTCAGGCTTCTAGTTCTCAGGGCACCCTGACCCCACCACCCAAGGCTCCTCCTAGCCTCTCCGTGTCAGACTCAATTGCACACAAGTAACATCTGAACCCCATGGGCCGAACAAGGATCTAAGGGCAGCTAAAGGCAACAATCCCACTTCAACAGGTTAATCCAGTTGGAGTGATCCAACGTTTGCACAGAGTAGTAACAACATGAGGGAGAAGCAGATCAAGGCCTTCACAGATGCATGAGTGACGTGCTGTGGGTTCAAAGGAGAGAGAGAAGGGGGAGAGAGAGAGAGAGAGAGAGAGAGAGAGAGAGAGAGAACACGAGCAATTACTTCCAGCCTGTGGCGAATATAAACAATGTCCCAAGGAAGCTGAAATCTCAGGTGTGGGCAGCCTTTGGCCTCATGAGAACGAGCGGGGAGGAAGGCCCCGTCCAGGAGTGCAGGGCTGGGGGCTGGTCTACCAGGCAGAGTGTGCAGGCTGTGGCCACACAGAGTGCTGGGGGGAGAATGCTCAGAGGAGGTCACTTACTGGTCTTAGCCTGTGCCCAGCACTGCACTGGACAATTTCGTGGCTTATTTTAAGGTGTCCCGGGGACAATCCCATAGGATCAGGCTGCTGTGATGGCCTAGGTCAGTGCTGAGGAAGCTGGACCCTGAGGAGGAGATGCAGCAGAACCCCCCCCCCCCAGCGCCCCCCATAGTCTTTGCCTGCTCAAGGCAAACCAGTACAGTTGCTGTCACACCGACTCTGACCCCACAGGGTTTCTCCTGGCTGATTTGTTGGCAGATCGCCAGGTCTTTCTTCTGAAGTGCCCCGGGTGGGCTCGAACCACCTCTGCCGCTAGCAGCCGCACACATTAGTGGTTTGCACCACCCCAGGGCTCGGATGCACACAGGGGCATGTGGCCTAACAGGGCCCGGGGGATGGGGGTGGGTGGAGCATTTCAGGCACAAGGAACAGCACAAAGGCACGGAGGACAGGACCCGACATGCACTCTACACTTGCCGCTGCAGGCTGGCCCAGTGCTTTATGCAGCCTTCCTGCCTTGACCCTCACAACTATTTCACACGGCAGGATTGTGATTCCCATTTTCCAGATCAGGAAGTAAGCGCCCGAGGGGTGATGTGATGTGTCTAAGGCTCCACTGCTAGCGTGTGGCAGGGCAGGGATTTGAACTCAGGTCCTTCTGACTCCATTTCACGGTGTTGTCCTGCCTCACATGGAGATAGGGCCATTGGACGTTTCTCTAGAATCCTCTATTGGTTCTTTGAGAAGACTAGACAGGATAGACAAGCTCCTGGCGACATGGCCAAAAGGGGAAGGGAGGCAAATAAAACACCAAATGAAAAAGGAGAAATAACTACAGGTGTAACGGAGTAGAGGAGCAGTGACAATGGTAGAAAAGACTATGAGGGCCATGAGTGGATTTGAAAATGCAATGACACGGGTTATATGCTTATGAAGTGAATTAGACTATGCTATAATCAGTAAGGTGTAGCTTAAGGATGAAAGAATGATTCTGCATTAGGAAACATTAATGGGATCATGGAAAGGGAAATCACTTAGTTATCTTAATTTTGTTCTTCAAAAAATTTTTTGATAAAGCTATAAGAAATTTTAAGAAAGTTATAAAGAAATTTTCCTAAGAGTAATCATGACAGGCACCTTCCTTAACTTGATAAAGGCTATCTACCCAAACCCACAGGAAATAGCATGTTTAACAGTGAGACAGAGTCAGGCAGACACACAGATTTCAGGTGCTTTGTTAGGATTATCTTAAATCTGGAGCAAGCAGAGGATACCCACTAGCGACACAAACACAGTGGTGGAGAGCCTGACCATTGTAGTAAGACAAGAAAAATAAGATACACTAAGTGGAGGAGACAAAACTACCAGTATTTAGAAATGATTTGATCATTTTTGTACAAACCAGTAAAATCAAGAGAAAAATGACAAAAGCAAAAGAATTAGACAAAATGACAAGATACAAGAAAAACGCCTGTAATTCAGTGACACCTACTCCGGCAATACTCAAGTCCAAATAATCATAGAAGTAGGACTCATTCTCCAAGGCAATTTAAGCACAAACCATCCGTACAAAGAGAGTCCTCAGGACTCAATGATTACGTCGCTCGGGCGGCCAACCCAACGGTCAGAAGTTCAAGCCCACCAATCACTCAGCAGAGGGAAGACGCGGTGGTCTTCCTGTGCCAAGGCAGACAACCCAAGAACCCCTACGAGTCAGCTCTACTCTGTGGGGTCACTATGATGCGGAAGCGGCTCCCTAGCAGTGAGTTTGTAAGAATGGACACCGTCATGGACAAGCGTTGAGAACACTGTCGCCATCGAGCCAATCCCAACTCCCAGGGACTCTGCAGGCCCGAGAACTGTTTCTTAGGGGTTTCCAAGATTTATAGCCTCATCTGTCTCCCCAAAAGCAGTTGGTGGGTTTGAACTACTGACCTTGTGGTTAACAGCCCAACACCTAACCCTCGGCACCACCTGGGCTCCTGAAAACACTATGGAAACGAACCCAACCAGTGAAACTCACTGCTAGCAAGTTGATGCTGACTCCTAGCAACCCCAGGGGCCAGGGTAGAACTGCCCGGTGCTTCTGAGACGGCAGCTCTTTATGAGAGTAGAAAGTCCCACAGAGTAGCTGGTGGTTTCGAACTGCTGACCTTGCAGTTAGCAGCCCAACATGTAACCACCATGCCACCGGGGTTCCTCTGAAAACACTATGAAAGGACATAAAAACACAGGGCAAAACTAGAGAAGGTGGCTGCCTGTGGGAAGGGAAGGAGGTGGGACGTCGAGTCCCCCAGGTGGGGCATCCATAGGTGAATGATGGCAGGGTACCAAGAACTGAGGCATACAATTGGTTTTTTGCACCTGAGGTGCCCCCACCGACCCCCCTCGACCTTCAAGTTGTCCAGGGTAGCTGAGAATTCAGGGTGAGGATGGGGCGGGGCTCAGTGGAGGTAGGGGTGGTGTGGTGTGTGTGTGTGTGTGTGTGTATGTGTGAAGGTGGATTGAGGGCAGTGGTCACAGCAGAGCCAGGCCTCCTTCGCTCTGAGACTGTACTGCCGTCTTGAGGTGTCCTTGCCGTCTTATCTCTGGGGTGCTGCCGGGGCCAGAGTCCACAGTCTCCTCACGCCACTGGAAGAACTCCCACGGCAGCCAGCTGCATCCGAGTGGCTCACATTGGAAGCTGGTGACCCGGTGACCATTGTGTGACTGTGTTGAGGCTTTTGACTTGTTTTCTAGCCTGGCCTCCCCTGCCCTGCTCCCCCCACCACTCCCCGACCCGCTAAGAATTTGAGGTGGGGGTGGGGGGCAGACCAGAGAGGAAGAAGGCAGCTCAGGAGCTTGGTCTTTGGCACCCTGCTGAGAGCCACCCATCTGTGTCACTACCCATGAAACACTGAAATATCTGTAGTCAAAAGAAAGAAATCAATTGCTGGCTGACTTGTGCAATCTAGTCACGCAGCAGAAGTGATAATCACCCTCGGCTCTGGTCTCTGGGGGGCCTCCCCCCCTTGCCTGACATTCAGCTCTTCCGCAGCAGGCCCAGGAAAACCAGTCCCCTGCTCCCTGGCTCCCAGGGAGCCATCCCGGTGGAAGGTGGTTGCAGGCTCAGAACCCTGGGAGGAGAGAGAACCCCCCTTTTCTCCCAGCTGGCCCTGGCTCCCAGCGTCCCAGCTGCTTGTCCACAGGCAGGCTCAGCCAGGGGAGATGGCTGTGGTTTTGAGAAGCTGTCGCGGGCACACTGGCAGAGAGGCTGTGATGTAATGCTTCTCATCAGGTGTTTGGTTAGCATGACATCTCCTCCTTTGATACCCTGCATGAGCGGCAGGGGTGGCCAGCAGAATCCCCTCTACCTGCCACTCAGCTTTAATTAAACTGCCAGCTTTCCTAATTCCCTCTCTGGGCTCCTTAATTACCATGGATAACAAGGCGAACAAGGAGGGCTTCACCTTCCCCGGCACACACCGTCACCCCAGGGTGGCCTGGCTGCAGATGGCTGGGTGCTGCCTCTTTGCTGGACTGAGCTGGCTATCGGACTGCTGTGTGGCCACACGCCTAGGGCAACTGCCACCTGGGCATCTTCACCTGCCTGGCCCGCAGGTACTTTGAAATACAGCACCTGAACTCATGCCCTCCACACCTGGTCCTCTCAGTCACCCTGCTGGAAACTCCGAGGCTATTCAGCTGCCTCTCCCTGCACTGACCACAGCCTACAAGGCATCCAGTCTGTGCAAGTCCACCTCCTCCTCCCACCTTCTTTGGGTCAGCTCCTGTCTTCTTCCCACCGGCCCATCTCACGGTTCCCTGACCTCCTGGGGCAGCTTCCTACCTGGCCTCTGTGACTTTGTTCCACCAAGATCCACTCTCTGCGGCAGCCACCCATCTGAAACACAGACTGATGAACGACAAACTCAACCCGACCCCTAGGCGCCTGCTCCGGGGTCAGTAGCTGAGCACACAACTGTGTGAGCCCCCGAGGAGAATGTCACGACCCTGGTTAGAAACAAACCTTTGAGTCCAAACGAAACTCAAACCAAGCTCACCGCCCTAGAGTTGATTCCAACGCAGGGTGACCCCATAGGACGGAGCTGAACTGCCTAGGTGGGTCTCCGAGGCTGTAAATCTTTAGGGGAGCAGAGAGCCTCATCTTTCTCCTATGGAGCCGCTGGTGGGTCCACAGTACGGACCTCACGGGTCGTAGCCTAACACACTGCCCCACTGGGCCACCAGGGCTCCACAAAAGGCTCAACTGCCTGACCTTGGATCCAAAGGCCTTATGACCAGCCTCTTGAGCTTCACCTCGGGCCTCGTCCCACCTTGACCCTTGGTTTGCAGCGCTGCGGAACGAACTACTTCCCTTAGCATAGATAGGGGTTCTCCACCATAGCCTTTGGACTTGTGTGTGGGCGTGGGCACGCTGTCCTGTTCGTTGTAAGATGCTCAGCGGGCATGTCAGTAGCATCGCCCCAG
>NW_022103898.1:10136232-10138126 GCF_000313985.2 Echinops telfairi | reverse complement strand
TCTCTCTCTCACCACCCCTGTTTCTACAGAGCGTTCTCTTTATGGTTCTTCTAAGACTGAGTCTGTGGGCGGCCCGCGGGTGCATTCACTCATCTCTGCCAGCAGGGTGATTCGAGGGCCTCCGTTCTCCCGCCGTCACCCTGCTTCACTGCCCAGTGTTCACATTCACTGCCCAGTGTTCACATTCACTGCCCAGTGTTCACAGGTTCACATGCTCACGGGGAGGATGAAAGACTGCGGCTGGGGGTCAGGCGCACCTGGCGTGGAGAAATGTCACATCCCCCTCCTTCCTCCCCCAGGACTGCTGCATGAAGCCCTGTGGCACATGGGTGCCAGCCTCTCCATACCCAGTGATGTCACCCAATCTTCCTCCCCGCCCAGCTGGAGCCCCGGGCAGGTAAGCGTGCACCTTGGTGCTTCCTTGGGTCTAAAGCAGGTATGAATCTGCTTAAGTCCCTCATAGGTTGTGGGCTCCTGGGTGGCAGGGGCTGTTTGATCTCTCTGCAGTCACTCTCAGTGCCGCCGGGTTGGCCACATCGGTGGACTGAATGTCCACCGTGTGCGCTTGCTGGGGGCAGGGCAGCTGTGAAGCCTTCTCCTTCATTTCTCAAAGACCCAGGTGTTGGGGGAAGGAACAGGTGAGAGTGTTGAGTGAGATTTCCTGGTTAGAGTTTTGCTGGATGGCTCAGAAGTTCTTCAGATTAAGGGCACGGCTCAGGGAAAGGAATTGGTGCCTTTGGGGAAGGCTGCCTGGGCAGGGGTCAGAGGCCTACCTATCTGCCTTTCCTAGGTCCTCCCAGGATCTGAAAGGCGCAGCCAGCCTGAGTCTAAAAATGGCATTCAGCCAAGGGGAAGCCGGGCATCGGGCCAGCAGGAAGGGCCGGCCCGGCACACACTGCAAGTACTTGTGTGCAGATACAAGGCGCAGTCCTCCCTAGGGCAGAGGGCAAGCCTAGTAGGAGGTGGGACAAAGCTACGGACTTGACCTCACTCCCACCCCCTACCTCTGTTCCGCCAAACCCACGTGCAAGCACAAATTGTCCTAATGCACATCCCCCTCTATCTCACCCTCGACCCCCGGCAGCAGATACCCCAGAGATTCTGAATCCAGGGCTGGGAGTCCCCCCACTGGCCCTCGGCAGATGTGGGACAAAAGCCCTGGCTCCTGACCCCAGGCCTGCGCTCTTCTATGGCCCCAAGCTTGCCACTCCCAGGTCAGGCAGACAGGGCCTGACCCCCTGGCCACCTCCAGCTATTCGAAAGCAGGCTGCAGACCAACAGGTAGTGCCAGGGAGGTTAAAGGCAGCTCCTCCCTTACAGGTTTGCCCTTCTACCCCTGTAGCCTTCCAACTCCACCCCTGCCACACAGCTCTGTGGGGAGAGAAGGCAGAAGGCCGCAGTCTGGGCTGGCGGCCCTGGAGGTGTTCTGGGGACAGTCCCTTAATACCCAGGACAAGGAGGAGGAACATGAAGAAACACCTTAGAACAGTGGTGGCTCCAGTCCCCACCTCCCCACTGGTCGCCCCGTTCTTCCCTGTTTCCGGGGGTGCTGGGAGGTCAGCTGAAGGTCATGCCCACGGAGTCCCCATATAAGGCTTTGCAGCTGTGAGGCATCGTTCAACCCCCCAGCTACCAGGCGAATAGGGCGAATGTCCGAGGCCTGATGTTCCAAGTTCCCTCTGGGCAGAGGGCAGAGCTGGCCTGAGACTGCTGCTTCCTTGACTAGCCACTGTCTGGCAGCCCAGGGCTGGCTTTCTGTGTGTCTAGAACACAAGGGTGGCCTTCCCTCTCCCACGGTGGACAGTACTAGTCTACCCCGCCGGCCTCTCCCTCTGATCTGGAATGGGGATCAAGGTCCTCAGAGAAGCTGAGCTCAGCATTGAACTGTACCTAC
>NW_022103898.1:10128808-10135553 GCF_000313985.2 Echinops telfairi | reverse complement strand
TCACTGTCCCTCAGACCCGTTGGAGGCCCGGACTATAGTTTAAAAAAAACTATGAACAGATTCCTATGCACACTGCACATATCTTATTTTAAAGTAAAAAACAAAACGGGGCAAAAACACCTGGCGGGCTGGATAAATGTCCTCAGCGGCTGCATGTGGCCCGCGGGCTGTAGTTTGAGGACCCCTGCCTTAAGGGCACACCTGGAATAGAGTCCCCTCTCACCTCACCTCACCTCCAGGGCTGGGGTGGGTTACAAACACTCAGGCCATATTGCAAAGACAGAGAAGGCGTGGAGAACCGGCACTTGGTGGAATGTTTTGAAGGGAATATGCATTTTGAAGTGATGATCCTTTTTAGGGACTTTCTTAGCAGTTTCCCCGCCTTGGACAGGGACAACTTTGCAGTCCGATCCCTTAGCTTTGCTTTCCGGTCATGGGGCGTGGTTGTGTTGGCCTCCTCTGACGGGTTGCTGGCTTTGGCAAAGACTCTTTGGTCACCAGGCTATATACCAGGGCCGGATCCAAATGATTTCCAGTCAATGAGCCGTGAACCATTCAGCTACAAGCCTGTGCCTGGAGCTCATGGTTATGTCCCCGGTGGTGCTCGGCTGATAACCAACAGGCCGATGGTTCGAATCCACCCAGCAGCTCTGAGGAAGAAATGCCTGGTGATCTGTTGTAAAGATTAACACCCTCCCCCCTCCAAAAACAAACAAGCAACAACAAACCTTAAGGCTGTTGAGTCTGACTTGCAGCAACCCCAATGGGGCAGAGTAGAACTGCCCCTGTGGGTTGCCAAGGCTGCAAATGTTGATGGATGTACAGACTGCTGCGTCTTCCTTCTGCAGCGTGGCAGGTGGGTGGGTTCTAATCGCTGACCTTTTGGTTAGAAGCCTAGGGCTTTAACCACTGCGCCGCCAGGGCTCATTAAAACTTAGATGACCCTATGGGTTAGGCACTTCTCCTCTGTGCCATGGGGCTGCTGTGAGTCAAACCGATCCTTGCAGCTACTCAGCTACTGGGGTGCCAGAAGCGCCCCAGGACGCAGCCTGGGAGGGGCAGAGAACACAGGTGGGGATCTGCCTACCCGATACCATGGAGGGGGTGGGGGTTGGGGGTTGGGGCGGGTCACGCCAGAAGAGCAGTGCAGGCTTGCAGATCCCGAAGCTCCACACCAGCCTCGAGACCTTGGGCAAGAATCCAACTCACCATGACCCTGTGCTTTTCATCCGTCAGTGAGGCTGCCTCCTGGTTCGAGTGAGGGTGTAACGAGACACGCTAATACCGACATGGCGTCTAGTGAGGGAGCGAGGGGCCTTCCTGTCCCCAGCCGCCTCTCTCCGAGACGGTGCCGTGCACACGGGGACGTCAGAGTCGAGCTAACTTCGTGCTAACAACGGTGCTCGCTGTCGGCAGGAGGATGTGAGACTGGGCTGAGTAGGACACCTCCGTTCTCAGCATGCCACCTCCCCTGCCCCCCGCCTCCCGGCTGTCCACAGAATCCCGCCTCGCTCCCTCTAGGAGATGTGGTCTTCTGCCCACTCTTGACCATCAACTCATACCAACTGCCCACTCCTTGACCATCAACTCATACCAACTGCCCACTCCTTGACCATCAACTCACACACTGTTCTGGTCCTGGCGGCTCTAGCCCTCCTGCTCACCCTCTCTCGGTGAAGGGAATGCTTCTTCCTGTGCAACAGGGCTTTGGACTACCAGACATGTAAAATCCGGGTAAACTGGAATAGTCCGAATGGGAAAAATGATGGGTCGACATCCTACTAAAAAACATAACCCGCCTCTTAGAAAACCGGCAGTGGGCCCAGTGCACAGCTTACCAAATCTCTCTCGACCAGCAGAGCGGTGAACAACAGCGGCCTGTTCAAATTGGGGGCCAGCCATGCTGCTTGGAAGGTGGGATGCTCTGGTCAGTAAGCTGAGCTCCCACCTCACCATGGTGATTATTGCTAGGGACTGTGGAGCTGGTTCCAGCACACAGTGACCTTGTGTGCAACAGAAGGCTCACTGTCTGGTGGGGGTCCTGCATCAGCCTCACCATAGCTACACTTGAGCCTACTGTTGCAGGCACGGTGTCAATCCAAGTCCTGGAGGGTCTTCCTCTTGTTTGCTGACCCTCGACTTGACCAAGCATGATGCCCTTTTCCAGGGACTGCTCCCTCCGGATCCTGTGTCCATTGACTAGGAGATGCAGGGTCACCCCCCTCCCTTCTAGAGAGCATTCTGCCTGTACTTCTTTCCGGGCAGATTTGTTGGTTCCTCTGGCTGGCCATGGTACGAACATTCAATATTCTTTGCAAACGCAATCATTCAAAGGCATCCATTCTTCCCCGGTCTTCCTTATCCACTGCCCAGCTCTTACATGCATACAAGGCCACTGAAAATATCACGGCTTGAGTCAGGTGCACCTAGGTCTTCAAAGCCATATCTTTGCTCTTGGACACTTTCAAGAGGTCCCATGTCGCCGATATGCCCGACAGAATGATGCCTCATTTGATTTCTTGACTGCCGCGTCCGTGAGCATCAGTTATGGATCCAAGCAAACTGAAAGTGTAGATGACTTCAAGCTTTTCTCCCTTTATCACGATGCTGTCTCTTGATCCAGTTGTGAGGATTCTGACCTTTTATTTAACATTGAGTTGCTTCCATACCGAAGGCTGCCGTCTTTGATCTTCATCAACCTTCCGTGGAGCAGGCTCACTACACCGCTTCTAGATCTCCCATGCCAGGGCTTTGTCCTGTAAGCGTAGTCTGTCCCGAGTTTGCTTGGTTGGCCAGGCCCGGACCAGTTTGAAGCCCTGCCACAGTGTCCTTGTTCCTCTCGTCTTAAGAGGCTGCCATGCCTTCCTACACCTTCAGGAAAAGTCCTACGCAGGATCTGCGACAGGGGGCTTCCCTCAAGAGCTGAGGAAGCCTTTTGGACCTGAGCCCTGGCCTACCCAGAGGGCAGCCCAAGACCAAGATGCCCACGGAGCCCTGTTCCCCACCCACCAGCAGGACATCTGTGGTTTGTGAGCAGAGGCTGCCCAGCTGTCTGCAGCCCTGTTCTGATGTTTCAGGCCCTCTAATTAGATGCCATTAAACACTAGGCTCCCTGGCAGCTGTGGCTAAAGCCCAAGCCCATCCAGCGGGCTGACATCCTAGTGTCCCCTCCCCGCCCCCCCTAACCTCGACATTTCAACCTCTACAGGGCTCTCGTCCAGCCCTGGGGGCTCATTCCCTGTGGTGCTGACCTTCAGAGGCAGTCCCTCATGACAGCCTTCCCCCAGACGCAGGGACACACACCAAGGAGAGAGGGCAGGCTGACTGCACCCCAGGTGAGGCGGGCCGGCTAACTCTGTGTGAAGAGCCAGGTGACCCACTGATGAGCCAGCCTGGCCGTGCTGCTCAGGATCGCAGGCCAGCTCATGCCTGCCCCATGGTGTGCTCCTGGGACGACTTCCCCGCCACTAAGTTGCTGTTAATTAGTGAAAATTATCTAATGCAAGCTCATTTTAACATTAGCTTAAAGCTAAACATAATTAGGAAGATAAATCAGCTGCTAAAAAAAAATTCCAACGAAAGATACACAAGCGAGGTTTCGGATCTTCTTTGGGGTGCGTTAGGGCCTCGAGCTGTGTGGGCAGGACTACCTGCCCGGCTGTTTCTGGACGGCTCCATCCAGCGAGACCATCTGAGCTGGCTGCTTGCCTGTGGAGCCTCTGAGCAGCAACCGGGATTATCGCTGAGCGAGACTGATGCCAGGTGCCATGGGGGGTGGGGGTGTGTGTGTGGGGTGGGGGTGGGTGGGTAAGTAAGTTGGGAGTGCAGAGGGGAGTGTGGTTGGTGAACGGGGGTGTCTGTGTGTCAGAAAGGGACAGGGGTGAGGAGAGCACTGTGAGAACATGCGCTCCCAGGCCTCTGCCTGCCCTATCCCCCAAACCCCCCAAACACACTATGTTGACTCATAGTGACCCTGTGATCCGTAACGACTCATAGGACAGGGGAGAACGGTCTCTGTGGGTTTCTGAGAAGGTAACTCGTTACAGCAGCAAAAAGCCTCATCTTTCTCCCTTGGAACAGCTGGTGGTTTTGAACTGCTGCCCTTGTGCTTAGCAGTCCAGCCTAGAGCCCACTACTCCACCAGGGCTCCTGCCTGACCTGATCAGTCCCTCCAGTGTGTTATCGTAGGACTGCACTCTGGGTGGTTTTCAAAGGCGGCTATGGTGGCAGTAGATGGCCATGCTTGTCCGGGTGGACTCAAACCTCCCTCCTTCCACTGAGCGGCCAGTCGTGTTAGCCATGGGCCCTACTCAGGGACTCTTACCTGTCTGGCTAACCCACCTGTCCATCCCCCCGGAGAAGACGCTGCGCTCTTGGCTGCGGTGAGCTGCCCACCTGGAGCGGTGCCAAAGCCCCTTGGAGGGATGAGCAGCCTGGGAGTCAGCTTGGCTCCCACCCACTCCACTCTGGCCCAGCAGCAGGCGTGCCCTCTCCACCCTCAGCTGCGGCCTCAGGCAAGCGGAAAGTCTCTGAGTCGCTGGGGGCACTGGATGGAATCAGACATTCTAAATGGGCTGGCACTTAAAGTGCTTGATGAATTGCAGCTCTCAACAACCCCCCCTCCCCCACGGTGCTCTAATTTGTTTTCTATCGCCCCTTCATCAAACTTAGGGCAGAGGCTGTATTTTATTCATTTGGTAACACCTGGCCCACAGTAGGTCTGAGAAACACCTGTGGGAATGAATGGACACAGGTATGCTCACACACACACCCCCCAACACCCCCCACCCCGCCCCAGGCAGTTCTGGAAGCAGCCAAGGTGATGTGGGATGGGGAGGTAAAGACATTTACTGCCCCTCTTTGAAGATCTGCAGTCCCTACCCAACCCCCACCATGTGACTCACAACATGGTGGGGAGTATGTATGCAGCTGGCCAGCGGGTGGGCCAGGCCGGGATGGGGACCGAAGGGCAAGCTGTCCTGGGATGACTGAGCAGAGCCAGGGGAGGTGGGCAGAGAGCTGACCAGCCCTTAGAAGAGACATTCCCTCTGGGATGATCAGAGGCCACAGCTGCCCCCCACCCCCACCCCACCCCACCCCCTCCGGCTGGTGGCTGGTTGACAGAGAGGATGGCGACAAGCCACAGCCCAGGCTGACTTGGGGGAGAGGGAGCTGAGGCTGAGGTGACCCAGTCTGCCCTGGTAGGGAGAGGGTTTCAGGGCCGAGTCAGGAGCTGAGGCAGCTCCACACCCCCTAACCCCAGCTCTGCCTGGCTTTCCTCACCAACCCAAACAGCCTCTACAGGTGGAGAAAAAAGGAGGCGAGTCCCAGCCCAGGTGGGCAGCATCCCCAGTGAGTGAGGCTGGGAGAAGGGGCAGGCACTGGGGGGAGCTGGGCTGGAGAGCCATCAGGGGCTCAGCCTGGCAGGGGTGGCGGTGTAGAAAGTGGCCACAAAAAGTACAATATAGATCCCTGGCTGCTACCTGGGTCAGTGTCCCCCCACCCCTCCATCAGGCACCTGCCCCCATGCCACCAGCCTGGAGGGATCTGCTAGCCCGCTTGGCATGGCTTGGTGAAGCTAGTAATTGTGCATCGGTTTCGCCACGCACAATTGGACTCCCTGGGGCCTGGCGGGCCACACCTATGCTCTGGGGAGGAGATGGGCCCCAGGGCTACCTCCAAGGGTGGCCTGCAGGTGCTCCAGCTTGGACACAAGCTGGGCCTCAGACAGGTTGGAATCCCAGCTAGTCTTTCACTTGTCGTTTTCTCTGATCCTCGGGGTTGGGGGTAGGGGGTGGTGGCGGTGTGGAAGATATCAGTCATTTCTCTTGCAAGGCGGTGCAATAGCCAAATTAATCCATCCATCTACTAACCACGTTAGCCCTCTTCCTAGAAATCCCTTTAATCTGTGTGTGTGCGCCACTCAACGGTCCAAAGCACTTCTCCCAGCCCTGTACTCAAAAACCAACCTTGTGTCAATAGTCACAACGAGACAACACCCCCTCTTCAAGAGCAAAGGAAGGGAGACCAGGGAGGGCCACTGATCTACCCACGGTCATCCAGGGAGCAGGGAGCACCAGTATTAGCCAGACAAGAGGGGACCCAGGTCTCCCACCCTGCACCCAGGCCAGCACGCCTTCCTCTGGCAGTGGCCTGGGCCTCCTGAGTCCTGGAGGTGGCCCATTTTTCAGGGCCTCCAGCCCTTCCTTCCTCCACTCCCAGAGGAAACACTGCCGGGGGCCTTGATGACATCATGGGCCGGGCTCCGAACCACCCTGGCCTCCTCCCTCAGTGAGAGAAGAAAGGAACTGGGTGGGTGGTGGGTGGAGGGAGGGTTCATCAGGCTCTTGGGCTGGCCTTTCCGGTTGTCTGTGTAGGGGAATGCCTTCAGAGGTGTCCCCCTCCCTCCCTTCTTTCCAGGCTTTGAACTGGTTCATTCAGGTTTGACATGCCCCCCACCCCACCAGCCTTCCCCCGAAGACTCTGCATTTCGATCCATATCCTGAATCAAACAAAACCCAAAATCAAACTCATTGCCACTGAGATGATTCTGACTCACAGTGGTCCTGATGGATAGGGCAGAACGACCCCTGTGGGTTTCTGAGGCAATAAATCTTTTTTTTTTTAAATCAATTTATTGGGGCTCATAAAATTCATCACAATACATAGATCAATTGTGTAGAGCACATCTATACATTTGTTGCCCTCATCATTCCCAAAATTCGCTTGCCTCTTGGGTTCCCGG
>NW_022103898.1:10120145-10128567 GCF_000313985.2 Echinops telfairi | reverse complement strand
TGTCACCCCTGGTCCTGAGTGGTTCATCTGTCCTAGATTCCCTGCGTTTCCAATTCCCATCTGTACCGCTGTGCATCATCTGGTCTAGCCAGATCTGCAAGGCAGAATTGGGGTCCTGGTAGGCAATAAATCTTTATGGAGCAGAAAGCCTCGTCTTTATCCCTCCGAGCGGCTGATGGTTTCGATCTCTGCTGGCCTTGGGGTTAGCAGCCCAACCCTTAACCCATGACACCACCAGGTGCTACGGTGACTGACGACTCAGGCCACGGTCTTAAGACCTAGGGAAAGCTCGGAGGGGGACAGACAGACCAGACACAGGGTCTGACAAGCTGCCACGAGACAATGGGGAGGAGTGGAGCGGAGGACAGTCATCCTTCTGCTCCTGTTCCCAGGAGGCCACCAAAAGCACACAGGAAGCAATCCTGCCACCCCTTCCTGGGAGGAAGTCCAGCACTTCCCTCCCCCTGCCCCTGTGTAAGGAAGGAGAAAGCAGTGACTCTCCAGGACACTCCCCAGAGTCCCTGGCAGGGGGGACAAAGGTTCAGGAGTTAGGTTGTTGACAGCAAAGCTGGCTGTTAAAGTCCCCCAGGCAGGCATACCTCGGAAGAAGGTTCTGGCAACCTAGTTCTGAGAATCCAGCTGCTGTGGCACCTACAGAGAGCACAGCTGGGCTCTGCCACACACAAGTCCACCACACTTCGGGCGGTGGGTGGCCCTTTCTAGGGGTCCTCCGCATTCACAACATCCAGACCCCCAGGGGTTAGCTAGAACCAAATCAGGAGAGAACTCAGTGTCTCCTACGTGGGCCTCCCAGCTCTGGGATCAGAGACTCCACGTGAGAGCCTCAACCAGGAGGCTCGGGCAGGCTGGGGCAGGATCCTGTAGGGCTGGGAGCCACCGACTTCCGCAGCCTTCCTAGGGCCAAGGCTCTGGGAGGAAGCTGGTGTGGACCAGTCACTTGTACCGGGACAGTGTGTGGAGCCGGTGCGCCCCTGCCTGCCCAGAGAGGCCTGCTCTTTGCTCTGCACTCTCCACGGGAACAGGAGGGTCAGGACAGGAGGTGGTGACAGAAAAACCCCACTGTGGTCTGTGCATTTCAATCAGGCTTTTGAAAGGCCGCTCAGAGGCTCCTGGATAAAGTTCTGGGAAGAGAATGGGAAGGGGAGAGGTAGCAAGGAGGCACCTGGAACAGCTTGGGAGGATGGGAAGCACAGACGGGGCCCCCTCCCCGCGGTTCTGCACGCGGCTGACGGGGATCAGAGGGCACTCAGAGGATCTGGGAGGCCGCTTGCTCTCCTGGACCAGGAGTGTTTTTTACTGCCTTGTGGGGTGGGGGGAGGAGAAGTGTGTGTGCGTGTGCATTTGTTTGTTTGGGTGTTCTCTTCCCCAATGGCAGCCCAGTGCTGGGTGAGAGCAGGGGTCAGTTTGGAAGTTGGCTGGCTGGAGCTGGATGAGGGAGGCAGTGGACTTCTCTGAGGGGCAAGGGCTGTATCCGCAGGACCCAGTCTCCCGGTGGGAAAGATGGGTGACCCCCCTGCTCCTACACCCCCAAGGCAGTTTGATCCCAACCTTCTCAGCTGTTCAGGCCTGGAGGCCACGCCCCTGCTCTGGGGTCTTTCCGCAGTTCTCTGCCCAACCCCTGCTGCCAGATAGTTGTGACCATGGAGGGTGATAAGAGTCTCCTAGATAGTGTAGACTCCAGCAGGGGACTTCACTGGGCTCTTGAAGCATGGGGGGGGGTGGGGGGTGGGGAGCCAAGATAGCCTCTGCTCTCTCAGTGCTTCTGGTCAGGGAGAGGGGGGGGCGAGCAGCTCTCACAAAGTGGGCATTGAGCTACACAAAATGGGGCAACGGGCAGCCATTTCTGAGAACAAAGGATCTGCCTGGATTGGGAATTTTGGTTAGGTTCCAAGGAAGAGGTGCCATCTGAGCCAGGGCATACAAGAACGGGGACAAAGAAAACGTCAAGAGGCAGAGACAGGGTTGGGGACTGTCTGGCTGCCCACTCCACTCTCTCCAATCAACCAGGCCGGCCTGTGCCTCTGGGGGCAGCAGGGACAAGCCCAGCTCCTCTCTAGTAATAGCTCCCCAGTAGGACAACGGGAGCCCCGGTGGCACACTGGGCTGCATGCGAGGCTGTGAACCGCAAGGCCAGGATGTTTGGGTCGGGTCCGGACCATGCAGCTGCCTTCCCTAGCTCTCCCGAAAGGTAGCCTGCTGGACTGTGCGGCCCCCTTCCCTCCACCTCTCAGAGCCAGAGCTGGACTGTGCGGGCCCTGCCTCCAGCATTCCAAGGAGCTTATCTTTCCGGGCCGGGTCTGTACAGTCCCTTCCCTCAGTGTTCCGGATGACTTACTCACAGACCACATCCTGGCAACTGCAGCACCAGAAGGCCTTCCTTCCCCTATCAGCACATACGTCCTTGGCTCAAGTCCTGGATATGGCCCACTGCCTCATTGCCAGATGTGAGCTCCCCGACCTAACTTGCTGGGTCTCAGAACCCACCCGGGGGCTCAAGATGCCCCATCCTTCTCTACTCTCCCTTCCTCCCGGGAGTTCTTTTCCTGCCTCAATAAAGCCTTCTCAACTTCACATTCCTGGCTAAATTCTGTCTCTGTTCTGCGCCTCCATCTCCATCTCCAACCTCTCATCTTGGTGCCGAAAGACCCGGACCTACAAGAGGGGCCTCTGGGCTGCCCCGGCCTTCCTCAGACCTGCGCACAGCCCCATCCTCCATTTTCAACGTCTCACAGAAGTTCCACGTGACCAGCTGCGCTGCGGGAGGAAGAGTTGCCGTCTTCGGAAGCCCACAGGGGCAGCTCTACCCTGTCTCCCAGGGTCTCTGTGAACCAGACTCAACTCGATGGCAGGGAGTTTGAGTACGACAACTCCTGGGTTGCTTCTGTGATCGCCACTGGGGTCAGTGGTCATCCTGGACAGGCAGCCGTGCGATCTCCTTGTCCCTGGTCCAAGCACAAGCCATTGCTTGCTTTCTCACCTCCTCGGGCTCTTGGGTGGGGTGGAGGTGACACACTGCTGTATGCAGTCACTGGGGCTCATGGGGAATGGGGGCTTTCTGGTAACCTACGAGGAGCTGGTACACGTGGGTGTGGGGCCCAGGGATGGGGGCGGGGGGTGGGGAGAGATGGCAGGAGTTCTGTCCTTGAAGCCCTCCAACCCCGCCCACAGAGAAACAAACCCAAGCCAGGTGTTGTTGAGTACCGGTGTTGGTTCCTGGTGACTCCGGTGTTACAGCATTTCCTTCTTCGAATCTGTTTGCCAGCCCTTTCTTCCCCAGTACTGCTGGGGGGGTTGGAGCCATCAACCTTTAGGCCCCCGGTCTAGTGTAAGCTGTTTGTGCCACCCAGGGACCTGCCCAGCAGCCTCCAAGGAGGCTGGGCTTAAGGGCAGGTGGGCGGCTTGTAGCAACCTTACTCTGCCTGCTGAGTTCAGACATGCTTGTGGGCAGGTCTTGGGCATCCAAGGTCCTGCCCCGACTGGGCAGAGGGGCTGGGTTTGCGGCCCTCCGGCCCCACCCTCTGTCAGACACTATCATCTGTATGATAATGATGGCTTAGCCAAATAGCAGGCTAGTTCAGAGTCAAGAGGAGTTTCGTGTGGCTATATTCTACCTACGCGTCTGGTGGCCCAAGCACACGCAGGTCGGTCCCTCCAGGTTTCGGCAGATGTCCGGTCCCCTTCCCCAATCTCCACCCAGTCTGGCTTTCCAGTCTACTCGCTGGCTGGCAGCTGCAAGCATCTTAGCAAGAGCCCCTGGGTTCTCTGTGTGCAGGGGCCAGGCCTGGCGCTCACATCTGGGTCCCTGAGGGCACCCCTTCTGCCCATAGGTATACCATTCAGCCACATGAAAGTAATCAGCTAACTTAAGGGGGGTGGGTGGGGAAGAAGGAGGAATTGCCAGCATGGAACATCCCCGCCCCGTAAGTCAATGCACAGTATGCTGGTGTGCTGGCTCTCCAGCACCTGCTTTGGAGGCAGACGCCCAGAGCAGAGAACGTGGGTACACTGCCTCCCAGGCCTCTGTGGGCCCCACAGCTTCTGACTCCCAATGCCCTCTCAGCCCCTCCCCTGTTCTGAATGTGTCCCCATAACCAGGCTCTTCTCTCCTTGTGCCAAAGGAGCCCTGGTGGCACCATGGTTAAAGCGCTTGGCTGCAGACCAAAAGGTCAGTGGTTCGAACCTACCAGCTGCTCAATGGGAGAAAGATGTGACTGGTAAGGATATACGTTGAGAGGCCTTGGAGACCCTATGGGGCAGTTCTGCTCTGTCCTGTGGGGTGGCCTGAGCCAGAATCCACCTGCCAACCACGGGGGTATGGCCCAGGCATGGGCAGGCTGTGGACAAGTCACCACAGCTCCCCCTGGGACTTGGCATCACCCGTCACTGGGGCGTAAAAACTGATGCCACCTCACACGGTGATTCTGGGCTTTAAATGAGAAAAAGAAAACAAACCAAACAGGGGCTGTGTGGCACGCAGGTGGTGCACAAATGAGCACATCCTCCTGCTGCCCCTCTTGGTCTCTGCCAGGAACCAGCTCCCACTGGGCCCGCCCAGCCTCCCAGCCACCCAGCCCAGGCAGGCTGGGGCAGAAAACAAAGGAAACTCTCTCCCTCAGGGTGGAAAGGAAGAAGGAAGGATTTCTCTTATTGCCATGCAAGGGTGGCTTGCCAGCTGGATGGACAAGCAGGTTTGAGCGGAGGGGCAGGTAGTGGAGGTGGGAGGGCCGAGCCGGTGAAAACCAACTCTAGGGACCTGGGTCTTCCTTTAAACAACCACATGGCCTCTGGGAAAACTCGGTCCCCAGTGTCCTTGCCAGGGATGCAACTGGTCAAGCTCACCGAGAAAAAGGTTCCGATGTGAGGGGCAGGGAGGATGGGGGCCCCAGGGGATGCCCACACCAGCATCAGAAGTGGCTTCTTCTGTGGGCTGGTCATTGCCCTGACCTCGGCTTTAGTGCTCTTGGCTCAGGCCTCACACAGGCCGTAGGTCCACTCTCCTGCCCGTCTCATTGGCTTGCTTTTCTAGAACCAAAGTCCCACCTCTCACATCTAGCTTCTTCCCTCCCGGCAGTCCGCCCCAGCATGTGAGTTCTACCTCTGTGAGATAAAAAACAAACATAAACGAACAAATCTCACAGCGATTGCATCAATTCTGACCGATGGAGACCCCATAGGGCAGAGGAGCATGGCCCCTGTGGGTTTCTGAGATGGTAACTCTTTACAGGAGCAGAAAGCCTCTTCTTTCTCCCTCAGAGAAGCTGGTAGTTTCGAACTTCTATTTTGTGGTTAGCAACTCAACCTGTTACTATGCCGCCAGGGAAGATTACAGCCCACAAAACCCAATGGAACAGCTCTACTCTATGAGCACGTGGAATAGACATGAGTCAGCATCAACTCATGAGGGCTTGTTTACTTTAGTTTGTTTTGAATACGTATAGATTACTGGTCCACCGTTGTTAATGTTTCTACAGTTAGCTATGGAAAGAGACGACAACATTCCATGACTCAAGAGTCTTATCCATCAATCCCACAGGGTCCTAGAAGCCTCCATTGGCAGGTTCCTCTAATAGTTGGTTCCTCCACTGGCCCCTTCCTCTAATAACAGGACGGCCAAGCGGTCTCACTCAAATGCCATGCCTAAATCCTGCTGCACCAGCACTTCAGACCAGAGCAGGGTGCCCCAGTGGTTACGAGCAAGGGCTTTGCTCTCTGAATCCAAGCTCAGCCAGCTACTTATTAGTTATGTAGCTTTAGGCAAGTCACTTAACATCCGAGACTCCTGATTTTTGTCTTCTCCAAACCTAAGGAAATCCTGGCTAGTGCAAGCGGTTCACGTGCTTGGATGCAAAGGATAAGGGAGCCTGCCCAGAAGTGCCGGGGAAGAAAGGTCTACTTCCTGAAAAACAACAGCCATTGCACACGCTATGGAGCACACAGCCAACCTGATGCTTGAGTCTCAATCAACTCGACAACTCGTGAGCCTGAGGACAGGACCACTTCTCTCTGAGTGCTTGCAATAGGGGAGTGAGAAAAGGTAGATACACCATTAGCCCAGACCCTGGCACACATAAAATGCTAAATAAATGCAGGTTTCCTTAGGCTTGCCGGCAGAAAGACGAGGCTTTCTGCTCCTGTAAAGAGTTACAGTCTTGGAAACCCACAGGGGCAGTTCTACCCTGCCCTATTGGGCCACTGTGAGTCGGCATCAATGCAATGGCAGTGAGGTTGGTTTGGTTACCTTCTTGCAGCATAAGGCCTGACCCCAGGCGCAGCCCAAAGCCCATGATTGCCACCCATCTCCCTTCCCCCTCCTCTGTGTTCAAACTTGCCCATCTCTTCTGCAGAACGCAGTAGGCCAAGCAAGTTCAGCCAGCCAAGGAGAGCTGCTTAGAGACACGGGGTGGAAAGAAGGACTGTGAAACTTCTTGCTGGCCGCCATGCTCATCAACAGCCTAGGTTGCCCCCTCCCAGACAGGAGTCCCACCCCGGGCCTCCGAAGGTTAATCTGCCCTTAGCCCCAGGGCTCGGCTACACGCACTGTGTTGACTTAGTGTGGTGAACCTGAGCCACTCGTGTGGTATATTCTGAATTGGGCACCAAAGGTTGCTGGTCTTTCTTCACAAACCTCAGGGTAGGGAACTTGATTTAGCAAGTGAAAATAAAGGATGTCCGATGAGAACATGAGTTTCTGATAATCAGCATACTGTATACTCTTCTAGTACTGTCTCCCAGTTGAGAGATTACTCTAAAGGCATGTGTTTCTCTGTAATTCACACGCAACTGGGCATCTTGAATAATCTGGAATCCCCACCCCAGGGCATAGACTAAAGGTTGAAAACTTTTCCCTGCTCCACAGTCTTCCGGTCCGGCAGGACTCTAACTGGTTACTGTGGAGCTGTTGTTTCCTTTTAACTGGAGTGATTGGGAGAAGCCAAGTGGAGCTGATGTGACAAAGAGTTTTTCTTCCCTCTGAGCTGCCTGTCCAGGCACCAGTTTTGTCAAAGAGCCTAGCACAGTGCCACGCACACAGCCTACTGCCAGTCAGCCTGCTCCAATGATCAACCCTCTCTGAGATTTCTGAGACTGTGAGTCTTCACAGGAACAGACAGCCTCATCTTTTCCTCCAGGGTCGGCTGGTGGATTTGAACTGACAGCCTCGAGATTAGCAGCTCAACACCTACACCATAGCGCTGCCACCAAGGCTTCTTTCCAGGCACACAGTAGGTGCTCCAAATAAATACATTCATTCATTCTGGCACAGTGGGTTGGGCTGCTAGCCATAAGGTGAACAGTTTGAACCTACCAGCTGTTTTTCAGGTCAAAGCCGAGGCTGTCTGCTTCCCCAAAGATCTATCGTCTCAAACCCTAGGGACAGCTGTCTTCCGTCTAGAGTAGACCTGGTCACTCGGAATGGGACTAGAGCAGGGAACAGTGGACAGCAGCGGATATTCTTCCTAGTGACACTGAGCTCTAGAAAAGAGGGTGTTGTCCCCATCCCACCAGCTGGAGTTGTTTTGTAGATTAAATGAGAAAAAGGCTGCGAATTGTTTTGTAAAGGACAGAGCTGCACACAGGTCAACTATCAAGGCCTTGGGGTGGCCCCATTCCCACAGGGCCCAGGGCCCCCACCGTTCCTCAGGGACAGTTAGAGGCAGCACCTGTGGCTTACTGTCAGCACCTGGTCATCTATCTGCCCACCTCAATCACGTCCATCCTCTCAGCAGGCCGCAGCACAGGCCCACCACTGGCGGATGGCAGGACCCATGTGCCTGCCAGAGGTTGTTAGCCTGGGCTTTGCACGGAGGGAGTGGGGCAGGGCCTACCTTCTGCGCCTGCTGGACCATCTGCCTGACCACCTGCTTGAGGTGGGGGGCCTTCTCCTCCTTGGGGGGGTGGGTGAAGAGGGTGACTCGGCTGACGCCCCTGTAGGCGATGTTGTCTGTCCAGCCCAGGTCCAGCGGGGGCACCTCGGTGTCGGAGCGGTCGGGCCAGTAAGCCAGGGACTCGGTGGGCTCGGCCGCGGCCTTCCCAGCGGCCTGGGCCTTGCCCTTGCCCTTGCCCTTGCCACGGGCGGTCGCGGCGGCGGTGTCCTCATAGGGGCGCCAGGTGGCACGGAGGGCCTGACGCTCCTGGCCCGACAGGAAGTTCTTCAGCCGCTCCTGCTGCACCCGCTCGAAGTAGGCCTGGTCGCCGCCGCCCAGCAGCGCCTCCAGCGCGGCCCGCCGCCGCTCGCAGTAGTAGAAGGAGGCCTGCGCCTCGGTCACCTTCTCGTTCACGTGCGCCTCGTCCAGGCAGCTCAGCTGCGACTATGCTCGGATGCAAAGGATAAGGGAGCCTGCCCAGAAGTGCCGGGGAAGAAAGGTCTACTTCCTGAAAAACAACAGCCATTGCACACGCTATG
>NW_022103898.1:10112049-10119989 GCF_000313985.2 Echinops telfairi | reverse complement strand
GGCGGCTCTCTCTGCTCTGCGGCGCGCTCTGCCGAGTGGGCGCGCGGGGCCTGGCCTCCAGGGCCAAGCATGCTGAGACGCCCCCCATGCGGCTCCCGCCCACTCTTCTGCTGGGCGGGGGTCGGGGGTCGGGGGTAGGGGTGGGGTGGACGAGGTCAGTGTCCTAACCTCCGTTCCTGCAGCTCCCTGTTCCCCTCCCGGGGCGTCTTGGGCGTCAAGCTGAACCACCTCTGTCGGGGGATTTGGGCTCAGGACAAGTGGACAGCTGGGGACGACTCTCAGGGAGGCTGGGGACTGAGGAGGGGGCGGTTAGCCTGTGAGCTTGAAATGCTAATAAACTCCAGGTCCGCCCACGTGCCCCAGTTCTCAGATTCCAGGCCTTCAGGGGCTGTCAATCAAACACCTTCACCACTGTAAAATTTTCTTAAAAATCAGGGAAGCCACCCAAACACAGAAAGGATGGAGGCAGCTGGGGTGGAATCTGTGCACAACCTCCCTTCCCGTCCATTTTAATCTGAAATGGTGTGTGTGTGTGCGCGTGCGTGTGTGCGCGCGCGCGCGCGCGCTCACATGACAGGCTGCCAGAGAGGCCTGATACTATATTAGTGATTGAAAATATATATTTGAGTTCAAGGAAGGAACACACACACACACACACACGTCCTGGCAGCAGCAGCTCGCTTATTCCTCATTGGATTAAATATAATCTTCTTAGTCATTAACATATTATTTTGTTCATGTGCTGCTGTACAATTTGATTCTCTACATTCACAATATTTTCAGATTATAGCCCCCAAAGGCTGGCACTTCTCTCATTTTATAGCAAAGCATCTAAGAGCTGGAAGGAGACTTAGAAACCAGGCCAAACCTCTTATTTTGCAGATGAGGAAATGGAGGCCTACAGGCAGGGTGTGCCTGATCCCCCTGGGGAGCAGTCAGAGAACTTGCCCTTACAGGACAGTCACCTTTGTCTTTTCTACTTGTGAAAGGATTTTGGGGGCCTGGTGTCAACCCTAGGGACTCTCTTTCTCTCCTGTGTGGTGTGTCGCTGGGTGTGTGGTTAACATAGATGAGGACTTCAAAAAGTTCATGGAGAAAGGAATTACAATACAATGGAATTTCCCCCTAAACTTTCTGAAGGCCGGAGCATTTGTAATACAATTGGAATTTCAGCAGGCTTCCTATGCACAGTTCAGTGGTGTTAATTATGTTCACCATATTGTTCAACCTTCACCCTTAACGGTCCCCGCACATTTCAATCACCTTTAGCAGAAACTCAATGAGTCCTAGTTGTTCTATTGGCTTAGCGCTGGACTACCAACTGCAAGGTCAGTGGTTCAAATCCACCAGCTGCTCCACAAAACACAGGCGAGGCTATCTGCTCCATATTGATGGAGTACTGCATCCATATTTATAGCATTGGAAACCCTAGATAAAGTCTCTATGAGTTGAATTCAATGCGATGCCAGGGATGACAGAAACGCAGTGTCCCACCCACGCCTGGTAATCACTAATAAGTGTTGGTCTCTAGCCTAGCACAGTGTGGGTTAGGCACTGGGTTCCTAACTGCAAGGTCAGTGGTTCAAACCTCGGAGCTACTCCTCAAGAGACAGATGAGGTTGTCTGTTCCTAATGTTTACTGGCTTGGAAACCCTCTGTAGGGTCATTATTGATGGGAGTGGGCTTGATGGCAGTGGGTTTGGTTTGGGTATACACTTGTTTATTGTAGATATTTCATATGCCCAAATCCAAACTCATTGCCATCAAGTTGATGCCAACTCATAGTGATCCTGTAGGGTAGGGTAGAACTGCCGCAGTGAGTTTCTGAGACTTTCTTTGTCTCGAACCAGCTTGTGGTTTTGAACTGCCGACCTTGTAGTTTGCAGCCCAACGCATGACCAATGCACCACCAAGGCTCTAGAAATTTCATAGAAGTGATATTATATAATATTTTCCTTCTGACTGATTTATTTCACTCAGCATAATGGTTTCAAGGTCCATCCATATGGTAGGACTTTATTTCACTTTATGTCTGAGTAATATCCCATTGTCTGTATTGTGGAGTGAGTTGTGTCCCCAGAAATATGTGTTGTACCTGGAGGGAATGAATTGCTGGGCCTGGTGTCTCGGGACCATAATTTCCAGGGGGCACCAAGGTCTATTGTAATCACCTGGTCCACAAAAACAATGTCCTATATCTGACTTTGGGGAGTAGCGACTCAGTCTTGAAAATGGAGACCGGCCATCTGGGGTGCAACTATTGGTCTCTCCGTGTCCAGAGGAAGTACGAGTGATGAAAATTAAAGACACGTTAAAACGCACTGCCATCGACTCCATTCTGACTCATATTGACCATATAAGACAGAGTAGAAATAATTTTTATAGACTCAAAAGCCTCATCTTTCTCCTCAGGGGTGGCTGGTGGTTTTGAACTGCTGACCTTGTGATTAGCAGCCCAACAGGTAACCCACTATGCCATCAGGGCTCCGAGCAGCAAAGACAAAGAAACGACCCAAAGGGTTAATGGATACCCGCGTACCAGTCCCCACAACGTTGAGACCAGAAGAGCCAGATGCTCTGAAAGGGGTCATGTTAATGGTCCCGGATAGAGTGGGAGAAGGTGTGGAACAGAATTCATCATCCTTACAGAGACCAGGTGGACTCGTTGGATAACCACTGGTGGAACCCCTGAGTCGGTGGCTCTTTGTCCCCCTTCAGGTCTGGGACTGAACTCACGGTCCAGCCAGGCCTGTGAGGGGAATGATAACCACTGAGGAGGTAGGCATGCCTTTGAGCAATCAACCACTTGAGATCCAAAGGGCAGCACTTATCCAAGGGCAAAGGGTTCGAACAGGAGTGCTGAAACAGGACACACAGAGGGGAAGTGAGAGAAGGGAACTGCAACCAATGCGCTGACACAAAATGCATGTGAATTGCTGAGTGTAAAACCGACCATCTCCTCTGTACATCTTTACCGAACCACAATCAAGAGCTTTAAGAATATATGTGTGTTCTCAATTCTCACCCTTAGACCTGCTCCTGGAGAATGATTTTCTTTGTTATGTGAACAAGCCCTATCAGTGAAGGGTGTGTTTCCAGCCAATCACCTTAGAGATTAAACAAACAAGCCAGCAAGCAGGAATGGGGGAGGATCAATGCCAGGCCAGACGATCACCCAGGCACAGAAGAGACGAGAACCTTCACCCAGAGCGGACACAGAGTGGAAGCCTGCTCCTGGAGTGGGTCCCCTGAATTCAGACGTCTAGCCTCCGAAGTTGTGAGAAAATAGCTTTGTGGAAGCTACCTCCTCGTGGGATTCCTGCTGTGGAGCAATAGAAGACCAGGACAGTATGTCTCTACCACATTGGTTTATTTCACAGGGTGATGGCCATTAGCCTTTCTGCCTTTTGACTACTGTGAACCATGCTGCAATGAACAATGAGGTACACGCGTCTGAGTCCCGGCTTTCAATTCTTTGGGGCATATGTTTAGGAGTGGGATTGCTGGATCATCTGGTAATTCTATGATTAACTTTTTGAGGACCCGCCAAACTGTTTTCCACAGGAGCCGGACCGTATTACAATCCCACCAGCAACGAATAAGGATCCCCATGTCTCCACCTCCTTGACAATGACTGATGTTTTGCTTGCTTGTTTTCATCACAACCAGCCTAGTGGGCCGTTGAATAAATGAACACAGTCCTGAAGGCCCTCAATTGTCTATACCAAGAAATGTGGAAGACAGCTCCCTGCCAAAAGGAGGGGAAGAGATCGATATTTGTGCCCATGCCGAAGAAAGACGATTCAACAGAAGGTAGACATTGTCAAACAAAACTGTCACTCAAATACAGGTAAAGTTTTGCTAAAAATAATTTTAAAAGTTGCAGCAGCACTACATCAACAGGGAACTGCCAGAAACACAAGCTGGATTCAACAGAGGATGTGGAAGGAGGGATATTGTAGCTGATATCAGATGAATCTTGCCTGAAAACAGACAATACCAGAATGATGCTTATTTCTGTTTTATTGACTATGCAAGAGCATTTGACTGTGTGGGTCAGGACAAATTATGGATAGCATCATGAAGAATGAGAATTCTAGGACACTTAAGGTGCTCATTGGGACCTGTTCATAGACCAGGAACAGTTCTTTGACGAGAACCAGGGGATCGTGCATGATTTATAATCAGGAAAGGGGTATACCAGGGTTATATCCTTTCATGATCCTAACTGAATACTGAACAAAATAATCTGAGAAACGGGGCCTGATGAAGAACAGTGTGGCACCAGGATTGGAGGAAGTCTCATTACCATCTTCAGTAGATGTCACACCTTGCTGGCTGAAACTGAGGAGGACTTAAAGCACTTCTGATGAAGATCAATCAGTATGGATCATACCGCAACATCAAGGAAGAAAGAAAAAAAATAACAACAACAAAAACCTCACAGCTGGGCCAATAAGCAACATCATGATGGATGGAGAAAGTACTGATGTTGTCAAAGAGGTCATTGCACATAGATTCACAATCAACCTCTATAGAAGCAGCCGTCAAGAGATCAAATGATGCAGTGCACTGGAAAATATGTTGCAAAAGACCTCCTTTAAGGTGGTACAAACCAAAGATATTAGTTTGAGAACAAAGGTGCACCTGCCCTAAGCCATGGTATTTTCAGTCACCTCATATCCATGTAGAAGCTGGGCAATGAATAAAGAATATGAAGAATTGATGCCTTTACAGTATGGTGTTGGTAAAGAATATTGAATATACTAATGACTGTCAGAAGAACAAACACGTCTACCTCGGAAGTACAGCCTGAATGTCCCTTAGAAGGGAGGATGATAGAACTTCCTCCCTCCCATGTATTTTTGTATTTTAGACATGTTATCAGGAGGGATAAGCCCTTGGAGAAGAACATCACGCCTGGTAGAGGTCAGAGAAAAAGAGAAAGGCCTTTCAATGATTGACACAGTGGCTGCAACACTGAGATCAGCCATCACAACAATTGTGAGGACGGGCAGGACCAGCGAGGGCCTCTTTCTGTGGCACATAGGGTGGCTACGAGTTGGAACTGACTCAGTGGTACCTAACCACGGCATCCTGGTGGGTCTGAAGCCATATCTCATTGTGGTTTCGATGGATATTTTTCTAATGGTTGTCAGGGTAGCCAGCCCCTAGCAAATCATCACAGGCCCGACAGGCACAATTGTACAGCGACAATATATACAGCTTATAGTAAAGTCATAGAGAATAAGAGAGATAGGAGAGAAAGTAAAATGAAGGAGTCGGACACATTTCATGGTAGCACGTTCACTGCAGCCCCGCTTGGTGGTCCACATGGGGATGTGGAAGGTGGGAAGGGCAGGAGAGAGAGGGGAGAGGGAGCGGGGAAGGAGGACCGGAGGAGAGAGGACAGGGTCAGAGGAGAGGGGACCCGAGGCAGGGACTGGAGGAGAGGGGAGAGGAACAGAGGAGAGAGTGTCTTTATTGTTTGGGGCTATTTGTAGGTAGCTATAAGTCATGCATATTCAGGAGTTAGGTACATCACGAGGTCGGTGGGAAACACAGTAAAGTCCCTGAGCTCACGGCTGAGGAAACCCAATCCTGACATTGGGGGAAGGCAATGAGGGGGGATGGGTAACGCAGTGGGAGGAGATAATCAAAGAATGCCTGCCTCTACTGGGAGACAGAATCAACCACATGCTCGCTTTAAGGCAGCATAGCCATTAGGGGAGAATCTGTGGGAATGACATTCGTTAGTTTCCCATAAAAGAGCTCTGCTAGTGAGTGAAATTGACTGCTAACCTAAAGGTTAATGGTTTGAATCCACTCCACCTCTGCAGAAGACAGACTTGGCAAGCAACCCCCATAAGGACCACAACCTAGAAATTCCGATGAGGCAGTTCCACTCTGTCACATGACTAATAAAACGGAGCTTCTTTTCATGAGCTTGTTGGCCATTTGAATTTCATCTTTGTCAATGCTAGGGAATTTTGAAGAGGCTGCTTCATCCGTCAGGGACTTCATTTGATGGCTGGGGAAAAATGACAGGGTGGGATTTGCACAATTGTTCTGGCATTTTAAAAGACTGGGGCAGGGTGCCTCTCACTTCCCCTGTGCCCTTTGCTGCCCTCGGGAACTGGAAGGCTTTACTCCTGGTAACAGGCTATTGGTGGGTATAAAGGAATTACATCTGTAGCCTGGAGAGCATTCACTTTGTTTGCATATGACTGGGGCTCTGTCCTGAAGACACAGGGGAGGTGAGAGGCAGACAAGGGAATGTAGAGGAAGCGGGCTCTCTTGTGAAGAAAGCACTTTCATAAGCACAAGCAGAAATGCATTGGGAGCAAATTGCTCCACCCAACCGTGTAAGTGCGAAGCACACACCTCTTAAATCAAAGAAGAAATTTAGGCCAAGCAAAAGGTACATACAGGATGCGCTGTGGGAACGCTGGTGGAAGAAGCAATTAGTCTGCTCACGGGGACGTGGCTAAGAAAGGTTTCCCCTGCAGGAAGGGATTTTGAGTTGGAGCTTAAAAGGATGAGACCAATTTAAGGAGGGGAGAGGGACTGAAGGCATTCCAGGCGGAGGGAGTTGGGTATGACTGGGTATGACACGCACATGTGGGTTCTTATTTTCAAAGACAAAGCATTTTTTAGAGGAGTCCTGGTGGGGTAGTGGTGAAGCCCTTGGGTACCGACCCAAAGGTCAGTGGTTCAAACCAGAGCCTCTGACTGGTTCCAGCGGATTCAGTAATTGCTGTCATAAACAAGGGTCACAGATGTGTTACAGAGCAGGCAAAATCTGTTGCCCTGGTAATTTGATCTGCGTGGGAAGCCAAGAGTGGTACCCCACTCAAAGAAGTAGCCTGGCCCCTCTTCTCTTCTCTGAATGTGTACAGCATCTCCAGATACCTGCCAATAACCAAGTCTCTGGCACCCTTAGAGAGCAACATGCATTCAAAGTGCCTTGATCAGTCACCATCTTTGAACAAGGCACAAGTGTTTTGATTGCTACAAATTCACTTCCATCCAGTCGATTCTGACTCATAGCACCCCTGTAAGACCGGGCAGAACTGGCCCTGTGGGTTTCTGAGGCTGTCCATCTTTATGGGAGTCGAGAGCCTCTTCTTCCTCCCGAGGAGTGGCTGGTGGTTTAGAACTGCGGACCTTGCTGACCCACTACACCATCAGGGCTCCTGTTGTATCTCCTACTCTGGTCAAAGTACCAAAGGCAACAGATTTGGTTGTTGTGCAGTGCATATGCAAACCATGTTTACAATGGCAATTACAGAAAGTGTTTTGAACTGGTTCGAAGTCCTACTTCAAACCTGACGGTTGTGCTGTGAACGAAAGATGTAGCAGCCGGTTTCCATAAGCTGACAGCCTTGGGAACCCCAGGGGGTAGCTCGGCTCGGTCCTAGAGGTCACTAGACCCGGGATTAATTCGATGGCATTGGGTTTGGTCTCACCTTCCAGACCTTTCGTGTCTTTGTCTGTAAAATAGGGTGATGACGCTGACCTCCCAGGCTGTTGGAGGGATGGGATGAGATCATGTGGAAAGTCATTTATGAGTGCACTTGGAAGGCTTCATGGCTATGGGAGATCTGGTGAAAATGCACAGTCTGATTCTGTAGACTGGGGCAGGGTCTGAGTGTGGGCATTTCTCACAAGCTCCCAGGTATTGCCAGGAGGGACTGGCCCACACACTGCCCAGTTCACAGCGAGGGTTTCAGCGCCATCGTGAAGAAAAGCATGTCCCAGTCCTGGGGTGCGGTCGGCTCTGTCCGGTATTAGCTGTCTGTTACCTCCCCTTTCAGAGCCCTGGCCTCAGCACCAGGGAAGCAGGGGCAACAATAAGTCCAACCTTACAGGTTGTTTCCAGAAGGGAAGCCAGTTCATGGCTAGAAAGTACTTAGCAGAGTGTTCAGGATTCCCAGGGC
>NW_022103898.1:10106462-10110543 GCF_000313985.2 Echinops telfairi | reverse complement strand
CAGTGAGTTTGGTTTAGACCTTCTGCTAAACATATTATGTATATCTAAAATGAATTATGCAATCCAATTAGAAATTTTATCATTCGCATTCCACAGGTGAGAAAGCCAAAGCACAGAGAGATTCCGGGGCTCATTTACATCAGCCAACTGCCAAGTAGAAGGGTCAGGATTCACACCCAGGTCCTCTGACTCCAGGGCTTGCCCTCTGAACCACTCTGTTTCCGTTGAGAATATTAGAAGGGGCATCAGAAAGAGAAAGCTTAATCACTTACTCATTCAGTAAACATTAGCTGAATGCATTGCACAGTGCTGAGGGTTCAAGGTCATTCATTCATCAAGTGCAAAGCTCTTGCTGCAGAGCTACAGGGCTATAGCTCTGGGCAAAACCAAGCCCTGGTCCACAGGGAGATCCCATTTACAGCCAGACTTGGGGTTTCTTATGAAGGAACACAAGTGCTATGCAGCGAGTGGGGCTTGGGCAGTGGGTTAAAAAGCAGAGTGGGATATTTTAGTGACACTTCACCTTGGAAAAATGTCTTCCGACAGGCAACTGATACGAAGCACAATCCTGACCATATTCTTTCATATATCAGAGCCCTGGCGGCCTAGCGATGAGACGTTGGCCTCCAATGGCCAGGTCCCCAGTTGGAAACCACAGCCTGCTCCAAAGGAGTAAGAAGGGGCTTTCCACTCCCTTCCCAAGTTAGAGTCTTGGACACTCCCAGGGGCAGTTCCACCCTGCCCCATAGGGTTGCTACGAGTCAGCTTAGATTTGCTGGCAGTGAGTTTGGGGTTCTGGGTTTATTCATAATATTAGCCTTTATGTGTTGTTAGCTGACGTGGACGTACTGCGACCCCATACACAGCAGATGGAAATGCTGCTGCTCTTCGAAAGTCCTGATATACCAATGATGCACTTATTTAACCAACCTTTTTTGTTTCTTGTTGTTGTTTTTGCATTTTATTTTATTTTTAGTTGTATTCTTATTTCTTTAAATCATTTTATTGGGGGCCCATGCAACTCTTATTACATCCATGCATCCATGGTGTCAAGCACATTTGTACATTTGTTGCCATCATCGTTCTCAAAACATTTGCTCTCCACTTGAGCTCCTCATTTTCCCCCTTTCCTTCCGTGCTCCCCCCTCCCTCATGAACCCTTGATAATTTATAAATTATTATTATTTTTTTAACCAACCTTTTTGAGCAGCTCCCGTGTAGTTGCTAACATGCTTGGCACAGGAGAGAACAAAAGAGCACGTGGCCATGATGGCTAGCAGCCTTGGCGGCCACCTGAGTTTTCAGCTGGTCATTCACACACACACAGCCATCTTTGCAGGGGTGTCTGGTAAGTACCACGGTGGCATCCCACAGGGGCTTTGCGGGCTACGAAGCCACCTCTGCTCACAGTAACCTACTTAGCCTGGGAGGCGGGGTGGGTGTACACCTGCGGGTCTGCAGACAGGGGAGGAAGTTGGTGGAAGGCATGGCAGATGAGTAAGCCGAGGTGTCAGAGATGGTCAGGGGGAAACCCTGGGGCATTCAGCACCCAGTCCAATCCCCTGGTCACCCACCCATTCACCACACCATGGCTTGTGTCTGAGGGTCCCCAAGAGCTTTTCTATTGGTTTCTCCCTTGGTGCCCCTGGGGGTGCTGAATAGAGCTGCTTTATGGGGTCTTCCAGGTAGGAGTCTTTTGGAAGCAGCTCACCAGGTCTGTCTACCCAGGTGCCTCTGGGGTTCAAATGGCCCACCTTACAGCTGATAGTCCAGGCCTTACCTCTTTGTCCCTCCTCCCCTTCTGGGAAACATTTCTTTCTTTCAGATGCAGGCCCTGTAGGTTGGGTTAAGTAACTTTGTTGAGGGTGGAGGGGGGTGGCAGAGATACACCATGAGAAGTTAACACCCCAGGAAAACCCCGGTTCCTCCACTTGTTCCCCTGATCCTGGTCTGGAGTTTCCCGGAGCTGGGCGGGGCCGCACCCCGGTTACCTTTGCCATTTCTGAGGCCACCCAGTGCCACCTGGGAGACGAGGTCTCCTCCCCTCGTCTGCTTCCTCCCGGGGCCTTGGCTCCAGTTCCCCTTCCCCTGGCTGCCGCTTCAAGCTGTAGGCTGTGTGTTCGGGACAGAAATGACACCTTATAGTTAGCGTTAATTGTAGCTGTGCACACGTCGGCTTGCTCAGGCCCTCCTGTGTAATTTGAGTCCCTAAATAACCCACCTCCTGATGTATTCTTAAATAACTGTCCCAGGGCTGACTTCTCTCCGCTCTGTAGCAATTTGTGTCATGCGCTCTTGTTATAAAACTGTAGGGCTCTTGGGTGCTTCGGGAACTTTTTTGCTTTTCAAGGCTCCCGGGAGAAGGTGAAAGGGTCAGGGGTATGGTTAGAGAGGTATGGTCTGAGGGGCTGCTGGCCTGGGGAAAGGAACCCGTTTGTGGCTTTGTCATTATTTGTAGGTTGCCTCTTGATAAGAGGAAGTCTGGTAGCCTAGTGGTTACAAGTTGGGCTGTTAACCACAAGGCCAGCAGTTCGAAACCACCAGCTGCTCCTTGGAAGAAAGACGGGGCTTTCTGCTCCCTGAAGAGTCAGTCTTGGAAACTCACAGGGGAAGTTTTACCCCGTCCTATAGGGCCGCTAAGAGTTGGCATTGCCCCCACAGCTGTGAATTTGGTTTAGTTTGATTTTCTGGTTCCACAGAACTTCCAGAGCTGATTCTGCGGTGTCTGGGAGTCCTGTCTTCCGTGCCGAAGGCGTGGGTTTGATTCTTGGCCAATGCACTTCCATCTGTCAGTGGAGACTTGAGTGATGGAGGCTGATGAACAGGTTTCAGCGGAGCTTCCAGACTAAGACGGACTAGGAAGAGGGACCTGGTGAACTATTTCCAAAAATCAACGACGAAAACCCTATCAGTGTGATGGAACTATTGGATTGTAGGATATATGAATTGTGTGATATGTGATATATGACAGGTCACGGCCTGGAAAAACCCTAGCAGTTAAATGACTGTGATCATAGGGTTGGTGCTGTATCAGCAAGCGTTTTCTTCCCTTGTGCATGGGGCCCCCTCCATGAGGCTGGGGCCACTTGAGTAAGGTGACCAGATTTTAACATTGGTAAAGCCGGACACCACTGATAAAACTCATATCTTGGCGAAAGCCGTATACCCTAGCTTGTCGTGCATTCTTTCAAAAAATCGGGACTTTTAAAAAATGCCGCGGGATGCGGGGGGAAAATTGTTAAAAATCGGAACTGTCCCACCAAAAGCGGGACGCCTGTTCACCTTACACTTGAGGCCCAGGACAGCAACAATTCTGTCTGCTGCCACCTCCTGCTTCCCCTCCTCGCTACCCTCCATCGCTGCAGGCACCTCCCAGCTGGTCTCCAGCACCAGCCTTCTATCTCCTCCCAAATGCAGACATATCTGGACCACTGTTTAAGATGCTCCCAAGGCTCCCCTTGACCCCTGACCTGAAGTCCAAGCCCCTGAAGGCCACTGATAACCCCAGCCTGTGTCCCCTGGGTCCTGTCTCCTTGCTTAGGGCATTCCTGCTGCTGCAATGCTTTACTTCCCGGTTTGCCTTTCGCCCCTCTGGGCCCTTCCGTTTGCAGCTCGGTGGCCTCCTGCTCTCTGGAGGCTTTGCTGGCTCTCCAAGCCTGGGCTGGTTGCCCTCAGTTAATGTTTACCCCCCTCCTCTGTGTGTATGACTCGCCGCCCCCAGCTGGCTGTGACGTCTGAGCGTCCCAACCAAACGCACTGCAGCTGCGTCGATTTGGCCTCCTGGGGACCAGACCCCATGTGACACAGAGCAGACCCCAGCTCTGGGTTCTCCTGTCTGTAATCCTGATGGAAGCAGACCGCCAGACCTTTCTCCAGCGCAAACTGCTTGCAACCCCCCGGCTCCTGTTCCTTGAGGGCAGAAACTCTAAAGTCGATTCCGACTGTGGACGGAGTTATGTCAGCGTTTCTAACCGCTGCGCTTCCCAGCTGAGCACTTTCCTTCAAACGGGCCAGGGATTCCTTTAAAAAAACTCTCTCTTCCCTCCCAGTGAGCAGTAAGATCCTAAGAGTCCTCCCTGCT
>NW_022103898.1:10075076-10104548 GCF_000313985.2 Echinops telfairi | reverse complement strand
CTTGAGTCAGCCTCAACCCTCATGGCAAACTCACATAGAAAAGGATGAAATGTTGTCTCGTCCTGTGCCAGCCTCACAGAGGGAGAGAGGGTCCTGGACAGGAATATTGATTGCAGCATGGAAGTTTTGGAATCCCAGCGTTTCAGGCTGAATTGGAATTGACCCGTGTTGGCAGTTGGGAGCCATGGAAGGTGTGTGAGCTGGAACATGCCTTGATGAGATGGCGCATCAGATGGATGCACTCGGCAGCGAGTGCAGGCTGGGCCGGAGGCAGGGAGGGCCCCAGGTGGGATCAGACACCATTTAGTGCAGGCGGGCAAGGGCAAGCTGCTTGAGCTCTGAGGCTCGAGAGGGAGGCTGGGAGGAGGGATGAAGTCACCCCTCATTTCCTCCCAGCAGCTACCCGGCGCTCAGTGCGGTGCTGCCTGCAAGAGCAGTCTTCACCCCGCAGGGCAGTGTGCTGCTGACTCGCTCGTACTGCTGGGACTGCACACAGTCTGCAGTGCCGGGAACTGGGCGCGGTGGAAACAGGTTTAGGCACATAGAAACAGCTCTGGACTCAACCAACTGAGGGACCTGGGTCATAATATCTAATCACCCTCTGCCCTTCCCTGTCCCATGGAGGCAGATGTGGCAGTGGGGGTGGGGGGAGAACCCCACAGAGCACAAGCCCTGAACTCACATTCCCCTGAGCTCACCCACCTGAGTGTACACACATGAACACCTGAGTGTACACATCCCTGAGTGTGCACCCCCCTGGAGTGTACAGACATACCTGAGTATACACACATACTTGGGTGCACACACACCAGATTGCATGCACACACACGCGCTCGCGCACACCCACCCCTGAGAGCACACCTGAATGTGCACCTCAAGGGAAGGTTCAGCAGGCGGAGGGGTGGTTCTAGAGCTGAGAGAGGGCTCAGAGATGAGGTTGTGAAGGAGGAGGCATTTTCTCCAGCCTTGAAGGGTGACTGGAAGGTGAATGGCAGTGATGTCCAGTGGAGGGATCTACATGATCAAAGTCGCCGTTGAAGAAGAATGCAGGGCAAAGTCCCGGGGTTGAGAGTAACCCCAATTTCCTGCCTCCACCCCACCCCGTCGTCTCCAGAAGGCAGCTGAGCCCCACGGAGAGAAGCAAGGAGGAAGACTTCTTGCAGAGAAAGGACCCCATCGGGGTGGGGTCATATGCAAAGCAGGGGAGTCTGGAGGCAGGAAAACTCATCCAAGAAATCAAGGTGGCCCAAGGATGCTGTTGGCACCCCTGGCTGCCCTGGCATTCTCGCCTAGGAATCACACTGGCCATCAACAAACTGCTGGAGAGGCAATTCCCAGTGTCTCCACATTAACGCTTCACCATAAGAAGGACCCGAGAACTGATGTACAGTACAACGTGGATGAACCTGAAAACCCAAGTGAGAGAAGTCATGACACACTCTCTTACGATTTCATTGTGGTGAAATATCAAGCACAGGTCTAGCCATAGCGACCAGGGCAAACGAGGGGGGGCGGCGGCACCCGGGGGGATGGGCAGTGACTGCTGGTGGGGACAGGGTAGTCTTTGGGGGTAAAGAGAATGTTCTAGATGGAGATGGTGGCTGCCCATCACGGATGTCTTAGCGTTATTGTTAAGATGATAGCTTGGGTGCAAGCTGACAAAGCACGTTAGTTTCCACTGAACGATTTATTCTCATTTTGTTGGTGACATTGATGGCAATCCCCTCCGTGTGACAGCCTTCTTCCCACCTCCTCCCTGGCCCCCTTGTTTCCATCCATCCTTCTCCCCTGTGTTTGTGGGGAAATGCAGCCCTTGTGGTCTGAGGGTGCATGCTTCCCTGGTGCAGTGGTTCAGTTTGCAGGCCTGTCTGTTTGTCTGGAAGCTGCTCTGCAGGGCTAGGTTCCATTTCAGGCTTTGAGTTGTCACCAAGGGCCAGTCTGAGGGTTGCCACCCGTCTCGACCAGCCCAGTAAGTCTGGCCTGTCTGATGATTCTGAGTTTGTTCCGCATGTTCTGTATTTTGCTTTCTCTGCATCTAAGACCTTTCAGTGCGATCCTGATCAGAGCTGCTAGAGATGGGAGCTGGGTACCCTTAGGGCTTCTGGTCTCAGGCTAGGGGAGGTTGTGATTTGTGTGGTCCATTTATCCTTGGTAATGATGGTTGTCTTGAGTCTTTGGTCATCCTGAATGTTTTACACGACCCCAAATTGCTCACATTAAAATAGCTAATTTTATGTTCTGCGAACTTCACCTCCATGAAAAAGATAAAAAGACAACAAAACAAACGATATACAGAATCGGCCTGTTCTTTGGCAACACAATCAGCGGTTCATTCTTTGCAGGCTTCCCGTTAAAGGGCAGATGTCACAGGAAAAGTGTGAACAAGGCCAAGAAAGGTCTCATACTTGCTTGTACTTGGGGTGGTTGATTTTACGACCTCAGCATGTTTGCTAGGTACAGATGGCTTCACCCTAGGGGGTGGAAGGGGGGTGGTGGCGGCTGAATACAGGACAGGCAAGTTTTCTGAGCAGCCAGCTGAAACCTTTGCAGCAACATGCTGTTACTGGGGGTGAACTGGTGAGGAGGGCTAGCTCTGCCAAGTTGGGGTGGTGGTGTTGGGGGATGGGGAGGGCCTGGCCAGGGAAGGCAAGACTCATGAGAGGGCCAGAGGCAACAAAAGAGATTTGGGGCCCTGGAGATTGACAGGGGATCTTCTGCAGGCGCAGGATAGACACCTTGAGCTGATAGTTGGCCTGGGACATAAATTTGGAGGACGGACGACAGCAAGCATTTCATCAGCACTCACCACACACTAGGCTCCTGGTGGGTCTGAATCTCACCGCCATTGAGTTGACCCTGACGCACAGTGGCCCTATTGGACAGGGTAGAACTGCCCCTGTGGGTTTCCGAGACTTTAACTCTTTAGGGGAGTAGTAAATCTCATCTTGCTTCCGCATCGTAGTAGGCAGTTCCTTTAATTGTTGTTACTTCTGACAGCTCAATGCTGCAGTCCCTAGTTCTTTGGATTTGCTCAGAGAGGTCAAGTAATTTGACCTCTCTCACATAGTAACTGGCACAGCTGGGACAAGGGCCCACGCTCTCTCTACTCAGTTTGTGGGGTTTTCTGTTTCTACATTACCTGGAGGGAAAAGTCCGAGATAGTGTTAGGTTTCTGGAGTAAGATACACCTCCCTTCTTGGAACTTGATGCTGAAAGCATTCATGCAGCAGAAGCACTTTGTAATGCAAGTAAAGTTTCAATGAAAGAAAGGAAAAGTTTCAGGTTTTAAAAAAAAATTTTTTTATAGCGTTTTATTAGGAGCTCATACAACTCTTATCACAATCCATACATACATCAATTGTGTAAAGCACATTTGTGCATTCATTGCCGTCATCATTCTCAAAACATTTGCTCTCCACCGAAGCCCTTGGAATCAGCTCCTCAGTTTTCCCCCAAGTTTCGGGTTTTACAGCCTCAAAGGGTACACACTATTTCTGGAAAGCATGCCTGGCTGCCTGGAAACGTGCTGGGGTTCACAATTGGGCACACACACCAACAAAATCGTGGAAAGAACATCGGAATAGGAATGTAAAATCCACACGTGTGGAACTGGGGAACCCCTGGAGGCCAAGTGAGGTTATGGGGTCTCCAGAGGGCTGATAGGCACTTACACACTGCACATGTGGGTAAGACCCCGTGGGAGAGACTCCATCCCACCTTCACCCCCAGCCTACGCCAGCAGCATGCACTAGAGCAGCAGTTCTCAACCTGTGGGTCGAGACCCCTTTGGGGGTTGAATGACCCTTTCACAGGGGTTGTCTAAGACCATTGGAAAACACCCATTTCCGATGATTTTAGGAACCGAGGCACCGCACCTCCATCCATCTCCAGGTGGGTCCGCCCACCTACGAGTGCCCAGCATGAAAACTGTTACCCATCTACACCATGCTTCAAGACAAAATTTCATTTATTTGTATTTAGAAATAAATATTTCACAATATATAATTACACATCGTTTTGTGTTGAAAGTATTGGTTGACTTCATTGGCTGCGTGTAGGCCCACCTGTGTGATGCCTTGTCCTGGATGGAGGGTAGGTTTTAGGTTTCACCTGAGCTAGGGGGCTTAGTTTGCACATGCCTGGTTCCAGATTTTCCCATAGGTGGCCAATTCGTGTGCCTGATCTCTTTCCAACCCCTGTATTGGGGCCCTTGGCAGACATTGGGGAGCGTGGTGGTTATATAATCATTTGTCAATTTGAGGATTGAGAGTGAAGGGGGGGAGTCTAGTCTGTCAATCAGGTCACAGTCAATGAGGCCTCTGTGGGCATGGCCTTCCCCTGAGGATTCTGGGAAAACTCTGGCATTTCCTCCTTGGAGGCGGGAGACACTCCACTGACAAGGCTGACTTCCTGCGAGACATCCCTGAGGAGAAACCACATGGATCTATCCTGATGCAGCCCTGGGAACTGGAGAGATTACATAGCTATCCCTGCCAGCACTGAGATGCTTACAAGGCCACTGGACCCAGAAGACTTCCCACTCACTGGCCTGTGATCTTCCTGCATTTGACTTCATTGCATGTGTTTTGTGAGTCTGAAGATGACTTTATAGATTGGTATCAGACATATGGGCTAATATCAGACTTATGGACTTGCTTTAGATTGGATTGGGATGCTTTCTTAATGTACAACGACCCTTTATATAAAACTCTCTCTTATATACATGTGTCTCTATGAATTTGTTTCTCTAGTCTACCGGGACTAACACAAGGAGACACCCCACCTCCACCTTTGTCCCTGAATCTAGCTACCTTTCAATAGCAGGGTGAAAGGGGCACTAAGTCAAGGATGGGTTTTCTCTACAGGGCTGGGAGGTTCTGGAATGATCACAGCTGGCAGCTGAGAACCCATACAACGGGAGCACTTGCCTGGATACCCCATCGGCTCTCACTCCCTGTGTTGTTGCATTGAGCTACTCTTGATTGGCCCCCACCTCATGGAGAGCCCGTGCACAACAGACGAAGTGCTGCACTGTAGGGTTTCCCTTCGCTGGTTTTTGGAAGTAGATCACCAGGACTTTCTTCCTTGTCTGTCTTAGTCTGGAAGCACCACTGAAGCCTGCCAGCCTCAGAACAATTCATGAGTTTATGTTGACCCACGGCAGCAGTGGTGCATGAGAAATATTGGCTAGGAATCGAACCCAGGTCTGTGGCATGGACAGCGAGAATTCTACCACTGAATACCCAGGTCCCTATACTCCTGTTGTTGTTAGGTGCCGTTCGGTTGATTCTGATTCATAGCAACCCTACGTGCACCAGGACAATCCTCACCATTGGTGCTACGTTTGAACGTGTTGTAGCCACTGTGTTGATCCACTGACCCTCTGCTTGACCAAGCATGATGTCATCCTCCAGGGACGGGTCCCTCCTGACACCACGTCCAAAGTCTGTGAGGCAGTCTAGCCATCCTGGCTTCTAAGGGGCTGTACTTCTTTCTAGACGGATGTGTTCATTCTCAGACAGGCCATTGCGGAGTCAATATTCTTCACCCACACCGTAAGCCAAAGGTGTCAATTCTTCTTTAGTCTACCTTATTCACTGCCCAGCTCTCACATACAGGTGGATGTGGTTGAAAAGACCCTGGCCAGGGTCAAGTCTCACCGTAGCCCACCAACTGACATTTTTGCCCTTTAGCACTTTAAAGAGGTCTCGTGCAACACATTGGCCCAATGTAACCCATCACTGGATTCCTTGTCTGCTGCTTTCATGGGCGTTGATTCAGATCCAAGTAATACTTACTGTGTGGGAGGTGTGGATTCTACCTTCCATTTCCTACCGGCAGAACGTGGCTGTAGAGTGGGGTGGACAATGCCTCCCTCAAATGATGACTCTTGATGTTATCCCTAGTTTGGGCATTCCAGAACACTTGCTTGTGCTCAGGAAGAATCTACACGTGGGCCAGGAGGCAGTGGTACAAGCAGAACAAGGAAATACTGCCTGGTTTAAAATCGGGAAAAGTATTTTCAGGGTTGTAGCCTTTCACCATACTTTTTCAATCTGTGTGCTAAATCTTAGAAGCTGGACTATATGAAAAAGAACTTGGCATCAGGATTGGAGGAAGGCTTATTAATAACCTTCGATATGCAGATGACACAACCATGCTTGCTGAAAGTGCGGAGGACTTGAAGAAGTTCCTGATCAACATAGAAAAGCCTTCAGTCTTCAATATGGATGACCGCTCCATGTAATGAAAACCCAACTCCTCACAAAGGACCGAAGGGAAAGATTATTGTTCTGACTCACGGTGACCCCATGGACAGCAGAATCAAATGCTGGCTGCCCGGTCTTGCAACATCCTCACAATTGTTCTTATGTTTGAGGCTATTGCTGCAGCCACGCATCGAAGCCTTCCTCTTTTTCCGCTGGTCTTCCCTGATAACATGTTCAAAGTACCTGGGACAAAGTATTGCCATCCTTGACTCTAAAGAGCCTTCGGATTGTACTTCTTCCAAGACAGATTTGTTTGTTCTTTTGGCAGTCCAGGGTACTTTCAACACTCCTCACCAGCACCATAGTTCAGATGCATTGATTTTTCTGTGGTCTTCCCTATTCAACGACCAACTTTCATATGCATATGAGCCCATTGAAAAGACCATGACTTGGGTCAGGTGCACTGTAGCGCTTAAAATAGCATCTTGCAGCTCAACACTTTAAAGAAGCCTTGTACCACAGATTTGCCCAATGCAACGTAGCCTTTGATCTCTTGACTGCTGCTTCCATGAACACTGATTGTCGATCTAAGCAAGAAGAAATCCTTGACAACTTTAATCTTTTCTCCATTTATCATGATGGTACCCGTTGGTCCAGTTGTGAGAATTTGGGGTTTCTTTATATTTCTTCATACCGAAGATTGCAATTCTTAATCTTCACCAGCAAGTGCTTTAAGGCCTCCTTACTTTCAACTAACTACTAAGGTGGTGTCATCTTTCCCAGCGCAGGTTGTTAATAAGCCTTCCTCCAACATTGATGCTGCACTCTCCTTCATAGAATCCAACTTCTCTGATTATTGGCTCAACATACCGATTGAATAAATTTGGTGAGAGGATACACACCTGACACATACCTTTCCTGATTTTAAACCATGCAGTGTGTTTGCACATTGCTTTGTGATTCGTGTACAAGTTACTCATGAGCATAATGAAGTGTTCTGGAATTCCCATTTTTCTCAAGGGTATCCGTAGTTTATCATGATCCATGCAGTCATATGTCTTTGCATAGTCAATAAAACTTAAGTAAATATCTCTCTGGTATTCTTTGCTTTTAGCCAAGATACATCTAACAGCAGCAATGATGTCCTTTGTTCAACATCCTCTTCTGAATCTGGCCTGCGCCTCTGGCAGCTCCCTGTTGAAGAACTGGTGCAACTGTTGTTGGATGATCTTCAGGAAAATTTAACTTGTTTGTGATTCCAATAATATTGTTCTATCATTTGAGCATTCTTTGGAGTCACTTTTCTTTGGAATGTATACATATGTGTCTTCCAGCCAGTTGGCCAAGTAGCTGTCTTTCGAATTTCTTGGCATAAACAAGTGAGTACTTCTAGTGTGTTATCAGTTTATTGAAACATTTAGGTTGATATTCCATCAATTCCTGGAGTCTTCTTTTTGGCTAATGGTTTCAGGGCACCTTGAACTTCTTCCTTCAGTACCATCTGTTCTTGCTCATATGCTACTCTGGAAATGGTTGAATGTTGACTAGTTCTTTTTGGTACAATGACTGTGTGTCCTTTCCACCCTCTTTTGATGCTTCTGGTCTCATTCCATATGTTGTCCATAGAATCTTTCAACAGCGCACCCGAAGGCTTGAGTGTGTTCTTGAGTTCCTTCAGTTTGAGATATGTTGAGCATGTAGCTCTTCTTTGGTTCCCTAGCTCTAGGTCTGCACAGTTCATGATAATACTTGACTTTGTCTTCTTGACTTGCCCTTTGAGAATTTCTGCTCAGCTCTTTTACTCCATTGTTTCTACCATTTGCCATAACTACTGTCTGATTGAGAGCAAGTTTCAGAGGCTCTTCTGTCATCTACTTTGGTCTTGTCTTTCTTTCTTTTCTGTCTTTTAGTGATCGTTTGCTTTCTTCAGGTAGGATGTTTTTGACGTCTCCCCACAGCTCATCAGGTCTTCTGCCATTAGTCTTCAATGTGTCAAATCTGTTCTTGAGATGTTTTTGAAATTCAGATGCCATATATTCAAGGTCCTATTTTTTTCTCTCATGAACTTAAAAAATCTTCTTCAATGTCATCCCGAACTTACGTATTAGTCATTGATGGTCTGCTCCACAGTTGGCCCCCGGCCAGGTTTTAGCTGCTTCTGTTGGGTTTCTCCATCATCTCTTTCTACAGATGTAATCAATTTGGTTTTTGTGTATTCCGTTTGCAGAAGCCCATGTGAATAGTCAGTTTGCGTTATTGAAAAAGGTATTTTTGATAAAGAAATCATTGTTCTTGCAAAATGTCCAGCTTTGTTTCTACCATCAAGACCATATTTTTCTCTTACTGTACCTTCTTCTTTATTTCCATCTTTTGCATGCCAATCACTAGTACTTATCAGCACATCTCGATTGCATGGTTGATCAATTTTAGCCTGACGATGTTGGTAACGTTCTTCAATTGCTTCATCACTAGCTTCCGTGATGGACGCAGATGTTTGAATAATAGTTGCATTGACTGGGTTTTCTTGAATGTGGATAAACATTATCCTATCATAAATAGCATTGCACTTCAAGATAGATATTGAAATGTCCTCTTTGATGACGAATGTGATGGCCTCCCTCTTAAACCTGTCATTCCCGGCATATGAAACCATATGCTTTTCTGATTCACCGTGGCCAATCCCAGTCTGTTTCAGCTCACTGAGACCTAGAATGTTGATGTTTGTGTGTTTCCTTTTTGATGACTTCCAATTTTCCTGGATTCATACTTTGTATATTCCAAGTTCCAATTATTAATTGATGCTTGCAGCTATTTCTTCCCAGTTTGAGTCATGCTCTATCAACAAATGAAGTCCCGAAGGCATTACTCCCACTGTTTTTACTCCATTCACGTCTACGTTGAGAAGGCGGCTCTTCCTCAGTCCTATTTTGAGTGCTTCCAACCTGAGAGGCTTATTCTCTGACAGTGTTATACTTCTGTTCATTGGGCTTTCAGTAACTGACCATGGTCAATGCTATCCACAGTGTTTTCGGTGGCTAATTCCTCTGAAGTGGACGGTCTACTCCGTCTTCATAATCTATCCTTAGTCTGGAAGCGGTGCTGCAGCTCTTCAATTTGGGTGGCCCTCCCGGTATTGGAAGCGCCAGTGACATAGCATCTAGCATCACAGCAACACATCAGCCGCCACAGTTAGACAAACTGACAGACAAGCAGTGGGGACCGAGAGGTACCATCATGATAAGTGGAAAAAAGATCGAAGCTGTCCAGGATTTCATCTTTCTTGAATTCACTATCAATGCTGATGGAAACAGCAGCCAGGAGATCAAAAGACGAATCAATTGTACTGGGCAAATCTCAAGAACAAGCATGTGGCTTGGAGGACTAAGGTACCCTGGATCCAAACGGGGTGTTTTCAGTGACATCATATGCATGGGGAAGTTGGACATTGGGTAAGGAAGACCACAGATGACCGATGTATTTGAATAACGGTGCTGGTGCAGAATATCGACAGTACCATGGGCTTCCAGATGAGCAAGCCAATCTGTGTTGGAAGAAATGCAGCCAGAATGCTCCTTAGGTGCCAGCATGGGGAGACTTTGTCTCAGGGCTTTGAACATGTTATCAGAGGAGGCCAGTCCCTGGAAAAAGGGTAGCATGCTTGCTAAAGTAGAGGGACAGTGAATGAGAACGTGACATTCAGTAAGAGGGACTGCCACAGTGGCTGTAACACTGGGCTCACTAAGTGTGAAGAAGAGTGCCAGGCTTGTGGGGCTCTGTTTTGCTGCACATGGGATCACACTGAGTCAGAGCCAACTCGATGGCACTTAACAACAACAACAACAACATGGTGACTCCAACATCCATGGTGCTGGGGAGGACCCAGGAGTGGCCAAGCCTTAGTAGTGGATCTCAAGAGGAAGGGGAAGACAGACTAGCTGCTGGCGGTGGGATGTAGTTCAGCCTGGAGGTGGTCCTAGGAACCACCTGTGCTGGGCATCATTCTGGTGCTGATTTTGTGTGGCAGGCAGCATCAGGTGCCCCAGCATGGCTGCATGTGGGGGCTGAGGGAAGTACAGCACAGGAGGAAGGCTAGACTCAAGCATGGAGAGTCAAGGGGGCAGCCGGGGATTGGGAACTTCTGGAGCAGGGCTCTGGATTCTGGGAAGGGATTTGGCAAGAACGAGGTGGGGAAGGAAGCAGGGACCGAGATACCCCAGGACCTGAGCCAAGACGAGGACCTCCTCTCAGGAAACAGCGGAGCAGGTGGGGGCTGAGTCTCAGAAGCAAGGCAGGATCAGGAGTTGACCTGAGACCTGGGCAGCTGTAAGAGTCAGGTTGACCCAGAGGGCCCGGGGTAGGCTGGCCTGGGACGTGGCTCCATGGGGGGTTGGTAGGGGCACCAAGCTGGGTGGGTAGGGGCCCCCACTATAATTCATCCTTCGGAAGTCTAGATTTAGGGAAGGACCAAGAGAACCCTGGGGACTTGTGAATATTGACTCCAGTGCCAACAGACGGGAGAATCTCAGCAACTTTCATTTGGCACAGTTAAGCGCTCAACTCTTTAATGGGAAGATTGGTGGTTCAGGCCACCTAGAGGCACCTTGGAGGAAAGCTCTGGCAACCTGCTTCCCAAAGGCCCTGAGAACTCTAGGAAGCAGTTCTATTCTGTAACACGGCGTGACCATGAATTGGAATCAACTGGTAAATGGAGACACAGGTTTGCTAGTTTCTCTCTCTCTCTCTTTCTCTCTCCCTCTCTCTCGCTCTGTTTTAAGACGAATGCATCAATCCCTTCCTTTATCACACCTGTCTTGAGTGTCATTCCATACTGAAGGGGGCAGGGCAGGGGCTGAGGATCAGTGTTGATTTACTCGATGCCATCTGCAGGCATCACAGGTTTGGAGCAAGAAAAGGCCCAGCCTCTCTTGTCTTGCTGATGTGGAAACTGAGGCCCAGTGACATGAAGAGACTTCTGGAGGAAGTCCAGGTTGCTGACTCCCAGACCAGTGCTCCCTTCCTCTGCGCCATGGTAACCTAGTCTTCTCCAGCAAGGGATGCAGAGGCTGTGTCTCCGTTACTTAGCAACTCTCCATCACCAGGTCCGGGCAGGGGAGCGAGGCGCTGCCTGCTCGAGGGAACTAAGATGTGCAGAGAAGAGATGTGCACGTCAGAGTGTGGCCGTAAATGAACCCAGGAGAGCTGCATTTAAGAGCCCTTTTATGAGAGACTCTCCTGCCAGGCTTAGCAAGTGGCTTGGACAATAGAACCTTCATTCCAGTAGTAGAAGCGTATCTCACTCCATTTTGCTCTCATTTGTTGGACTTAGCACAAGACCCGGCCCCATTGCCTCACTGATTTCTGCTGGATGTAGCAGCCCAGAGAGGAGGACTGAAGGGCAGCTGCCTGCATGTGCATGTGTGCTTGTGGGTAGAGGAACATGTATGTGTGTCCACCCAGGCGTTTCTGCTCAAAGGGGACAGGCTGGGCAGCCGTGCTTCCTCATGCTGCCTGACCTGCCAAGAGAAACATCTAGGGGAAGGGCCTGCTCATAAAAGAGGTGACTTTTGCCCTAGCATTCCCTGTAGATCGGGTCTCAACAGTTTCTGCCTTCTGTGGGGGAGACCTGGGTTTGATTCCCGGCCCGTGCACTTCACACACAACCACTGGCCACTGGCCAGTGGAGTTCTGCAGCGGCCACGTTATTAAGCAGGTCTCAGTGGGGCTTCCCGATGAAGATGGGCTAGGAAGAAAGGCCTGGTGATCCACTTCCAAGAACCAGCCAATGAAAAGCCATGTGGATCACACCCGACCATGTCTCCTTTGCACTCAATCATGGAGCGGGTACAGGACTGGGTAGCATTCTATTCGGTGGTGCGTGGGGTTGCTACGAGTTGTGGGGGTGGGGGGCAGGGAATCAACCGTTAGCAGCGAGCGGACATCAACTACTCCACCGAGCCCAACTTCTTCCTGGTGGGCAGAGTTACTCGGGTTCCCAGGTTTTCCTTTCTTGTGTTTTCCTGCCGGTAGAGCAGACAAGCCCCAGAAGTCGTACCCCCATTGGCCTAAGCAACCATCCATCCGTGGTGCCATCCATCTTTTGCCACTAATTGGTTTAGGAATCGCCTGTGGTCCAATCATTGCCAGTGGGATCTGAGAGCCTGGCTGCTGAGCGACTTCAGGAGAGGTCTTGTCACTAATTAAAAGAGGAAAGGAATGTCCCTCTTCTTCATCAGATGTTGTCAGGTCTACATGCGATGTGTGGGACTGAGACAACTATGCCTTGACAGGGAGAGCAGACACATCAGCACGCAGAGAACGGCACGGTCGAGCCACGGAATGGAGTGATCCAGAACGGCCCTCCCTTTCTAAGAGCAGTCCCAAGCTGTTTGTTGTTTCAGACACTTTGGCTTAGGGTTCCATTGTCTTTCAGGCGAAAGCCTCCTAACCCCTTTATAGGCTCAGCATCACTCGCTTTCCATGAGTCTGAGTGGAGTGCTCTGTAGACACCTAGACAAGACTTGGTATCAAAAGTGAGGGGTTTTAGGAGTACTGTAGCCCCAATGGTGTAGTGGTTACGAGTTGAGCTTCAATCCCCAAGGTCCACAGTTTAAAATCACCAGCTGCTCCTTGGCAGAAAGAAGGGACTTTCTCCTCTTAAAAAGTTATCATCTCAGGAACTCACATGGGCAGTTCTACCCTGTCCTGTAAGGTCGCTAAGAATCAGCAGCAACTCGATGGCAGCGAGTTTGTTTTTGTTTGGAACTTCTCCAGCTTTGGGAAGAGGAGAAAGAATGACCAATATCAACTTAAAGCTGATTTCTATGAGGTGGAGGTCAGGCACCCCTTCAACTGTCCAATAATTTTGATACCAACTGGGCTCCCCATGGTCCTCTCTACTTCTCTGCTGGCTTTGAGGATCTATTGCAGTGGCCACTCAGACTGGGCAGACCTTACCTGTAGTATAAAATTACTTCTGTTGCTACTTCATCACTGTTATTTTGCTACTGTGATAAATCAGGGGACCCTTGTGAAAGGGTCCTTCGACCCCCCAGAGGGGTCTCAACCCACAGGTTGAGAACTGCTGGTTTAGAGCAAACAGATGAATCACAGGTCAGGCTACAGCCTAGGGTGGGGATTGGGGGGAGGCGGGGAGACAAGTGATTTACAGCCACCCAAGAAATGTCAATCGACCTGGTCAGAAAAAGTAAGCCCTCTGACGCAGAAAACCAGGGTAGCCCTTCAGGGCGTAAGGGGACAAAATCTCTCACGCTGCTTTTCCAAAGAGCCAATGCAAAAGGCCCCACAATGATACGCATTTCGCCACAAACAGTAAAGGACCAAAGAGAACAAAGGTTCCTTTTCCCGGAAAAGTAAAAAAAAAAAAAAAAGGACCCATGGCCTTGTATCTCCTGAGCCAAGAGCTGAAATCAGACCTGCAGGTGCATGCCACCCTCTGGCAGGCCTGAATAGACAACCCTCTCCGTTGCCTGAAGACTTCTTTTGAATTCCACGCCTGGTGCACTTCACTCCATCATGCCGCTGCGCGCTGGAACTGGCTTTTACTTGCCCGGGAGAGCCAAGCGCACACATCTCTTTCCAACTTTCAGTACGTTGGGATCAGCCATGGCAGGGGATACTGACACCGTGGACATTGACAAACGCTACAACAATTCAGGACTTGCTTCTCAGAGAGCTGGTGGGTAAACATTTACCAGCGCACCACGGCATTCATTTATGAACTGTTTATCGATGGAGCTTCTCGTCCATTTCCTCCAAAAAGTTCAGACTGGTGTAGGCGGCAGGCCAGTGAGTCACTGACTACAGCACAGCGTTCTGATCCCTGGGGGAAAGGCAGGGCAAGGGAGCCATGGGAACACACAAGAGGAACCTTTACATTCAGCCAGGAGGACGGGATGACTTCTGGGGGGAAACTCTGAGCCTTGAGCAGAGTCCTTCAAAGTGAGCTGTCTGGACTAGGAACATCATTCAATTAGTAGCCACTTGCCACACACGGATATTTAAATGTGAAGGAATGAAGATGAAATCAAGATTTTAAAAATCCACTAGCCACATTTCAAGCACTCAAGAGCCACCTGAGGCGAGGGGCTACCGTGCTGGGCAGATGGAAACATTCCCATCATTGCAGAAAGTCCCGTTGGGCAGTGTTGGTCTTGAAGGGAGGGGAGGTGGAGAAAAGGCAATTCCAAACAGAAGGACAAACCATGGAAGCCCGAGACAGCTTAATTTACTCTGGAACTAAAAGGATGTGTGGGAATGGGTCCTATCTTTGACAGACGGACAGCTACCCTGTCGCAAAACATCTCTGGGGCTCAGCTAGGGAGTTTCAACACTAGCCGGAAAGCCTGAAAGCGCTGGGGATCTCCTGAAGGATTTGGAATAGGAGCCTGACGTCATTTGCTTTGCATTTTAATAAGACCTCTCTGGCCGGCAGCCAGTACAAGGAGAAACCAGTTCTGAGGTTCTTGCAGTGAGAGTTTGAATTCAGGTCATGACAAGGGCATTGGGACACAGGGAGGACAGAGTCAAGAGATGCGAGGGATCAGAGGCTGGTGGTACCTGATCCCTGGACGGTGCTTTGGACGTGTTTGTTGGTAGAATGAGTGAGATCTCACTAAACGCGGACTGCGTCTCTGAGTGCGTATCGACGGGCCCGTTTGCTGGGTCTGTTCTACAAGCACGAAGGTCTCATGCCATTTTCAGCTGAGGGAGAAAAGCGCAACATGGAAAAGGAGGAGAGAGGTGGAGGGGAAGGATGGCATTCCTGCCCTGTTGATAAAAAGGGGGCTGGAGAAGAGGAACACGCTGTGCCCGGGGAAGTCCTGGGCTACACAGACCTTCCCATCTCTTCCATCAACTCCTTGCCCCATAGGCGGCAGGGTAGATTCAGTTTCTGGGTGAATCTTCCTATCAGGTCACCACCAGCAGAGAAACAGGCTCAGAGGGAATTCACAGTATCGGGAAGGCATTGTCAGCGGAAGGCCTGTGCTGGTGACAGAGCACAGGCAGAGAAGATGGGCTGGCTGGTGTCAAAACATGGGTAAGACCAGCCTCCCTCCCAGAGACTCTTCGAAGTAACTCGAGGAGATGGCTTAAAGCGACTGTCGCTCGGGCATCAGTGTTAAAATCAACTTCTTTGCGCTGCTGTGTCTATAAGGCTGGGATATTTGGGTTACAGCATGAAGGAATGGGTGCACAGGGGCAGGTGCCAGAAGCTTGAACGGCAGCGAGCCCCGGCACGTGGCTCTGAAAGCTCAGCTGGTCCAACAGGACCTCGCTTTTCTCTGGAAGGTCCCTGTTCTCAAGGTATGCCGAGCGTTTGGCTGGCGAGAGCTTTCAACAGTGCCGTCTGCTGGAACTCTGGGTGGGGTGGGACAGCTCCCTGGGTGCTCCCGCATGTGGGAAGCCCAGGGGCCAGCAGAGTCGGGTTCTCCGCCCCTCCACAGCGTGGTCCTGGTCCCAGGAGCCCTTGTTCTCTGTGGGTGGCTTGGGTAAACTCCCTTGTGTCCTGCAGACACACCGATGAGAAGGAACAGGTGCTTTTTAGCCTTGCAATAAAGATGCCCGCAGAAGGCCCGGGTAGGACAGAACGCCCAGTTCCAGGATCTCGGAGAGCCCTCCCATGCCCTTGCCACCTGCGTGGGTGTGACAGACAGTGGACACCACCCGGCCAAACAAGTGCACTTGTCTCCCTGGTGCCCAGAGTCGGCAGTGGGCCTACATCAATCCCTGTGTCTTGGCAGGGCCTGGTCCTCCCACGGACTCAGGCAAATGGATGGAGTTGGTGGGTTGTTTAAAGCATCTGGCATGTAAACACTGTCGACGCAGCGATTACTTTGGGCTTTTATTAGCTGTACCATTTTCACATTACCTAGCACCGAAATAGCTTATTAGGTCTTCGCCTCGGCCCCCACCAGCCCCCATTCTTTTGTCTTTCTTCATGGTGGTTTCTTGCTTGCCTCAGTCTTCCTTCTGCCTCCCCAGCCCTCCTCTCCGCCCTCTGTCTGACCATTCACTGCTTACCCTGTCTTCCTCACTGGGCCACTTAACCTCTGGTTCCCTCCCTCTCCTTGCTCCTTTGAAATGCTCCCATTGCCTCTTTCCCCGCATTCCCTTCCAAAGGCTCATAGCCCTGCCTTGACTCCCCCTCGACTCCCCCTGCCTCTTCCCGGCTATGTTCTCATCCCTCCCAAGACCCACCGCGGAGTGCCTTCCTTCTCCCTTGTTCTCCAAAGGGAGCGTGGGGATCAGAGTCCAGAAGCAGGACATGGCTTAGGGACCCCTGCCGGTTACTTCCAAGGGAGCCAGTTTCCTCCTGCTCATAGCTCCTCCCACAGTAGCTGACCTGTCCCTGTCGCTCATGAAGCGGGGAGGGCTGGGCAGAAATGAGGGCTCCCTCACCAACACTCCCACTCTTTCTATTATGTTTCAGTGCGTGCACACGCTCCCCTGCCCCACGTGGGTTTGGATGGCTAAACACCTTCTAAGTGCTCTCAGCTCTGTACCGGCTGCTGTGTCTTCTGGGGTGCGGGGTACGGGGGAGGCCTTCGGAAAAGCAGTTCTAGTTGGAGGAGACGGGGCGAACCAGTGACAGTGGGGTTCCCTCTTGGGCAGGGACGCCAGCAGCGGTCAGTCAGTCAGATCAAACGGACATTCCTCGCACAGCCAGCTGCCACGTGGAGCCCCAATGAAACCCTGGCTGCTGCCCTTGTGAAAGTGGCCTTCTCTTTGGGCCAGTGGGCAAGGCCTCTTCGAAAGGCAGCCCGTCTGAGGGAACGTCAACTGTAGTCCACTGCTGCCCTCTCCCAATCTAGCCTTCACAGCTACATGCTGGGACACTGTGCGCTCCTCAGAGCTGGGGACACGTCAACATTTCTTCACTGGGTGCCACACTCGCATGCCAGTCGGCGGGGAGAGGTGAGGATTATCCAAAGAACATTCCACGGAGGAGAGATGAAGGTCTCTGCCAGGAGGGGAGGGGAGGCGGCGGCAGGGCCTCCCCCACAGGCCTTGGGACGCCCGCCACCCGCCTTTGCCTCCCCACCCCTCCCTGCTTCCCAGCCCTACCTTGGTAGCTAGCCTGTTGTACCTTCATGTTCAACCCAGCAGCACCCACCTTTACAGAAGAGGAGGGAAGCTGACCTGCAAAGTCTCTAGGTGACTGTGGCTTGCAGGTAAGCGCAAACATGCCCAACCCAGCCCCGCCCCGCCCTGCCATTCTGCGTCCAACGCTGGGGCTGGGGCTCTCCCCGGGCAGGGAGGAAATGGTGAGATCTTAAGGACAGGGAGAATTAGGGCTTCTCGTTGCCCTGCCCTCATCCTTCCTACCACCCCCTCACTGCATCCCCCCCGCCCCCACTGCCTCCTGCACACTCACATGGGGAATAGAAATAGGAATCAATCAACAAAATTACCAATAAATTACTGTCCTAGAACATCGTGTGTCTGCATAGATGAATGTATCTAGTCCAGCCTCTGGCCTTACTCCCACGTCTTGCCGGCAGCTTCGGGTCAAAAGCCTCTGACCCTCCCTGGCAAGCCTCAACGTATCACGGGGCCCACGTAGTTGGCAGGAAAGAGGCCCAGCTTGTTGTGCAGGCGGCCCGTCCACCAGGATGGGTTGGAGCTGTCCAGGACTTCCACCACCTCTCCGCTGCGGAATCCCAGCTCATCGTCTTCCAGGGCCTTGAAGTCGTACAGGGCCCGGGCCCACCGCACACGCTGTGGGAGGGGAAGACACATGTTTGCCTGAGCCATGGGTGGCTGGCTGGCTGGGAAGGCCTCCAGCCACAGAGGAGGACCTCCTGGTGGCTTGCCCCACGTATCAAGTCCTCTCAGGGCAACCTTCCCTGAAGGAGGCTGACATGTGACCACGCTCCCAGCTTAAAGCAGAGCCAGGATGCTCGGCCCTGAGCACGAAGTCCCCATAACTCACCTGAGCCATGTTTGAGGCTCAGGACCTTTGGCGGTCAGAGATGCTAAGGTTCTCTAAGGCCTGCAGCACATCCTGGTGGTCTACTCTCCACATCAATAGATGGTATTTTTAATTTTCCTTGTGTGACAGGCTGGCACCGGATGAACAGGCATTGGTGATAGCACAACTGAATGGAGGTGGCCCACGCTACAAAGCAAGCACTTTCTCTCACCAGGAGACATGTGACAGCAGGGCCAGGCCCCACAAGCAAAGTGAGACTAGACTGGAAGGTGCCAGGCAGAGGGCAGCTTGGTTCCTGACCTCTCTTCCACCCCATCCCTTTTGATCTCAGCACAGTTTGACGCCTCTCCTGGGAGACTAGCCGGTTCTCCAATCCCCCACCTTGCCTTTCAGTTTCTGGTGGCCTTTTCCCAGAGAGCCCCAAGGTGGCGGGGTGGGGGTGGGTGCTCACATACCCCTGCCACTTGGAGTTGTACGGGATCCGTGTGCCTCCTCTGCATGAAGGCAGCATTCGTCTCGCTGCCTATGCCCAAGCCGCAGTGCCCGTCGTTGATGTCGAGGCTGCCACCGCGGCGATCCTGGAAACAGAGGGCGTGTGGAGCACCTGTCACCCAGTCAGAAGCATCTTGCACCCCCCCTAGAGCTTCGCTTGGAAGCCACGGGACTACCCGTTGATGCGGTGACCATCAACCCCAGGTAATGGAGAGAGCAGGAGGCCCTGGGTGCACAAGGGTGATGCACTTGGTTGCTGACTGGAAAGGGTTGTGGTGCGAACCTGCCAGTGTCTCTATGGGAGAAAAGGCCTGACAGCCTGTTTCCATGGTGATGACAGCGTAGAAAACCCCACTTGGGCCAGTCTGACTCAACTGATAAGGCTGATAGATGGTGGCATGGTCTCCAGGGCACTTGACAACCACAACATGGAGAACACGGGTGGTTTAGTAATACAATTTTCACCTTCAGTAAGGGAGCCCTGGCTCCAGTCCTGGCCAATGCACCCGCCTGTCAGTGGAACCTGGTGTGTGCCTGTGGTGATCAATAGGTTTCAACAGCACTTCTAGACTAAAGGCCTGAAAGGCAGACTGAGACAAAAGGCCTAAGGTACTTCTGAAACAACAACAACAAGAACGGGAATCCAGCTAACGACAGCCCTCAGGATCAAAGGGTCTCATGGAACTCACTTTCCACTTGAAACATTAGCAATGCTGTGTTTCCCTAGATTTAGAACAAAGGGTCAATATCTCAAAGTGCTTCTGTCCTCAAATGCTCCCGGGATGGCGCAGGCCCAAGTAGCATCATGTTCCATTGTGTGTAGGCCCGGTTGTCCTGATACGGGGTGGGGGGGCTGACTCCATGGAACCTTATAAGAACAACAAGAGCGAGAGGCAAAGGGACCTTTGATTTTGAAAGCAAAGTTGATTGAGGGGAGGCTTCACTTGTCCACCCAAGAATGACTGATGATGCCCCCGTCTGGATCCGGGCGTTTGTTTGGAAAGAGAAAGTCTCGGCTTCATCAGCGCTGGCTCATGAAGAGGACAGACCGCAGAGTTCAGAACAGATTGCAGCTCATTGCAAAGTCCAGCCGGTTCCTCCCAACTGGACCGATGGACAACATCGTGGCCAACAGAGGTAAGACCGAAGTCGTCTAAGATTTCATCCATTTGGGTCCACGCTCAACATTCATGGAAGCAGCAGTGCAACCCATCCAATGACGTCTCACACTAGGCAAACCGGACCTCCCTGAAGAGCTTTGAAGACGAAGGTATTCCTTACCGGAGCCACAGGACTCGCAATAACCTCCTCTGTGTGGTGGAAAAGCCGGACAATGAATAATGAAAGCTGGAGAAGGATTCATTGAAGTATTTGAATGATGGTGTTGACTAAGAAGGTCGACTAAGAAAGCAGTGTGGGCCGCCAGAAGCACGGACAAAGCTGTCTTGAAAGAAGCACAGAGTGCTCCTGAGAAGCAAAGTTCATCTCACGTACTTCGAATGTGTTCCCTAGAGGAGGACAGCGTGCTTGGTCATGGCAAGAGGTCAGAGAGAACGAAGAAGACCCTCAACAAGCTGCATGGACAATGGATGGCGGCGACCACCGGCTCAGGCAGGGTGGTGAGTGTTGGTTCTGTTGTCCGTGGGGTGGCTGTGAGGGGACATGACATCTGCCTAGCACAGGTTCCCCAACTTATTTCAAATGTCCTCCTGGCATTTAAAAAACGTTTGTACTCTAGTCCATAATCCAGGATAAAGTGGAGTTATCGGAGGGGGCCCTGGTGGGGTCGTGGTTACGAGGGGGGCTGGATCCGCAGGGTCGGCCGTTCGGAATCACCAGCAGCTTCGTGGGAGAAAAACTGGGCTTTCTGCTGCTGTAAACAATGACAGTCTCAGAAACCCCCATGGGGTCACTGTGTGTGTGTGCGTGTGTGTGTGTGTGTGTGTGTGTGTGTGTGTGTGTGTGTGTGTGTGAGAGAGAGAGATCAGTGTTGCAGTGAGTCAGTGTAACCTGGGAAGCCTTCACAGAGGAGGTGGTACTTGTAGGACGAGTCAGGGAAGGGCATTCCAGGCAAACGGTACACGTGTATGCAAAGTCCCAGAAGCCTGGGCCGTGGAGGGAGCCGACAGTAGCCCGTTGTGGCTTGAAGGTATCCTTGTGTCTGAGAAGTGGCGAGTAGCAGGCGAGGAGGCTGGGGAGAGAGCTCACGAGGGGGTTTATATGCCCCGCTAAGGAATTTAGGAGTGATGTTATCTGGCTACATTGTCCATCTCCGTAAGCCGCCTACAATCCCTTCTGGAACAAGGCAGGGGATAAATAAATAAGCTGGCCTCGCCGGCGGGTGTTAATCCTTTTTTCTTGTGGCTCGCCACAGCCAGACAGGTTAAGGGGCATGAAGATATTTGGAATTGTGCTGTTGGGGAAACAAATTGCTCTCTGAGTCTTAGCGGTAAGTGTGTGTGCGTTTACGTGTGTGTTTTCAGGCGGGCAGCCTTCAGACGCAGAGGTTTCTTTGCCAAGAGCACCGTCCACAAATCTGCCATGGTGTGGGCTGGGAGGTCTTCTTGGTGAATTCCATAAGTGACCAGACCTGGTGAGACTAGGCGAGACACCAGTTGTCCTCACCCCAGCCCTCCTGGATTATAACAGACCCTAAGTTTTCTTTGCAACATTGGGGGGTGTCTTCAAACACTTTGTGGCAGTGGGGATCAGGTGGCCCGAGGCAGGTCCCTTCCCCACTCCATGGTGCCCCACCTCCTCATCTGGAGGTACCTGGTGGAAATGGTGATGCTGGAAATAGCGCTGCTGCGGGGGCTGCGACGCCTGGGGATACTGCTGGGGAGGCTGCTGCTGCTGCTGCGGGTACTGTGGGGGCAGGGAAGGCGGCTGATCCGACAGCTTGTGGCTCATCGAGGGCCTGATTTCTTCTCCCTCTGCCCCACTGAGATGTGGGCTGCCCTGGAGCCTCCGGTCCAGGCTGTTGCCCCGGCGACCCTAGGAAAAGGAGCCAAGATGATTAGAATCTGTCTATCCCAGATCTCCTGGCACTGTAGCTCGGTGTGTGTGTGTGTGTGTGTGTGTGTGTGTGTGTGTGTGCAGTGCAGGAGAGTCGATGGGTCAGACCCATCTTCCCACGAGGCCTCTGCCTGCCCAGCGCCTCCCTCCCAGTTTGGGGAGTCCAGGTTCTCAGGAGATCACTTAGTTCTACCCGAATAGGCTTGTTGTTCTCTGTGTAACCAAGCTTGAATATATGCCGTTTCCTGGACACAACGCCCTCGCCTTCTTATCGCATGTTGCCACCCTGCTGGACCCCCTACCTTCCCGATAAGCCTGGCTATTGCCTTTGTATGACTGCAAAGTGTCATTTGTGCCGGGTGATAGAGACCCCCACAGCCACCTACCCACAGCGCCATGGAAACCAGGCCTGCCTCAGGGCGTGCTGGGAAAGAACAAGGCCTTTCCACTTCACACTCGGGAAGGCGCTCCTGTTGTTTTTGTTGTACAAGCACTCACGGGACCCTGGAGCTCGCATGTGCCAGGCCCTGTCCCTTAACGCATAGGAAGCGTTAAGTCATGTAATCCGGTTTAAGGATCCCAGTAGTTCAGCGAGTTCCGTGTTTAGTTAAACTGCTAACCCCCACAGCCAGCAGTTCGAAACCACCAGGTGCTCCTCTGGAGAGAGAGGAGGTTTTCTACCCCTGTACTGCGTTACAGTCTCGGAAACCCATGGGGTCGGGTCGCCGTGAGTCAGAATTGGCCTAAGGGCAATGAATTTGTTTTGTTTCTTTTTGGAAATCCTGTGTCAGGCAGTTCGCTGCTGCTCTCCTCATTGTCGAGCCCACATCTCAGCGCGAGGATCCGTGGTGGCCCGGCGGGCGGGAGGGACCACGGGGCCCGTGGTGACTTGGTCTTCCAGCTGCACTGTTGGGTGCATGGGGTGGGAACACCGAATTCTCCTTCCGTTCTCTTGCCCCAGGCTTCAAGTCAACAAAGGGCCCGAAGGAGGAGGGGTCTTTATTTCCCGAACGCATGTGTGGTTTCCAAAATCTCAACAACTTTTAGGGTAACCTGTCCCTCCGTAGTCATGGTGTTTCCTGTGAAAATGTGTTCTCAATTGTGTGTGCATGGATTTACTCATAGGAGGCACACGGACCTGTCCTCAATGGCCCCTGGACTGTGAGCCGGGGTGGACATTGGCGATTCAGATGCTTCCATTCCGGTCAGCTGCCCCGCTGCTGCCCCGCGTGCACAGCCTCTACCACCTCTGTCTGCAGAGCTGGGCGCACTGCGATGGCCCTGCCACTTCCAGACGAAGACAAACTCGGAAGAAAAGACCCGGCCATCGATGTTCACAAACCAGCCGGGGAAAAGCCTAAGGATCACAGGGTCCACTCAGCAACCCATGGTGGAGCTAGGGCTGGGGTCAAGGTCAACTCTTGAGGCTCAGACCCTGTGTCCATTGCGGTCAGTGGGTGATCTCATTCCGCTCTCACAACAGCCCAGGCAGGAGGCCTTCTTAGAATCCCTACTCTGTAGAGGGAACACAATACTCAGAAAGGGTTTGACAGTTGGCCAGGGAAGATGTGGCTGTAGACATGACATCAGGATTCAAGGTCAGGCCCACGTCATCCGAATACTAGCCATTTTCTATGACAACAACAGTCTATGTTTTAGATAGCTCTAAGAACAAGCATTCCAGGTCAAATTTACTCCTTCACTGTCTGCTTGGACTCTAGGTTGCTGTCTCATGTGTATCTGCTAACTCCCGCCCCAGCCCTCCCTGCCTCTAAGTCATTCCTCCATGGGCAGCCCCTAAATCTAGGCTGCATTGAACATACAACCAATGTGGTTACATGTGGGCCAGGGAGTTGATTCGGACGCATAATGACCCTGTGGAGTAGATGAACTGCTGTCATCTCTACAAGAAGAAACCCTGGTGGCACAAAGGATTAAACACTGGGCAGCCACCAGCGCTGCTTGAGAAAGACGTGGCAACCTGCTTCTGTATAGAAAGTCACTCTGGCAGACCCATAGGGTGGCTATAAATGGAAATCAATGGAATAGCAACTGGTTTGTGTAGTCTTATGGGAGAAGATCCAAACTCACTCCCACTGGGTTGATTCTGATTGATAGCAACCCTATGGGACAGGGTGGGGCTGTCCCATTTGGGTTTCTGGGACTTTAAATCTTTACAGGAGAAGACAGCCTCATCTTTCGCCTGAGGAGCGGCAGGTGGGTTCAAACCAACAACCTTGTGAAGAGGTCGATGACACCAACGCTCTTGATGGGAGCAGATCGTTTTGTTTCCTTTATCTCACGGAGCTGCTGGTGGGTTGGAACCTACAACTTCTCGGTGAGCAGTCAAGAGCCTTACCCACTGCACCACCGGGGATTCTGGACAAAATAAGAGCATCCACGTGAGAGTTCATGTACGGGGTGTGGAAAGCAGGATTAGGAGGAATGCCACGGGTTGGAGGACATCATCTCTGAGCTTCACAGCCTCGCTGCGAGATAGACACTTTATTATCACTCTTCCTGCTTTGGATGAGGAAGTTGAAGAGCAGGGAGCTTGAGTCCCATAGCTTGGAGGCGTGAAGCTAATGGTTCAGCGAGAACCCCCTGACTAGAGGATTTTACCTTTCAGAATACCTGGAGGACCTGCCCCTCCCATGAACTCTCTTAGTGACCCGTGGGGGAGCTGTTCACCAGCGTACCTGGTCCTCTCGGCTTCGGTCCCTTAGGAAGATCTGCTTCTGCTTGGAGATGGACGTCGTCCTGTAGAAGTCCACCAGCTTGTTCAGGGAGGGAAACTTCTCAGTCCATAGGAAGTAGTTGCCTTTGTTGTCTCGCATGACCTTGAAGTGCTGGACGTCCTCCTCGTGCCTGGAGGGCAAGCAGATCCACATCACAGCACGGCCTGCAAGCAGGACCCGCCTCCCGGGCTAGTCCAGCATTTGCAGCAAGTTGGCGGGAGGGAGCGCTGAGGAAAAAGGTTAGTTGCAACTCATAGCGAGTCAGTAGGATGGAGTCTAACTGCCCCAGGGAGTTTCCAAGGCTGTCCTTGCCATGGAAGAAGCCTGCTACATCTTTCTGTGGAATGAATGGCTGGTGGGTTGGAACACTGACCTTGTGGTTAGCAGTCGAGCGCTTAACCACTGTGCCCCCAGAGCTCCTTCAGATTATTCTAGTGGGGATGTAAAACGATAGTCTTATTGGCATATACTTCACCTATCACACGCATAATCGTTCAGTCATATGAAGATTTGTGCAATCCTGAATCACAATGAATTTCAGAACATTTTCTTCTCTCTGTTGTGAGCTCCCATTGACCCCATCCTCTCTTGCCATGTCCCTAGGTTGTTATTAAGCCATTTACCTATCCTGGATTTCATGTACAGAAAATCATATAAATCACAAACGGAAAGTGAACAACAGCACTAAAAAACCCAACAACAATGACTAGACAAAACAGAAAAACCTCAATAGGAAAGAAAGCAGAAAGTATTAACAAGTGGATCAACTTTAACATGGGCCAAAAGGAAGATCCAATGACAGGATATTACATTTTAACCTAACTCCATCAGGCCCACTTGCCTTCACCATGCTGTCCATCTGACAGCGAGGCTGTTCACACCCTTAGACGATGGTCAGAGTGGATTTACCAGAGGCTTGATCCATGTGGGGACCCTGCAAATGCATTTAGGGTTCCACTGTCATCCATAGCCTTCTGCAAACCAGGTGTTCGCAGTTTCAGCTCTGATACTGTTCCCTCTTTTGGATTTGGATTATTTTATTCACAATCCTTGGACCACACAGGTTAGCATGCTCCTTCCATGTGAACTTAGTTGATGCCTCATTTAGATGGCTGTTTGTTTTAAGACAGGCCTTTAAGACCCCCAATACTGTTATTTCTGATAGCTGGGCACCAAATGGCTTCTTGACCACACTTTGCTGTAGCACCCATATCTTCAGTGATCTCTTCATGAGGGAGAGTATGCAGGAAGGTCCTGCCCGAAGAACTAATTGCTCTTAGATTTTAGGCTTAGAGTCCAGAATTAAAACTGGAATTAAGTGTGAATGCCAAATCCATTCATGTAGCTATGGTTTGTATCTCTCTCTCTGGTTCACGTTAGGGACATCATTATCGTTTTATGATGGAGAACATGATGAATCATTCCCCCTGGGACATAAGATAATTCTATTGTTAGTATCCTTAATTCAGGCAATGGTATAGAATTTAAAACACTATTGAGAAAAGGAAATTATACAAATATAGGCTGGCTTCAGACTGTAATACATGAATTGTTGCCTTGTACAGATTAAAGTCTTAAGTGACTGGACACGATTTACATGCACAGTTGGGGCTGGTGATAGGGCAAAACTTTCAATACCACTAATTCATAGAGGCCGAACCATGCCTTCCAGATTAATCCATGTCATAAGAAAGCAAGGAGAGCATCGATATAGTGATTGTATGACAGTCCTGGGCTACCTGTCAGGGAGCACTCTCAACGTAAGCGATCCTAACTCAAGTTCAATGACCATCAATCCCATAACTTTGGAATAGCAGTCATCTGCTTCTTCTCTAGAAGGAATTTTTATGGAATAGAGAGTTGAGAGTCAACCTCTTACAGGAATAAAAATGTTCCAATCTCTTAAGGACTAAGAAAACCCCTTAGTGGCATGAATCTAAATAAAGTGCTGCAGAAGCAAGGCCTGGTAGTCTGTGTCTGTAAAGACTGCAGCCGAGAAACACTGATGGAGTTTTCACTTTTGATTTTAAGGGCTACGAGGTTAAGGACCTTTGATGTGAAGCATTGGCAAGTGTACTGGTGAAGCTTGTCATATGCTAATGACTCAGACTCAGAGGAAAGGGGTTCGCAAGCCCTTATTATTGTTCTGTTCTCAGCAATACTCAGAGCCATTCCTCCTAGAAAATTTCAACGGGCAGCACGAGAAGCCAAAATCAAATATCATAACAAATCGTGCAAAGACTTAGAATTAGAAAACCCAAAGGGAAGAGCATGCTCGGCATCTCTGAAAGTGGAAGAACGCAAGGAAAAATGCAAGCTCGAATTGCAATTTTGAAAGATTCTGTGGGCAACGTACTGAATGATGCAGGGAGCATCCAAAGAAGAGGGAAGGAATCCACAGAGTCACTGCACCAAAACCAACTAGTTTATTGTTCGCCCGTTCAGGAGGTAACATATGATCAAGAGTCAAAGGTGCCAAAGGAAGAAGTTCAGATGACACTGAATGCGTTTGCCAACAACAAGGCTCCAGGAACTGACGGGCTATCCACTGAAACGTTTCAGACAGCTGAAGAAGCACTGGAAGCTCTCACTCCTCTATGCCAGGCCATTTGGAAGACAGCTACTTGGTCAACTGACTGGAATATGTGTGCCTGTTCCAAAGAAAAGTGACCCAACAGGATGTTCACACTATAGAATGAAATCATTGATATCGCACTGTGTCAGTCTGGGTACTTTAGAGAAACAAATCCACAGAAACTCATATGTATAAGAGAGTCTTCTATAAAGGGTAAGTGCACATCAAGAAAACATCCCAACCCAGTGCTGCCCAAACCCACAAGTCCAACATTAGCCCATATGTCCGACCCCAATCCACAAAGTCCTCCTCCATCTCACAAAACACATACTATGATGCCGACTGCAAGAGGAAAGCCAAGTCAGTGAATTTGTAAGCATCTCAGTGCTGGCAGGGGTCTCCACACGGCTGCTCCAGCACCCAGGGCTGCATCGGGGTAGGTCCATGCGGCTTCTCCTTGGGAATGTCTTGCAGGAAGTGACCCTTGCCAGTCAAAGCAGGGAACTGGCTAAGGCAGCTGCACCCTGGTCCGACTATCACAAAGCAAGAGACCTGAGAACTAGAAAGGCGAGGCACACTGAACCACTTATCTCTCAGCCCTTCAATCAACCCCACATGTGTTTATCAGCCAGGTTGGCACAATAAACTGTAACTATCTCACACACACAAGTAACATTTGCTTAAATCACCCAACAACGGTTGCAGCAACATATTGACAGGGAGCTGCCAGAAGTTCAGGCCTGATTCAGAAGAGGACGTGGAACAAGAGGCATTCTTGCTGGTGTCAGATGGATCTCGGCTCAGAACAGAGAATACCAGAAAGATGTTTACTTGTGTTTCATTGGACAAAGGCATTCGACTGCGTGGATCATAAAAAAATGTGGATAACCTTGAGAAGAATAGGACTTCCACAACACTTCATTGCACTCCTTCAAAATCTGTGCATCCATCAAGAGGCTGTTGTACAACTGCAGAACAAGGCTATCATGTCGGCATGGGTTCAGAGCAGAAAGGGCGGGCATCAGGCCTGTGTCCTCTCACCACAACTTGTTCAATCTATATGCTGATACAATTATCAGAGAAACTGGATTATATGAAGAAGAGTGTGACATCAGGACTGGAAGAGGCTTATTAACAATCTCTGGTATGCAAATGGCACAGCATTGCTTGCTGAAAACGAGGAAGACTTGAAGCACTTGCTGATGAAAATCGAGGATTGTAGCCTTTACTCTGGACTACAACTCAATGTAAGGCAGACCCAAATCCTCACAACAGGACCAAAGGTAACATCATGATAAATGGAGAAATGGTTGACGTTGTCAAGGATTTTTGTCTTGCTTGGATCCACAATCAGTACTCATTGAAGCCGCACTCAAGAGATAAAAAATGCATTACATTAGATAGTTTGCTGCAATTGCTCGTTTATATAAAACTCTTTCTTATGCACATACGAGTCTCCTGGGGGTGTTTCTCTGGTTTAACTGGACTAGGGACTACGGAAGACCACAGACGAATTTTGAGGCATTTGAACTGTGGTGTTGGAGACGAAGATTGCATTCACCACAGAGGGCCGAAAGGACAAACCAACCTGTCTTGGAAGAAGTGGGGCCAGAGTACCCCTTGGAGGCAAGGATGGCAAGACTTCACCTTATAGACTTTGGATGTGTTGTCAGGAGAGACCAGTCCCTGGAGAAGGACTTTATCATGCTTGATAAAGTGGAGAGGTGGCGAGAAAGAGGAAGGCCCTTGATGACATGGATTGGCAGCGTCGGGATCAGTGTGTGCCGGCATAGGAACCATTGTGAGGATGGTGCAGGGTTGAACATTGTTTTGTTCTGTTGTGCACAAGGTCACTCTGGGTCAGAGACAACTCCATGGCACCTGTAAAGGTAGTTTCATTGTGCCAATATGGCCAATAGGAACATGTGGGATTGATCAGGTTGCGGTTTGATTGGAAGGCAAACAGATAAATGGCTCAGCAAGGCCCACCCCCTCTCTGTTGCTGTCTGGTGATCGGATCGGTGTGCGGCTGCTTTACCTAGTTCTCTGCCTCAACTTGTGAGCTACACCACCTGTAGGACAAGCCAACCTGTGCATCATGTCACTAGAGATTGAGGTTCCTTTGAAACCTGCTTCACCACGCTGCTGGTGTGTACATCACTAGAGCATGAAGCTGGTGGATTCTGTCGTCTTGCATTGCTTGAGTTCAACATCGCATCCCTGATTCACTAAGATCCTGAGTTGCTGACTGTTGGTGACCCGCCCTGCTATGGGTGAACTCTGCCTGCATTGCCCAAGGGAAGACTCAGCTGTCTGCTTCCTTGACCTTGGACTCAGGAGCCCTTGTGAATTGAAGGACTTCCAGCATATTAACTGTTTCATGGAAGTGAGTTGACCTGAGCCCTCTGTACTGCTGTGTGGACTAATTAGCTGTTATATTCCTTCGTGCTGTATAGACTTATCTATGTATCTATTTATGTATCTATCTAT
>NW_022103898.1:10061615-10074448 GCF_000313985.2 Echinops telfairi | reverse complement strand
CGTACAGCCAGGTAAAGCCAAAGGTGTCATAAGCTCCAGCCGGATTGCTTCGGGGCAGTAGCTGACATATTGCCATCCCTGTATAATCTTCCCAGGGATTTTGGCTTCTTCACTCTTAGACCACGTGGCTCCATCTAGCATTAATACTCCTCACATCTGGGTGAGGAGGAGAGACTATTTTTAAGTTATTGTAATTATTCACCCCTGCCTTTTAGTCAAAGAACCCAGAGTGCCAAACATTAACTTGCTCACTTTCTGAAGATGCAAAGATGGACACCAGGGGTCAGTTGGCTGTATGGATCTATGGAGAGAGAAAGGCTTGACCATTGTCTCAAGTCCTGCGTGGAGCAGAGAGAGGGTGTTGTAACGCGGGGTCTTGTCGCTCTGGTCCATTGTTTCACATACCTCACAGATGCAAAGTGATGGACCGACAATTAGCGTTTAATGATCTGTGCTCACGATAGAAAGCAGATGTATAAATAAATAACACATGATTTTGCTTTGGAATACATTATGCTGCATTTCTGCAGAAGATGTAATAATGATTACGGTCATAATTACCCTAAGAAGAAGTTGCACTACCTCAATGCCAGGGGAAGATTTGGACAGAAATCAAAGCTGGCTGTTTCATAGAATTCACTGTAATCAGGAAATACAAATCAGAATTCTTCGCTGAAAAAGTCAGGGTTAAAGCCACACAAACCAGAGGCCCGAAGAAAGGTTCTTTGAAAGATTTGCCTTGTGTGTGCTGTGGTCAAGAACACAGGCGGTGCTGTTGGGTAATCCTTGGGCTGCCAATCACGAGGTCAGTGGTGGAAACTCACCAGCTGCTCTGAGGGAGAAAGATGAGCCTGTTCCTGCAGCGCAGTGGCTCTCAAGCTTCCTCATGCCGTGACCCTTTCATGTTGGGGTGACCCCCTCCCACCACCACCGCCATAAAATAGTTTTCGTTGCTACTTCCTCACTGTAATTCTGCTCCTGTTTTGGATCGGGCGACCCCTGTGAAAGGGTAGTTTGACCCCAAAAGGGGTCACAACCCACAGGTGGAGAACCGCTTCTATAGAGCTTTGTAGACTCCAGAACACTCTATCGGGTCTCACTATGAGTTGGAATCGACTTAATGGCAGTAGGCTGTTTTGGGTTTAGGGGCGCTACATTCTAGGCCCTTAAGGAATAGATTTGACTTGGACGATTTCTTCGCAGAGTAAAATTTCATTTATGAATACACAACACGTTTAGAAGCTGTGATACATCAATATTGGCCAGAGCTAAATAAAGTTTACCATTGCCCAACGTGTGAAAATGGAAGTTTTCGTTAAGGATAATTAAGAGTTTCAGCAAAATCGCAAGGTGCTAAAAAGACTATAAATGATTTTCAAGTATTTTAAAGGCATCCCAAACCAAATGGAACCAGACTAGTCGCCCTTGAGCAGTTGCTTCTCAGGGTGACCCGTGTACACAGGGCAGAACTGTGCTCCCGACTGACTTGTTGGTGGTAGATCACCAGGCCTTACTTCTGAGGCACTTCTGGGCAGGTTCAAACCCCCAAAGCTTTGGGTAGTAGTCAAGTGACACCAGGCGATCCCAGGTACCTACAAACAGCTGTGCTTGTAAGCTAAGCTTTGTCAACGGTCTATTCTCTCTGCACAGCCATTCACCTACCACTCCTGATTGGATTTAGGTCCTTTGAGCAACAGAGCCGATGCATGCCTTTCAAAATCTGGAAGCCTCCAGACCAGGGGTTCCTGTCCCCGAGCTTGACAGTGAGGCCCGGCGGTGCCTGCTGTCACTTGCTCTGTTCCAATGCTGTTGGTACCATTTCCTGCACTCCCCAATGTGGTCACCAAGACCTGCCCACTCTGACATGCCGACCACAGGCTGAGGTTGCTCAGACGTGGGGCTTCTGAGTGTGGGCTTGTGTCATGTCAATGCCTGGCCTGAGTCACTTCCTGCTGGCTGATGCACAGTCATAGGACTGGCTGTGACCAGCACCCCCCACCAGCTGTTCTCCGTTCTCCTGCCCTGCACCTTGTCAAGCCAGCTCTCCAGCTCTGCCTTTCATTCAGTCACTAAGACCCACAAAATGACAACTTGGGATGCCCATTTTTCTAGGACCATCCCCCCGCCCCCTGGGCACCCATCAGTAGGAGCCCTGATAGTGTAGTGGTTGCGAGTTGGGCTGTGATCTAAAAAGCCAGCAGTTCAAAATCACCGGCCGCTTCTTGGGGAGTGAGTTAGTTAATTGTGCCAGCCTGGCCAATAAACACGTGGGGTTCATTGAAGGGCGGAGGGATAAATGGCTTGGTGAGCCTTACCTTTCTAGTTCTCAGGTCTCTTGTTTTGTGATGGTTGCACTGGGTGCAGCTGCCTTAGCAGTTCCCTGCTTCAGCTTGCAAGATTGACTTCCTACAAGACATCCCCAAGGAGAAGCTACATGGACCTATCCCGATGCAGCCCTGGGTGCTGGAGCAGTCGTGTGGAGACCCCTGCTAGTGCTGAGATGCTTGTTCATTCACTGACTCAGCTTTCCTCCTGCAGTCGGCATCATTGCCTCTGTTTTGTGAGGTGGAGGACTTTGTGGACTGGTGTTGGGTTAATGGGTTAATGTTGGACTTGTGGGCTTGGGCAGCATTGGGTTGGGATGTTTTCGTGATGCACACTTTCTTTACATAAAACTCTCTTATACATGGGTTGCTGTGGATTCTCCAAAGTACCTAGACTAACACAGGGGGAGAAGGATGGGGCTTTCTCCTCTTGTGAAGAGTTAGAGTCTTGGAAACCCGCAGGGCAGCTCTAGCCCGCCCAACTGTGAGTTGGCTTCGACGAGATGGCAGAGAGTGGGCCTTCTTTCAATCATCAGTAGGACTGAAAGGAGAGGTGAAGCGGGGAACCCCAAGAGGGAGGCCTACACGTGGGAGTTCTTCCCACCCCACTTCCTTCCACAAGTGCCCACTGAGCATGTCCTGTATGCAAAGGCACAAAGCTGACTTTGATGAATACCTGCCCTTCCAGAAGCACTGGGGCTCCTGGGCAGGGGAAGAGCGCAGGACGAATTCTGAACGCCAACCATGCAGGAAGGACAAATGGCAAGGAAAGGAAATGCGTCCTCGTTGGTGGCACAGCTGGTGCCTTGGTCTCCCGTGTTTTGGGTCCCTTGGTCACATTGGAACAACCCCCTGGGCTGCCAGTCTGGGCAGTTAGAGGCTGAGCAGGTCAGAGCAGGGTCAGGAAGGGCGGGTACCTGACGGATATGGAGAAGTCTCCGGGGGAGCTCTGGCTGGCTCGGATGATGAAGAAGCCGACCTCCTTTCCCATGAGTAAGTTCTCTGCCTGGTGTCTTGAGAGGCCTTCGTGAAACCATCTGTCGAAGGGGAGGGAAGCAGAGGCACTTATCCAACACAACACAACACAATACAACACAACACCAAACACACCCAAACCAGCAGGTTTGACTCATGGTGGCCCCCGTGTGTCACAGCACAGCAGTGCGCCGCAGGGTGCTCCATGGCTGAGTTTTTAGAGGGTGATCGGTAGCCTTTCTTCCGAGGAACCTCTGGGTGGACTTGAAACCCCCAACTGTTTGGGGAGCTTCGCCCACCTGTCATCTTGTTTGGGTGCCATGGTTGTGATTGGAGGCCGGTCAGTTGATGCTGACTCACGGCGGCCCTGCAGGGCAGAGGAGAACTCCCCCATGGGTTTCCCAGGAGGAGCTCTGGTGGAGCCACGGTTTATGCATTGGGCTGTGAACCGCAAGACCAGCCGTTCGAAACGACTAGCTGCTCCTCCGGAGACAGGTGCCGCTTTCTGTTCCTGTAACCATCCCAGAACCCACTGGGGCAGCTCTCCTCTGGCCTACAGAGTCGATAGGAGTTGACATCCACTCGATGGCAGTGAGTGTCTTTGGAGTCTATGGGAGCAGACTGCCTCCCTGTGTTCCTGAAGGTTGGCTGGTGGGTTTGATCCCCGACCTTCCGGGGTGCTTCCTCACAGCATGATGGGATGGCAGATGAGGCCAGATGACCCTACGGGAGAGGACTGGGACACTATCACAGAACAGGAGAGGGACAAAGGGGGCAGATTCCAGGCAAGTGCTCCCCTGGATCCCCTTGCCCAGCTCTCATGGTTTCTTCCCATCCAAGGATGTCTCTCTCCACCTGGGAAAACCCCAATGATGGGCATATGCCACAGCACCACAGTGGGACAGCAAGGGAGGGACTTGCTGCAGGGAGCAGCTGCCTTTGGCTGCCGCAGCAGGGCTACTCGCAGGAGGGACAGGCCTCTTCCAGTGGGGGCCACGGGCCAGAGCCAGGCTGGTTTCCACCCGGGCTGAGACCTCAGCTGGCTGCGATTTCTCCTGGGGGGTTGTGAAGAGGGACAGCCTCGGGCCTGTGGAGTCTAGCCCAGGCCACACACTCGCTGCTCACCCCATCAAGGGCATTGAGGGTGGCCTGCAGCAGCCAGGCCCCTGGGTGGTACGGACCGTCCACTCTCAGTTACTACGGGAGAGAGCCCCAGGAAGTCCCATCTGCTCAGACACACCCATGGGCTCCAGGAAGATGGATGACTTGATGGCAACCATTAAAAATTTTTATTTATTTTTGCAGCAGCAGCCAGAGAACAGCGTCTACCTTGATGGCTCCTGGGCCCTCCCCCAGCGCAGGCTGGAAAGGTCTCCATGAGGGAGAAGAAGACATTAGGATTCACTGACCTTTCAGGAGGGGGGTCAGGGTGGCCCATGACATGGCATGTCTTAGAAAGGCCTGGCACTCAATGGGGGTGGGGTGGGGCGGGCAGGGGGCAGGCCAATAGCGGCTACACCCTTGGGCAGGCAGGGGAGGGGGAAAGACAGACACTTCTCTCAGCCCCAGCAAAGCAACGTGAGCTGATCCCTCGGCTGACAGAGGGGGGCTGTCATGTGCTGTCAAGGTGGCTGCTGTAACAGCTGCCGCCAGAAGGGCAGGACTTGTACCCCTTTAAGGTGAACACCCAACAGGCCAGGGCTTGCACTCCATTGTGGGCTTTCTAGAATCCAGAAACGCGAAATGAGGCAGGTGGGCAGGAGGGACCCACTGGCTGCAGAGTTGGGCTTTAGGGGGAGAATGGTTGCACCTAAGGGGCTGGTTGTGCCCCTGGGGTTCCTGGGGGTTGCCTGTCTGGAGATGCTGTTAGAGTGTGCCCTGCACATTGCTGCCTTCAGTGGGAAACACAAGGAGGGTGAAGAAAGAGGCCAGGCTGGACAGCACCCTTCTGGCCAACGACGTGGGCAAGCAGACAGTCAGTCTAGGGGCAGGAGGAGGGTTGCTTGGAAAACACGCATTTACCCTCTGTGGTAGTTACATAACCTCCTGTCAACTTGAGGATATTAAGAGTGAAGGGGTGGAGTTTAGCCTGTCAATCAGGTTGCAGCTTGAAGACCTCATTTGGAAGCTCCAGGGAACTATTTAGCTTCCTGGAGGCCAGGCCGTACACTCTCTCTCAGCTTCACATTCCTGTTGACAGGCATATGGAACCACATTGATGACAGTCAGAGCCCTGGAGATGCGTCCACTGCCATTGGAGCCACAGGACTTCCCACCCACTGACCTGTGATCTTCCTGCATTTGGCATGATTGCATGTGCGGTGTGAGTCTGAGGAGGAATTCATGGGCTAATATCGAACTTAGGGACTTGAGCTGGACTGGGCTTGGAATGTTTCATTGATGCATAATTACTTCTTGATATAAAGTTTTCTCTTACACACATATGAATGTCTCTGGATTTATTTTTCTAGTCATCCGGGTCTAAGACACCCTCCAAATGGAATTGGAGAAATGACTCTCTTTAAGACATGCATGGATTTCCACCCACTACGAGGCCAGGGTTTGAATATCCCCTGCCATTCAAAAGCTATGCCTTCATTCAACGGCTGTTTCTGGAACATCAGCTGTGTGGAGCACAACAGAATACCTGTCTGACTTAGTTGCTTTGGACACACCATCAGAAGGGCCACTGCTGGAGCAGGCCAACGAGGGCATGGAGGACTCTTGGTGACAAGAGCCATGACAATGCACTTGAACTTGCCAATGAGAGTCATGACAGTGCAGGTCTGGGCTGTGTCTTGTTTTGTTGTCAGTCTTGTCAGAAATACAGCCAGAGTGCTCCTTCGAGGCAAGGATGGCGAGACTTTAGCTCACACACTTTGGACAGGTTGTCCGGAGAGACCAGTCCCTGGAGAAGGACATCCTGTTTGGTCAAGTGGAGGGGCAGCGGACAAGAGGAAGGCCCTCGAGGAGATGGATGGACACCTTGGCTGCATCAATGGGCTCGAGGATGGGGCAGGACCAGGCCGTGTTTCATTCTGTGGGATGCCAGGTTGCTATGGGCGCTACCCAACAACAGCACGGCTGCCCTGAGCCAGGGGCAACACAGTGGCAGCGAACCACGTGCTGGGCTCCTTTCTAGGCTCTAGGGACTCAGGGTGTGTAGAAGGGCTTGGGAACCTTCCCTCAAGGAACCTCCCTTCCAGGGGGGGAGACAGACAATAAACCACAAAAGACTTCAAATGCAGAGTCCGTCAGGGGATGCTAGGTGCTGTGCAGAACACGCTGATGAAGAGGAGGGACCAGGAAGGAGGGGTGGGAGGGGGGTGCAACATACAGTGCCAAGTAAGGCCTCACCGAGGAGGGAGGTTCTAACCCTACAGGAAGGGGGAGATGAGAGGGGACCAGCATGGCAATGAGGAGGGCGAGGGGTCCCAGAAGTCAAAGGGAGAAAGTATGTCTGCACCCAGGGAGGCTACCTCCAGGTGGACTCCTGCTGAGACGTGTAGCGTCTTGGACTTGAGACGTGGGGACTTGGACTCGGAAAGTTCTGGGGCAGTGGCAGGGTGTTCAAGAGAGATTGGGAAGAGAGGAGCTGGAGACTATGAGTATGAGGAGTCTTTTGAAGAAACCTGCAGGGGATTCCTCACCAGGAGGTTTCTCTGGTGTCTCTGTTGAGGTAGGAGAAACAGATGACCCAGGAGAACAGGGGAACAAAGCTGATGAGCGAGAGGTGGCTGGGGGGTTGGGGTAGGAGCGGGCGGGAGAGAGAGCATTTCTGCTAGGAGCTCAGACAACTCGTCCAAACAGCTGCAGGGAAGGCGGCGTGTCTGAGCACAGTTGAGGGAGGTGGGTGGATGCAGTGGGGGCTTCCTTTGTTCCAGTGAACCTGGAAGCAAGGCCCGCAGCTGAGAGTCAGGGGTGGGGAGACGGCGGGCTGAGGTCTAGAGGCAGTGGGGAGCTGCTCCTCTTGAAGCAAATAGACAGACAGGATTGCCAGGCGGCTTCCAGCCCCCATCCAAAGTCAGCGGTCAATCCTGGCCAAGGTCAGTGCTGGCTGTCCCACAAGGCAGGCAGGCGCCAGTCCTCCCTTGGCTTTCTAACAAACCCGCCTGCTCTCTGAGCTGAGGTCAGATTGCCATCTCACCCTTGTGGTCAGTTCTTGAGACAAAGGAGGCCCAATCTCAAATGTTCATTTCCTCTTTAGCAAGGGAATTTCCCCTGCCTCTGACTTCTCCCACACTGAGTTCATCTATGATGACGGCAGGGGGCGTCCACACACGCCTGATTCACAGCTTGGTTTGGGGTCCCTGGTTAGGAGGAGGGAAGGTGGGGGGGGGCGGGGGGTAGTGGAGGTAGTGGGGTGCGCCGAGATCTCCAAGCAGCTCTCTGATTGTGAGCGTTATGGATGCGTTTGGTGCCCACACTATGGTCTCCAATTCAGAAGGAACACAGTGACTTGCAAGTCTTAGCAGCGCCCCCACCCCCTCATCGTTGGCCTTCAGCTTCGCGCTCTCCTCTCTAGAGACAGCCCTTTTTGACGGAGTCTTGTGTCGGCATCGATAATTTTAGCAATGACCAAAAGGCAGGGGCGAGTGTGTGGGTAGGCCCAGCGCGGCAGGCAGGAAGTACTTACTCGGGAAACTGGATGTCTATAAAATTCTTGGGCACGTATCCTTCTTGGCTTCCCAGCTCCGCCTTGAACCACTCCTCCTGGTTGCTCAAGATCTATGAGGAAGAGGATGCAGGACAAGGACACCATGAGGGGACGGCCACAAAGCCAGGGAAGGAGGCTTCAGGGCTAGGTGTGCCCTGGTGCACCTGCACGTGGAGGGAGCAGGTGGGCCCCGGTGAGTCTCCATGTGGAGGGAACAGGTGTGCCCTAGTGCGTCTGCAAGTGGAGGGAACAGGTGTGCCCTGGTGCGTCTGCAAGTGGAGGGAACCAGCTCAAGGAACCGCCAAGACAGCTCCAGGAGCCAGCCCAGCTCCAGCGGGCTGGGCAGCAGATGTATCTGTGGAGTTTGACTTCTCCTGACCCCCAGGTTTTTCTGTCTACTCTGCCCCGTAACTTGTGACTTGGTCTCCCAGACTCGAGACTTAGGGATCTCCCAGAACCCTTTCCTCCTCTTGGAAAGTCATTGGCCCTGGATCCCAGCCCCATAGGACCCTCATCTGGGAAGAAAGAGTGCTCTCTCAGGGGTCTTTCCTTCTCTACCAGGGATCCAGAAAATGTAAAGAGTGGGTTATTATCATGGTTTTAAATTATGTGAAACCAGCAGACCAGAGCCTCAGACATCTAAGTGGAAGCTGGCTTCGAACTCTTGGGGTTCACACTCTCGGGGGTTCTCAAATAGTCTGGACGTAGCTGGAGATACCCGGGAGAGTTTTTTCCAGTTTTGCTAAAGAGTCAGCTCACCAGCAACCCCAGAAAATCAGTCTTGAACGAGACACATGGCGCCCCATTGGTTGTAGCCTGCCTGGATGGCTCATGTTCCTCGCCAGGTGTCCCTTCAGAAAAGGAGGTTCACCCTTAAAAGACACGTGTGCCATCTCCCCCGCCCCAAGGAAGTCTCTCAAGGACGTGCCAGAGCCGCAAAGGACCGCTGGAAACGAGGGCGGCCGAGCAGAAGAGATGGGCAGAACCTTGATGAGGCAGGTCCCTGAGCCACTGAACTCACCCCCCTGGGAGCCAGGCTCTCTCTGGACGCTGTATGAGCACAAACACCTGTTCCTTAGAGCCCAAGTCCTTTTGGATTGGATGACAGGGTCAGCAGACTGTGCGCTGGAGGGAAGGCCATGTGGGTTGAATTGTCCAAGCAGGGCAAGGCATTTCCCAGGTGAAGTCGGATGACACAAAGAGTTACTGCTAGGCTCTCAGACAGCGTGGTCCATTCAGGCTGGCTGGAGGTCAGACCGGAATCCCGCAGAAGAGAGAGGGGAAGCTAGAGTCTCAGGACCTTGTGGCTCATGCTGAAAAGTTTGGAATCCATAAAGGCTTTTTCGGTAGACAAGAATTAGATGGGCGGCTTGGCCTCCCGGACTCAAGACTCTGAGGTCCTCCAGAAGAATTAGATTTAAGAGGTGGTACTGTATTGCAAGAAGGTGGCTTGGAGGGATGAAACTGGGGTAGAAAAGTGGGGGGGCTGAGTGCGTCACCCAGGCAAGAAATGATGGGGGCTGGGCTAAGAAGGGCCAAGGGTGTAGTTCAGAGAGTTGGTTGGGTGGCAGGGGCGTTCCAGTGGTAGACTTCTCCCCTCCATGCGGCCAATATACCTCATGCATATCCACGGACAGGGTGGTGCATTGCTCTGATGTGGAACAAATTTCGGTGGAGTTTCCAGACAAAGACACACTAGAAAGACAGATGCCCCAAATCAACCAATGAAAAGCCTACGTGATGGGGATAATCATGAGTCTAGGGACCAAGTTGCCTCATCATCAGCTAACAACACAGGGGGTCAATCGAGCGGGATTCGGGGCTTGTTTGTGGGAGCTAAGGGAGAAGGGGATTCTGGGAAGACTCTGGATTTTATGGCTCGGGAGGTTGAGTGGGTGGTGCTGCTACCTTTGACTGAAATAGAAAATCCAGGAAGAGGAACAATCCTGAAGGAGAACGTTGGGACTTCAGATTGTACGTGGGTGAGTTTGAGTTGTCTGGGGGACTGTGTTAAGAAGCAATGCCCAAGGTGTGTCTAGACTCAGGAGGTCTGACTGCAGCTTGGGATCTGGGAGTCATCCAAGCGTAGGTAGAGCTGAGAATCCCAGGATTCACAGTCTCTTTCTGCTAGAGAGAGGCTAGCAAGAGAAGTGAAGAGAGCCAAGTAATTGAGCCTCATGGCCATCGTGTCAATGTTGACTCATAGCCAACCTATAGGACAGAGTCACAGTGCTCTGTGGGGCTTCTTTTGGGTGGAATCTTGATGGCTATCGTTTCTGTGGATGCCGACAGCCACATCTTCTCCCGTGGAGCGGCTGATAGGTTCAAACTGTTGACCTTTCCTGTGAACAGCTGGAGAGGCAATGATGACCTATTTTGAGTATCACTCCTAAGGGGAAGAATGGACAGGGCTAGGCGTCGGGAACCGGAAGGCCAGCTTTCTAGCTCGACACTCAATAGCTGTGTGCCCCTGAGCAACCATCTGAAATAGAGGATCATAATAATCCCTCGCACCTCACACAGTGGATGGAGCTGAGCATCACACAAGCCCTGGCAGGAGCAAGCCCTTCAGCAGAGGTCTGCTCTTTCATCACATGGAGGATAGGTAATTCTGTAGAAGGGGGTCTTCTTACAAGGAAGGACTCCAGCTCTGAAGGGCTCAGGAGGTGCTTGTCTGCAGTTTCATCATTGGTTCTGAAGAGGAAATACACGTGCACCCCACATTCGAGTTCTAGAATTTCTCAGAACAGAGAACAGTGTCGTTGCTAACATCCAATGTGACTGTTGGTATTGCGGAGGGCGTGTGGGGCTGGGTATGCTGGGGGTGGAGAAGGAAGCCGAGAATCTAGGTCAAAAGCAGAATTAGGAAACACAGGACCGGGGCTGTGTACTCCTAGAAGGCACCCAGGGACGTTTCCCTCTGCCGCCTCTCCCAGACGGATGGCCTTGCAATTCCTTTCTCCTGTCACCTGGGGACGGGTGTTTGGCCAGGGCAGAAGATGGCATGTATGGAGGTGAGCCTGAACCAGGTAGGACAAAAACTAAAGCTAAAACAAAAAACACTTGGAAACTGGCTCCCTGGGGTACCAACTGCCCTGTGCCTTCAGCGTTCTGACCTGCAGCCAGCTGCCATTGTCGTCACTATAGCTCTCACCCACCTACCTTCTCCGGCAAGTGCACAATGACCCTTTAACTTCAGCCACTTCACGCCACCACCCAGTGGTCAGCCTGCGGCTGAGAATGTTTCCAGACAGTGGGATGTAGAGGCGTTTGGTGACATAGAGAAAGCAAGTGTTTTTTTAAAATCCTATTTTCTGGAAAGAAAGGTTATTGGAAGGCGGGATGCATGAGGTTTCTTTCTGTGGCTGGTCCAGGGCCCTGCACTTCCTGCTCTTCCCATCTCTCCACCTCCTTGCTCCCCGCGATCTCTGTGAGTCTTGTATAGCCAGGGCAGCTGAGCGCATCGGAGACCCACCAGGTTTTGCCCTGAAATCTGCTGGGCCTTCGTTCTTCCCCGTGGTTGAAGAGAATCATTTCCTGGGGAACATGGCCTCCGGGAATCAGTGAAACACGGGCAGAGAAAGGGCCAAGGGTTCGGTTGGAAGAATTTTCAAATTGGATGGAATTAGAGCTGGTGGAGGCCGAGTAGAAATTGGAAGCACGGCAGAAGCTAATTATGTAGGATTAGCAATTAGAGCTTGGAGGGCGCTGTTGGAGCAGAAGGAAATGGGGGTCAGGCTAGCCCCGTTGCAGAAGCCCAGCGTAACAGACTGGGGCAAGAGGCATTTTTCAGAACCACCGCCAAATTCAACCAGGCAACGGACACCACGGGCCTGTGTGCGATTGCAGGTGAAGAGATGTGTAACCCACATGCGGCACATCTCACAGGCTGCCATCTTGTTTACTCTTCCCTGTGGGCCGCATCCAGTGAGCACCTGCTGGTGGCATTTATGGGCTGGGGACATGGAGATGCATACGCGAGTAGGGACCTTGCAATCTGATGGGGAAGCGGGTGGCTGGCCAGCTAGTCAGACTTTTTTTTCACTTGCTAATGAACGTCTCTGTTGACTCTGTAGCATCGAAGGGCAGACAAGAGAGAAGAGCAATAGCTGGGGGGAGCCCGGAGCTGGCCTTCAAAAACAACCGTATGGATCCTGGGCCATGTCGCCCATTGTTAGAGGACAGGGACAGACATCCAGTGGATGCACACAGAACCACAGGCAGAGGACACTGGCCACCGCGATACAGACCCTCTGGAACGTTTCACCACCACGCCTCTCTCCATGCTTCTCCTTATTGCTGCTCCAGCTGCCATGGGCAGAATTTGAAGAAGCAGAAGAAAAAGGCGCCATTTGGCTCACCGAGGGAAGTCTGACTAAGCACGCAGAGATGCAGCTGAACGGCTCAGGAGATATGAACTGAGCACAGATGTTGGTCCACGAGTCATGTCGTTTCTCTGCTAAGAGGAAGCCAGAATGACTCTGCTCCCAAAGAGCTTACAGGCAAGTGGTGGAATCATTTGTTCTATCATTCATTCATACATCAAATACCTGGGATGTACCAAAACACTGAGGCGGACCCGCCCTCTGCCCTTCCAGAGCTTTGGCTTGGAGAATAGCCAGTGTGAATGGACAGTTCGGATCTCAGGATAAGGACAGGATGGGGGATGGATGGGCAGGGAACCTGGGGGCACGGAGCTGCCAAATGCCCCTAAGTGCTGCCACTGAAGGAAGACCCTAAGTGTCCTGAATAAAGTGGCTGTGACACCGTGGTAAGGGCTGATGAGGAAGCGATGGGGTGGGGGTAGTAGGAAGTGGGGAGGATCAGGGAAGGTTTCACGCCTGACGTGTTGCAATGTGTGTGTGTGTGTGTGTGTG
>NW_022103898.1:10057483-10061515 GCF_000313985.2 Echinops telfairi | reverse complement strand
AGAGAGAGAGAGAGAGATAAATTGGACACTGAGTTGGGGTCAGATGGGTTAGGTTTTAAGCAATTGGTAATAGGGACACAAAGAATGCTTTAGAGCAAAGGAGATGATACAATCAGATCTGTCTGCTAGAAGGATTCCCTCTGGGACTAGTATGGAGAAGAAGGAAGAGACAGGAAGCAGAGAGGTCAGTTAAGGGCTGTGGCAGCCGTCTGTACTGTCAGAGGCAGCAGGGATGGATAATGGTGAGCAGGATCCGGCCCCAACACCGGGCCAAGTCAATCACCTCCAATCCTTCCCACAGCCCGCCAGAGTCTACCCCATGCAGAGAGGAAGGCGCTGAAGCTCAGGGATGCTCAAGCGACTAGCCCAAGGTCACACAACCAAGAAGCTGGGATTTGGCCTGACTGTCAGTCTATCTGACTTCCCCAGCTTGCTCTTTTCCACTGCACTATGCTGTTTGGTAGGGAAGAAGAGGAGAGTGCGCGCGCATGCGCGCACGCACACACACGCGCACACACACACACAGTTGTTAAATGCTGCTGACTTGATTTTCGACTCTAGGTGACAGAGCAGAACCGCCCCATCCCCTCGGTTGGTGTCTCCTCAGGAGCAGATCTCTAACTCTCCCTCCTACAGACCTCAAACCACCCATCTGTTCAGATGAAGGAGCTTCCCAAAGGTCATGGACGCATGACCGCATTTTTCCAATTCCATTTGCGCGGGCATTTTGGAGATTGATCTTGATTCTGGACATCCTGAGTTAGGAGCTGGTATCCACGTGGTGAGGGGGCCCTGGTGGCACTGATGGGTAAGCATTAGACGGGCTCATTGCAAAGCTGGTTGGTGGTTCAAACCCACCAGGCGCTCCTTGGGAGGAAGTTGAGGCTATCGGCTTCCATAAAGATCTACAATCTCAGAACCCCTCAGGAGGGTCGCTCTGAGTCAGAATTGAGTCTACTGCAGTGGGGGTTCCCATGAGAACACTCAGCAGACTGTTAAAAAATGTGTGGGTCTGGGGTTCAAGAGCAGGAGGTCGGAGCTGGAGCAAGAACCATAGACTGGAGGGCCTCCGTTTGGTATAAAGCTAAGAGTGGAAGCCGGAGATATGGCTGGCTCAAAGAGAGGGTAACGTCAGGAAGCTGAGGGCAATGCCTGCAGCGCAGCTTGTGTATCAGGATAGAAAGAGGGCGAGAAGCGCTCTCAGAAGAGGTGAGGTATCTTCAGGAAGGAGGAAGAGAACCAACGTTGCAGCACTGCCCAAGCAAGCAAAACCTTCAAGGAGCAGCGAGGAGCCGTCAAGGGTGCCAAAGCCTGCAGGCACTTGAGTCAGATGAAGACAACGGTCAGTATCTTTTGGATCAGGGAACTCCCGGGTGGACTGTATGAGAGTGTTGGGGATCAAAGGCAGCGTCTAGTGGAGAAGAGTGGGTAGGCAGGAGGTGGAGGACACGGTGTAGAGGAGGCTTCTCAACATTGGCCATGAAGGAGAGACAAGATGTTGGGAACTGGCATGGGAACCAGAGGTGAACCCATCCCCCCGCCCCCCCCATTTCTGTTCTTTTTCTGCAGAGTAGGGAAAAAACACCACGAGATAAGAGATTCTATTTGCAATGGAAGATGCCCCAGTGGGGTGCTAATCCATCGAATGGTCACAGGACCCACCAGAGAAGGACGGGATGTCTCAACGTGGGACCTTCGCTCTGTGACCTTGGTAAGATCCCAAGGCACTAAGCCGCTTTTCCTGGGTGGGTCGCCAGTAACCTGATGAATCTTTCGACCTTGTGAGGCTTCCCCAGCGAAGGCAAGCCCTTGGCAACCCCATGAGTAGATGTTGCAAGTTGAGAAGCGCTAGAAGGTTCCAAACCGGGCTGGTCTGCTTTTGAAACAGGTTGTTCTGCAAGGTCTGTGCTGTTTGGACACTTTCTGAGTCGTCTTTTCTCAGGCCAAGAAGGTTCTTCTGTGGCAAGTGGAACTTTCCATGATGAGACTGTGGTGGTCTTAAGGCCCCTGGGCAGTCTGAGAAGACCCTGCTGGGCTGCTGAGCCCAGGGAGCATGGTACCCCAGCTCTGAAGCAAGGCCCGGGGGCACTGGCACCCCATACTCCCTAATAGGTTCATGAAGGGCCTTTGTTTGCTCTTTTGCAAAATGTAAGGGCAAAGATGCAAAGTATCAGGGTGCTGCGTGAGCCAAGGGAGGAGGACAAGCCCTCTTCAGCTCAACAAGTGGCCCCTACAACCCAAGTGCAAGTTTAAGCCACTTGAGAACTCACAGTCTTGGTGGGACCGCTTGTCCTCCAGCTGCCTTCTCCAGTAGGTGCCATGCTGCACCTCATGACCTCAATTCACCAGGCCCTTTCTCTGTCTGCATGCTGAGTTCATCGGAAAAGCCCCAACACCCTTCTTTGCACTCGCTGACATTGACCTGGTTCCACATTTAGTGGTGATGGTGGGGGATCACCGTCTCCCTCCCCTGGGCGGTGCCTGGCTAACAGTTCTTGGCCTGAAGTTGTTCCCCACCCACCTCCCCTCCCGACCACAAACACCTGGAGAGAAGAATGGTGGCTTCCTTGTGTTTGCATTTCCACTCCCCAGCCCCACCCGTCTGTTACCCAGGAACCCTTTGGGTGGCGCGGACCGCCGCCAGACCCACCTCCAAGGCTGACAAGGAACCGTGTGTGGTTTGGAAGAGACAACGGTGTCGTCCACCACTAGATGAACTCGGTGGTGCCCTCCCTCCGGTCACGGGGCCTGATGTCGCTTACCTTCAGGACATCCCCAGAGTGAAAGCTCAGCTCGTCCTCACCGGAGGCGGTGAAGTCAAACTTGGCCACGGCTTCCATGTTGTAAGGTGAAGCTGGAAGGAAAAGAATGTGGTCATTGTGTCTGCTGGTAGAAGGGCAGCAGGGAGCCTGGAGGCTCTGGTTCCAGGGGCCATCCTCTGATTCCCCAGACCAATGCCAGCCTTTCTCTCCTCCTTTTCATCTCCCAGAGCCTAGGCTGGCCTGGCTCTCTTTGGGGGGTATCTGTTTCCGGTTGATAAGGATGGAGGACTAGTTCTCATCTCTCACTCGAGGCCCGAGGGGCTGGAAAGACTCTTCTGTAAACAGTGTCCCGGAGCTGTCCCCTGGCAGCTATATTTAACCAGGCAGTGCTAATTAAACAGATGCCATTTTCTCTTTTACATCTGAATCATTTAAGAGAATTAGACAGCCCCGGCCAGTGGGGAACCAAGCGGTCCTTCCGGCTGGCTTGAGAGCAGAATGAATTCTGGTCTTGGAGCTGGGGGTCTCGAACTGGTCAGAGGCCTCGTTTCTATTCTTATAGCAACGCGAAGCCTAGGACCTTTGGGGGACTTCGATCGGAAGAGTTCTGGATTGAGTTCAAATACTGCACTCCGCTACAAAGACCTGGGAGTGCGAAGAGAAACGAGGCTGTCTCCACCCTCCAGTTGGTATGGAACAGAAGGGTTAGTGTTCAGTGATGTATTGCTTTTTCAGGAGGCACTGGGCACCGGTGTCTGGTGTCTAACTGGGAGGATGGAGGTTCAGGTTCGGGTTCATCCAGATACGCATTGGAAAGGCCTGGGCATCTCCTTATGCACAAACCTCCATATTGAAAACCCAATGGCGCCTAGTCCTAGTCCGATACACGTGGGGTCTCCCTGAATTGGGGTCAACTGGGAATAACAGGAAGAGAGCTGGCTTTGTCACCGAGGTGCTACAGATCGTGGGCAAATGATTCTGCCCCTTAGAGCCTCAGTTTCCTCACTGGTGAATCTAGGAGAGGGCACGGATCCCAATCGTCAACTACCGGGGTTGTGAGAGTCAATGAAGTATAAGCAAAGCAAAATGGAAAGCATCAGCCTGTGCTAACGGAAGTAGACCTTCTCTGTTCTGGGCTAAAACAAAACAACAAAAAAGATCCTTTTCCGGAGCACATGATCCTTCCAGCAAAGGTAGCCGGGCCCAAAGCAACCCGCACCTTCTTCAGATCCCTCCCATCTCCTGTGACCGTAACCATCAACCCCCCCCA
>NW_022103898.1:10053112-10057383 GCF_000313985.2 Echinops telfairi | reverse complement strand
ACACACACACACACACACACCAAAGCAGCCAGCACCTTCTTCAGATCCCTCCCATCTCCTGTGACCGTAACCATCAAACCCCCCCATTCTCAGCTAAGAGGGCTTCCTGGCTCGACACCCCCCCCCACCCCCAACACACACGGTTGGTTGTGTGTGTCAAATGCTCTTGGGCCTTTTACGCTTTTCAAAATGCACTTAAGTCCCAAGCTCTTGAGGTGAGTTTACGGGGAATCCTTAAGCCTAAGAGATGTCCAATTCCCAGCGAGCTGAGGCCACAGCGGCCGGTCCTCCCAGTGGACACCTCTGCCTGCACAGACGAGATGCAGGGCACAGCAGGATGGTGGCTGCATGGGGGAGGGCGTGGGGGGCGGGGACGAGGGGATTGAAACCGACTGCAGGAGAGATGATAAGGTCTCTCTGATGTTCCACTTGGGCTGGGCCTTTTTAAGGGCCTTTGCAGAGATGCCTAGTCCCAACCACAAAGAGAGATAGGAAGGGGGAAAAAAAATTGTCAGGAGTCAAAGTAAAATGTTGTCATTAAGCTTTCTGAGCCAGGAGGTATTTTCAAATAACAGAAAAACAAGTTTTTAGACACTTTAAGATCTGTCCATCGAAGGCCAATTCGAAGGGCTGTGACCCAGAATGACCCACTCAGCAGGAAGGAGCTGTCTTCCCCTTCCTTAATGCTAACCGCCTGTGCTCACTTGATTTAACCCTAGCCTTAGACATGCCAAGCAGAGCCTCATTAAGGCCTTGCCTCCAGCTTGATGGGAGCCTTGCTGGCCATGGGGCACTCGTGTGGCATCAGTAGGTGACAATGGCCACCTCAAGAGGTCAAGGGCCAGATGGATGGGCCTGAAAACCAAGCTCCCATTTCTATGAACATTTACCTTTAAAAGCAGAATGGAGACAGGGGGAGGGTAATTGCCAAGCATCTTAGGAAGCTGCAGAAATGTGAGATGGGAAACCAGTGAACACGGGGTAGCGGCCTTGTGGACACCACACGGGGGCCTCAGATCAGGTTTGGAAACGTGGCTCAGGCTAGCGGCGGGTCACTTGGATGAGAAGTGGAGTTTCTAATTATTTTAAAATAGCAGTGCTTCTCACTGCACTTCCCCCAGGAGACAGGCGGCACATGGAAAGCCCAGGACAGAGGTGCATCTCAGAGCGTCCAGCTGATCAGATTAATCTGAGCTCACACACTGCCTTCCCCCCACCTACCATTCTACCATCCACAGGCCCACGTGTCACAAAACCACTGAGGGAACAAAAAAAAGGTTTGCTTCCATTCCATTTGTGAAGTGAAAAATCCGTCCAGATGCCGTTTGGAGAGAGAGAGATGTTAAAGCCGTGTGTGTGTGTGTGTGTGTGTGTGTGTGTGTGTTCAATTTGTCATCCAATCACAGAGTTCCCACAATTCTTCCTGTGAATGGCCCCCAAGAGTGGACCATGGGAAATGTCCCCCCAGCCCGTCACCCACAGGGGTCACCTTTCTGTCTGCTATAAAATGGCATGACATTTGATAGCTCATGGCACTTGTATCCCATGAGTTTGGGTTTTCAATTACTACCAGGGACCAAGCAGATCAAATGAATCCCAAATGAAACTCCATCCAGTTTTCTAGTGTTTGTGGTTGTCAGCCCTGCCCACCCAGGTCCACTTCAGGTGCCGTGGGACCATGAGGCATTCATGACCCGGAGGGCTTCCACTGGCCGTGTTTTGGAAGGAGATCGCCAGGCCTTTCTTCCTAGTCCATCTCAGTCTGGAAGCTCTTCGAAAACTTGCTCAGCTTCACAGCACCCCTCCAGCCTCATAGCAGGCAGGCAGTGGTGGTCGTGGCGGCGGCAGCACAAGAGGGGCACAGGCTGGGAATTGAACCGGTTTTTTAGGCAGGGGAGGTGGGACTTTTACCTCTGACCCACCGTGGCCCCTGGGACACCTTGTGTTTATCTGCTTGCTTTATAATCTGCACCTGTGGCCGTCATGTGCCCCAGGACACCAACGAGCAAACACGATGGAGCTAAACCCCAGGCAGAGAGAGAAGAGAAAAGACATACACATGAGTCAAGAGAGGTGGAGAGAGAGAGAGAGAGAGAGAGAGAGAGAGAGAAGGCTCCACAGCATTAGTAAAGTGATCCGGCCTCTGTTTGCCACGCCAGTGGGTCTGACCACTGGGGCAAATGAAGAGCCACCTCTTTAGAGAGCCCACCTGATGGACAAACGTGCTCATTCTGCCAGCGCCCACTGTTAGAAATGGCAGGTCAGACTCTGGGGAAAGCAACAATGGTCAGAGGTGGCCTCGTGAGCCTCCCTCAGCCATTTGTCCCCCAATCCATCTCAGAACGTGCCTGTGACCCCGGACGCACTGCTTCTCAGGAGCTCTCCGTGTTTCCCCTCCATGGGCCTCTCCTCCCACAGCCCGACAGACTGACCGCAGCCCTGCCTGGGCGCCTGGCACCACACGGTCTTCCCAGGGATGAGTTTCCTCTGTAAGCTGCTCTCACCACCCAGAGGATTCTGGACAAACATGCAGAGTCTGGGCAGCGGAGGCTGGGCTCCTGTGCCATCGAGTCGGCACAGAGGATGCCGACAAAAGCCACGAGGCAGCTCTTTAACGCGACACGCAGCTCAAAACGGACTAAGGGGATTTGTTCAGAAACTCCGGGTCGCCAGCCACATGGCGCTGGGCGATCAGCTTCCTGCATAATCTCTGATCCTCCGAAGCTGCCGGTGAATAGCCAGAGTCCCCGTTTGGGGCAGCTCATAATAATACCACGGCGCTGTGGGAAGAGTCAGGCGCTGGATGCAGCCAAAGAGGGAGACGGGACCTGAATGGAGTCAGGGACATCTTTTCCTTGTGTTGCTGGGGAGAGCTCCAGTTGGAAAACGTATCTGACTTGCTAATGTTCAACTCACGTTGTGGGGAGTGTGGCGTGGGATGGGGTGGGTGGGTGAGGAGAGGAGAGGGAAATGACTCTTTAGAAGCACTGCCTGTAGCGTGTCCGGCAGGACCTTCACAAGCTGGTCATAGAAATAGCTTGCTGGGGGTGGTTCGAACCTCAGAAGAAAGACCAGGCAACCTGCTCCCCTTCAGCGGACAGCCAAGAAAACAGGGTGGAGCAGTTGTCCTCAGTAGCCTATGAGGTTGCCAAGAATTAGAACGGACTTGCCGGCCGGCCGTGGGGCTTCTTTCCTTTTGGTCTGAAATAAGCGGTTAGAATAGTGAGTTTACATTTTAAGGCTTCTGCGGCAGCTCCCAAGAGGAGCTTAGCCACAAATGCAAAATGATACCAGCTCTCTCGCTTCACATAATGCCCAGACGGAGGCTGCCCAGGCTTTGTCCTCGTCGGGTAAACCCCCTCTTGGAGACAAAGGGAAGGTGGCGTGGTTACTCAACTCCCCGCCTAAAATTGACAAGGTCAGTTCAATTACATTTCAGAAGTTGGAAACCTCACACAGCCAGGAAAGAAAGAAAAAAGATTCTAGCTACATCTTGCTGCACACAATAGGTATGTTCTTGAAAAGTTATTATGAAGAGAGTATTTGTAAATGGAATTTTACAAATTAGCATGCGCTACGGAGTCCCACTCTATAAAGAAACCCTGCGGTGCAACCTTTATAAAATGAAAAGGGGAAAAATTTGTTATGCAAATAACTACCTCCTAATGTATCTGTTTTAAAGTCTGAGTTTTCATGCATTGAGTCTTCAAACAGAGCACACCTGTGTATTGCCTCCTGCAAGACACATGGGTGGGGGGAGGGGCTAAACACATCTTAGCTCTGCTTCTTCTTAAAACTCCACAAGAACCTTTCATAGCCCTCTCCTCCCGAGAGTCAGGACATGGGACCTGTGACTCCCTCCCTCCACGAACAACCCTCTCCTTTGCCAGAAGACCAGAAGACCTGGATGGTTCCCGGTTGCCATGACTGAACACTTGGACCAGAGATTCCATAGAAAACTCCTGGGAAGAGAGGGGGAACATTCGGAACAGAATTTCAGCTTCTCATGGGCTCCAGACTTCCTAGAGCCACGATGGCAGGTGAACCCCGAAACAATGGCCCCGAGATCATCTTTAAACTTTCGACCAAAACCTCCCCGGAAATCTTCTGCAAAAACAGAGTCGCTTAGCCTAACTAGTCAGGAATATCCACCCGGAGCACCCAGTGCTCTTTTCAGGACTATCTATCCACCTGGGACCAAATTGATGACAGCAACTCACAAGACCAGCCTGGAACCTCGAGGGGCAGCGGGTTTGTGTGACTGGGGCGGA
>NW_022103898.1:10046130-10052557 GCF_000313985.2 Echinops telfairi | reverse complement strand
TACATTTGTCAGGCTTTCTCTCTGAAGTGCCTCTGGGTGGATTCGAACCACTGACCTCTCGGTTACCAGCAAGTGCTTAACCACGTGCACAGCAGGGTCTCTCTCCGGAAAGGCTTTGCAGAGCCTGTGGTCTCTGTTGAAACTCAACAGTGCCATTAGAGAGTGGTAAGTCAATGGGCTTGGCTGTGGTCCAAAGGGAGCTTTATTTAGGGACACTGAAATTTGAATTTCATATCATCTTCATGTCACAGAACATGATTCCATTTTTGAATGTTTCCAGCCACTTAAAAAACGCAAACACCGTTTTAGCTTTGCAGATCTAACAGGTGGCAGGCTACATTGGCTCCCCACCTTCCACTCCCCCACCCGGAGACCTTAGTTCACCAGCCCCTTCTATTGGTTGTCTCTATACCCTCTCTCCTTTAATAAGGAGCCGTGGTGTTGTAGTGGGTTATCATTGAGCTGCTATATCCAGGGTCGGCGGTTCAGACCCACCAGCTGCTCTGGGGGAAAAAGATGAGGTTGTGTGCTCTCATCAAGATTTAAAGTCTCTGAAACGCCCAGGGGCAGTTCCACGCTGTCCTTTGGGGTCACTATGAGTTGGCATGGACTCTACGGTGTGGGGCTAGATTACCTCTGGTAGTTTCTTGTTCTTAGAGTGATTTTTACACACAAGCCATTTTAATGAATTACAGGTGTACAATTGCACTTACTGTGTGGTGTAGCCATGACGACTATTTGCTCCCCAAAGTTGTCATCACCCCCCACACAGAAGGTAAACGTGAAGAAGGGTTGCTCAGTGAACGGAGCGTGGGTTTGGGGAAGAGCTGAACCTACAGTTGAGCCCAATATGGGCTACTGATTTTTTTTTTTTTAAGCATCCAGCTTTCTCTCCCTTGGCTGGGAGCCACGCACTTCCTTTATGGGCCTGTTGGGTGCTGACGGGTACCAAGAACTGGCACCACGGAGGGGTCCAATGCACGGTGGTCGCTGTCGTTATTGCTTGTTCTGAGAGTCCCCCAGGGCCTCGCCAGTGCTTAGAAGGCACCCAGTTACTATTGAATGGATGAAAACATGATAAACGACCTGCCATCCAAGTTACGGCTGTAATTGATTCCCTCCGGGAAGGGGCAGCAGATAGAAGGACCCATTTACAAGGACTAATTAATTTCCCACTCAAAGGTGGCCTGACTTCTTGGCAGACTCGGTCCGCGATAATGAAACACACCGCCTCGCTCCGAGGCCTGACTTGTTTAATCCGATAGAGGGCAATGGTGCTCCCCAAATCACGGTTCCCTCGCGCAGCCTTGCGCTGCCTCTCGTGTCCCCCGTAACCTTCGTCTAGACAGGTTCTGCGACTGTCTTCATCGTCTCGGGGGAGTGTCAGGGCATAGACACGTTTGCATCCTAAGGAGCCTGAAACCCATCAAATCTGGAATTGCTTAGATGGGAAAGAATGAGAAGTCGTTTCTTCTATGTAGTTTCTGAATCTTGCAGAGGGACTGCGGCTCTAATTCTGCAAAATTGGGCAATGAGAATCCGATCGAATCCAAGAGTCCGATGTACAGCTGATTGCGGGGCTGGCTCAGCACCAGGCAGCGTTTCAGTCAGCCGTGTGTGGGCTCGCAGTGGGTTGGGGACTAATGAACTGCTGTCACCCATGGCCAGCATCCCTGCTGAGCTTCCTGGAAAGGCGGTCCCTACTCCTCTCCAAGCGCCTCATCCCTCACTTCTGCTTCTGATGGATTCTCGGTTCCCGAGTCCCTGTTTTGCGAGTTCATTTCTGTTCATCCGGACCTTCTGGCCGTGGTTTTGTTTAAGCAGAGTCTGTCTCCCTGCCCTGGCCACCGAGGAGCGTTACGGATGGTTCTTCTCCACCTTTCCGAACCTGAGGATGGACAATGAACGGCCTTTCTAGTTTTATGTCAGCAGCTGCTGAATCCTTTCATTTTGATTTAAACGGCCATGGCATCCTTCTAAATATTCTTCTAGAGCCCAAAGCCGAGGTAACATGGAGAAGAGAGTTTACAAGAACCCGGGGCTATTCACGAGGCTGGAAAGGTGCTGGCTGCGTAACAAGATGAGCGTGGTTGAGGCCACGGACACAAAGGCACCTGTGGGAAGTGGTGGCCAACGTTCTCGTACGTGTCTGTGGTTGTGGTTGTGGTTGTTAGGAGCCTTCGAGTCGGTTCCTGCTCAGAGCAATCCTGTCTGCGCCCGGGAACAGAGCGCTGCCGCTCCTGGGCTGCCCCCACACTTGTTCTTACGCCCGAGCCCACAGTTGTATTTACCACAGTTTAAAAAGAAAGAGAGAGAGAGAGAGAGAGAGAGAGGAAGATTGGAAGAGATGGGACAAGGTCAAAGCGTTGGCACTCTGTCACATTTTTGGCTCTCAATTGCAACCATTTTTCTCTGTTTTCGTCCATGGCAGGAACACTTTGGGTCAGTTGGCCAGGTTGAAAATGTGCACCTCCTCATCAAATGTATTAACCACGACCCCAACCAAACCTCCTGCCCTGGAGTTGATTCTGACTCACAGCGACTGTACTTGGAGTTTGCGAGGTTGGACAGTTTCGCACCCACAGACAGCCTCGTCTTCGTCCCTGCCTGCAGCTGGTGGATTGCAGACGGCTGACTTTGTGGTTGGTAGGCCGATAGGCCACCAGGGCTCCTTCAGGGAAGGCATCATCTCAAAATCAAACTCGCTGCCATCGGTTCCATTCTGTCTCACACTGACCCTCTAGGCCAGAGTGGACCGGTTTCTGAGATGGCAATTCTTTATGGGAGCAGATGGTCGCCTCCTTCTCCCGCACCGCGGCTGGTGGATTCAAACCGTTGGCCTCGCAGTTAGCAGCCCAATGTGTAACCCACTATGCCATCAGGGCTCCTTCACCGAATATCTGAAACAATTTCGTGGTTGCACCTGCCCTTGAATGATGTTCAACTCATTCTCTGGGGCCTTTCAAAGAGAGGCCCTCATTTCCTGGGAGGGTCCGGCTTCTTCTTTTCCTGGAGACAGACCTGGGGTCTGGTGCAGAAGGTGGAGCGGGCGTTGGGCTCATAGCAATCATGTCTAATCCATGTCGGATGACCTGTGCATTCCCGCTCAGCCTTCACCAGGTCAGGCTTGTAGAGACGCACGGAGGTGGGAGCGATTGGCATTTGAAGATCGGTGGCTCTTTGGATTCAGCATCCTTCAGGAATGACAGCCTTCTTGGGAAGACGTGGCACCTTCCCCCGCCTCCTCCCTGCCCATGCTCCTTTCATAGCATAGAAGCATTTCCAATGTCATTGCAACAAAAGTTGACGAAGAGCAGCAAACACACTCCCCGGAACCGTTCTTCAGGAGCGCTGCTGGCGAGGTGGTTTAGGTGTTGGGCTACTGAACGCAAGGTCGGCAGTTCAAACCCACCAGCCACTTGGCAGGAAAGAGACGATGAGCCTGTCTGCGCTCTTAAAGATCTACTGTCTCAGAAACCTGATCTAGGGTCTATGTGAGTCAGAGGCGACTTGACGGCAGTGAGCGGGTAAATCATTTCTGGCCAGTTGGCAAAATTATTTCAAAACATGAAAGCGGTTGCCACTGAGTTCCAACTCACCCTCATCCCATGGGACCGAGTAAAATTGTCCCCTAGGGTTTCCAGGGACAGTAAGGTTACCACCTTTACTGCCCCGTCTTCCTCCTGGGGAGTGGCTGGTGAGTTTTAACCACTGACCTCTTAGGCTAGGAGTAGGGCACTTAAGCACTTCCTCTTCCCTCCCCATTCCCCTGGGTACCTTTTGCTGAAATGTTATACTACCTGGCTCAAAGTTCTCACCTGAAATGATTTTGCACATACTGGGCACTCTTTATTTTTCTCTTGTCCTTAGGTGGCTCATGCTTACCCCCCCTCTGAAGCCCCAGGCTAGGGTAAACTCCCCCAGCATAACCAGCAGGGTCAAACAGGAGGCGCTGGCAGGGGCTCTCGGTAGCTCATCAGAGAACAATGGTTCACTGGAGGCTGATCTGCAGACACCAGTCTTAGAGACTACAAGGAAATGGCTTATGAATAGGAGCCATCAGGACGCTCCCTCCCTTCCATCCATTCCTGTCCTGTGCGCAGGTGTGTTCTCTGCACAGCAATTCATCCTCTCTGCTGGAGGTGGCCAACAGAGCTGCCTCTGATGACAAGCACCTCAATGGGCGGCTGGTGCTTTGGGGAGACACTGAGCGGGGGGAGACTGGCAGCTGGGCTATTTTCCCCTCCCAGTTTGCGATAGGCTCAGACTCAGCCTATACCCCGAATTGAGACTGCCTTCGCCTGTTTGTACCTTCTCCTGGTGAAGATGCACTTCCACAATTCCTCTAATCCGGTGGCATTAGCTATAGAAGCGAAGCTGTGCCACCTCCCTCAACAACCTTTCCCAGATGGTTTCTCCCTCATGAACACAGATTCATGGTCCATCCCCACCCGCCCTCCCTTAAGCTTCTCATCTAGCCTCCAGGGTGCCTGTGGGCAACAACTTGATGATTGGGTTTTCTGTTTGTGATGATGGAAAATGCTCCTTGATTCAGGATGGCACTGCCAATGTGTAGAATTGATGTCAAAAAGTTGTCTCCCTGTAAAAAGCTGAATGGACAAGTGCTGCCTAATAGATATTTTAGAACACCACCAACAACCGAATTCGCTGCAAAGGAAGACCACTCCCAAACCAAACTCACTGCCATTGAGCTGATTCCGACCCACAGCGAGTGACTCTCTAGGAGAGTGGAACTGTCCCCGTGGGGTTCCAAGACTGTAAATCTGTATAGCAGTAGAAAGCCTTAGCGTTGGCTTTGGCCTTGTGGCTAGCAGCCTGACGACACCCCCATGGCTCCTAAAGCTGTTAAGGTACAAGCAGGCTCCTCGTGGGATTTGGCTTCATGGTTTGGAGCTTTAGGGTCATGGTTTCATGGGCCTATTGTGGTGGGGGAAAGACTGATCACGTAGAGATAGCTACTTGAAAGAGTACAATGCTTCGTGCAGACATCAGTTTCTCATCAGGCCAAACTGTTGTTTGGTAAGGGTAAAGATTTTTCTCCAAGCAGTAGTTTTTTGGGAGTAAGTCACCAGCCTCAATGACTCCAGAAAGTTTGGATTCCTTGAGTATTTGAAATCCTGTTTCTTATTCCACTTCTCCAACTTTTGATCAGGATTCTGCTAGAGAATCCGTGATCTCAATGGTTCGTATCGGTAGCAGGGCACCATCTAGTTCTTCTGGTCTCATGGCAAAGGAAAGCAGTTGCTCCTGGAGGCAATTGGATACATATTCCTGATCTTTTTTCTTCCTTTGCCACACCCATCAAATAGAGACCGATTGCTTTACCTTGGATTGTCTTCATTTACCTTTTGATGCCTTTCTTTACTAACGCACCTGCTGGAGACCCTCTGTCCACCCCGAGGGTCCAGTCACACCTGGGATCTCCAGCCTCCCCTGGACCCTTTGACTTGGCCTGGCTCTTTCTTCCTCTTTACCAAATGAGAGCCATCTCCCACTTTTCAGGTTTGGAAGCCAAACCAATATAAGATTTTTCAACCACGTGCAAACTTCACACGACTGGAGGAGCCCTCAAAAATCCCCTCCATCCTTATGCAATCAAATTGCTGTTCTGCTGGTCTTTCTGTTGCTGTGGATTATAGAGATTTCATTGGTCTCCAAGAGGCTTTTCTTTAGAAAATTAGCTCCTCTTTTCCTGCGTAGGCCTTTCTGTTCTTTCTTTGGTGCAGGGGGGAGGTGGCGGTCAGTGCCTGGGGAGAGAGAAGTCCAGAGATTGTCTCTGGCTAGAGCCCCTCCCCTCCTCTGCCTTGGGTACATGTTGGGGGTTGGTGGAGACGGCTGGTCTTAGCTCTGCTCCCGCCTGATTATTTATTACCTCATTCACTCACTCTTCCTTCATCACCAGTCAGGTTTATATAATCCAAGGTTTTTTCAGTTCAAGCACATTACATAAAATTTCATTTATCCTCAAATTGGGGGGAAAAGAAATCTCTTTTTCTTTAAGCACAACGTACACATTCTATTAAAGACAAATGTCACCCCTTACTGTTGCTTCAGTCCCAACGTGCGTGTGGCGAGCCCAGGCGCTCCTGAGGGGTTTCTGGAGAATAGTCTTTGCTGGGGCAGATCGGCAGCGCTTGCTGCCCCAGTGGCCCTGGGTGGACAAACGCCACCCACCTATGGGTTATTGACTGACCAAAGATGGTTTGCCCAACGCAGAGACCTACCTATATGCTCCCTTAAACTCAAGTCCAAGGAATAATTTGGGCCCTAACCGATCGCACTCAGCCAGGGGAGGCTGCATCATACACAGGAGGACTTGGATGTAGAGAGCCCGGTTTTAAATCTCAGGTCTGTGGTTTGGGAGAGGAGAAATCAGAGGAGAAGGCCCTTCATCTCACGGTGCTTC
>NW_022103898.1:10042676-10045706 GCF_000313985.2 Echinops telfairi | reverse complement strand
CTTGGGAGAACACAGCAGTCCAGCCTCCCCAGCATCTAGCACCAAGAGTCTGCTAGCACTGATAGGCTCTATTTACTGATGGGCTCCATCGAGTGCCTAAGAGCCCTGGGGTGCTGTTGGGGGAGCATTGGACCCCTAACGGGAGGGTTGGCAGTTCAAACCCACCAGTCTCTCTTTGGGAGAAAGATGAGGCTAACTGGTCCCATGAAGATTTACAGTCTCAAAAACCGTACAGAAGGTCACTATGAGTCAGAATAGACTCAGGGGCAGTAGGTCTGGGTTTGGGGTACTCAAGTGCCTAGGGAACCTAGGGAGGCTCAAAGTTTAAGCAGTTGGCTACTAACTGTTGGTAGTTGGACTCTAACCAGTTTCTCCGCGGGAGAAAGATGTGCGGCAATCTGTTCCTGTAACCATTACAGTCTTGGAAACCATAGAGGGCAGGTCTACTCGGTCCTATAGGGCTGCTACAGGTTGGAATCAATTTAAGGGCAATGGGTTTAGTTTGGGTAATCATATAGCACAGTTCCTGGGGTGGGGGGCGGGGCATGCAAAACAGTTGGTTACTCATCAAAAGGTTGCCAGTTCAAACCCACCCAGCAGGGCTGGTGATCGGCTTCTGTAAGATTATAGCCAAGAAAACCCCAGTTCGACTCTCGGAACTACATGCGATGGCCGTGCACTGGGGTCAACGTGAGCAACCCTTGAACCGCAGGGGTGGGTTTGGGTGCCACGTGCCAGCAGTGCTGCACCAATGGTTGTCTTTATCACGTGTGGTATCTACATCTTCTAAGACGGGAGATGCCGGGTGGTTCCAAAGGCTGTGTCTTCTCACTTGCCGGCGTTGGTCCTGGCAGCAGCATCCAAGCCCTATGGTCAGTTTGGCAGAGTTCCGAACTAGCTTAGGTTGTTGGACCTTCCAAGGTGTCATCCTTCTGCTCAAGAAATCGAGCAGTCCTCACTGACCCCCCAAATCCAAGGCCATTATTTCTTAGTGAAAGAATGACTGGCTGCAATAAACCCGCTGCCCTTGAACTGAGCAATCATGCGCTTTACAGCCGTGGCAGAAACGGGAACAATCTCAGCGAAGACACTTACAAGCTGCTGCTTTCTTGTTTTCTGTTCCTTTCTTCTCTCTCTTTCTCTCTCTCTCCCTTACAGCAGATGCCTGTAACTCTCATGATGATCTATTCCACTTTCCCCCCTTTCGCCCGGAAACACGAGCCAACTCACCATGGGGCTGGTAAGAAAAAGTCTATCCACACGCTTTGGTTTTCACGACCCATTCCTTTTCCCACACAAAACCCCACCCAAGACAACCACCAGCACCAGCACCAGCACCACCCAAGCCCACCAGTCTGGCTGGCGAGGTCAGTCTGAGCCCGCTCCGCTGGGAGGCGGTTAGCTCATTAGCCATTTTGCCGGTTCCTCTTTGGATCCGTGTTGTCCCCCAAAGCAATGCCAAGTGTTTACAGAGGCACGTCAATCCCTGCTGGCAAGACCCGGGCACAAATGAAGCACAGAGAGTACTCACCCAGAGTCAGAAATCTTTGAACGAGCCCTTGGAAGGAGGGTAGGAGACAGGAAGGATGGATGTGAGCGGAGGGTAAGAGACAGACAGACAGATAAGACATTTTATGAATCCACAGGCTTCTTCTTTTTCCCTACTTCCCATTTTCTATTCACATCATGATTTCCCCTCACATATATTACCAGGGTTTTATGATCCCTTCATGTTCAAGTTTTCCTTCTTGCTTCCCTTCTGTTCACTGCATGTCAGCTTTTTATGGATTTGGGTTTTAAACGCTTGGCTTATTTATCATATGCTTGAAAGCCTCCATCTTCTCGCTCCACAGTTAGCAGGGCTGAAACGCTGTTTACAAATGGTGCGAATATGCTCTCCCCACCCCTCCCCTCTCCCTCTCTGTTGGGACTCTGGGCCACCTCATGCTTATTTGGATTGGGTTGTGTGAGCACAATGGCTTTTCTTTTTCGGTCACTTTTATTTACATTACATTTACAACCCAGGCCCCACCCTGTTTGTTATTGGAATGCAGGTCATTTTTTTTTTAGTTAGAAAAAGTGAACATTAACCTGTAGAACAGCGTACCTTGCTTTATTCACTATGTCTATCCCTGAACAATGGAACCCTAATGGCAACATGGGTTAGATGTTGGGATGCAAGGTTGGTGATTCAAGCCCACCAGTTGCCCTGTGGGAGAAAGATGAGGCTGTCTGCTCCTGTAATGATTGGCAGCCTCAGGATTACAATGAGTCAGGATTGATTTTTATGGCAGTGGGATCCCTGATTACATTTGGAGGTTGGAGGTGGTTACATTTTTAGATAACAAGTCACCCTGTAAAGGTACTTGAAAGCTTGCCAACCAAAGGGATAGTATTGAGAATTATTTCCACCAAGTGAGTAATTAGGATGATCTCACAACTAGTCTTTGTGTGTTTGTTGCTGGGGGAAAGGTTGGGTCTAGATAATTTGAGTTTGCTTAAACTGAGGTACATCTCTCTTTAAAAAAAATCATTTTATTAGGGGCTCATACAGCTCTTATCACAATCCATACACACATCAATTGTGTAAAGCACATTTATACATCGCACTCAGCCAGGGGAGGCTGCATCATACACAGGAGGACTTGGATGTAGAGAGCCCGGTTTTAAATCTCAGGTCTGTGGTTTGGGAGAGGAGAAATCAGAGGAGAAGGCCCTTCATCTCACGGTGCTTCAGTTGCTTCGGCAGGAATCCAGGTCCCGCCCTCAGCCCACAGAATGACAGCGAAGCAGACGCAGAGCGGGTGGTTCCTTTGCTGCTGTTCAGCTGTTCAATGTCCCGCTCACCAATGCAGGCTTGCCTTTCTTTCTGGCAGACAAAGGATTTCAAGCGTGTTTTTCAAAAGTGGAAAGAGCCCCTCCTGGGCCGGGGCTGGGTTCTCTCGCCTTACTTTGGAGTCCTGCAGTCAGAAGGTATCAACAATGCGACCGTGACAACTCAGGACGTGGAGAGGGAAGAGAGAACCTATG
>NW_022103898.1:10025211-10042001 GCF_000313985.2 Echinops telfairi | reverse complement strand
CGATTTTGGATCACTTGTTGTTCCCTTGTCCCTGGGTTTGTTAACATCCACTTCCTTTCCCCTGCCATTCCCCCCTCTCATGTCCCCCCAGAACTGTTGGTCCCTTTGTTTTTACTCCGGATTGTTTATCCCACCTATCTTATCTAGTTAGACGGGCAGAGTTAATAATATGCACAAAAAACAAGGCAGAATAAAACAAAGCAACAAAAGAAAAGAAGACAAAACAGCAAAACAACGAGAAAAGCAAACAAACAAAAAAAGAAAAGCCTGTAAATAGTTCAAGGTCTGTTTGTTGACCTTTAGGAGTGTTTTCCGGTGGAGTCTGATGGGGTGTTATATCCTGGCCCCAAAGTCTATTTTTGGTAGTACCTGGGGACTTCGTTGTTCTGTTCCCCTTGCTGTTCTGTTGCACACCCTTAGTGTTTTGCCTCAGTGTGTTGGGGTCAGATTGGGCGCAATTCCCGCACTGTGTCTCCAGTGTTGTCCCCCATAGTGCTAAGGGTCAGTGAGGGACAGCGTGTCTCATAGTGGGGCCAGCCCTACGGTCCTCTCTATGCTTTGGCTGCTCTGAGCAGAGAGATCGTCCTCAGGCTTGGCGGGCCAGATATGTTCCACTCTCTCTCCCTTCATTTGCTCCTGTGTGCTCTGATCAGACATGTCTCTGTCCCTGGGCTGTAGCTTCAGTGCTGTCCTCTGAAGTGAATTCTTCTGCGGGGGTGGGGGGATGTCCACGTAGTTGGGATTGGGGCCGGCCCCTCAGACCTCCCTATTGGTTCCCTGCTTCATGCCAGTAGGCACATCTCTTTTGCCTCATTTAAGATACTTTTCTTTCCTTTTTTATTGCCAATTTTAAAAATAACATGAATTGAAGTGTATCAAGTGTTTATTTTATACCAGTCTCTCTTTTGAACACTTTACACACATGGACTTGCTTGCGTCTTGAGATCCTTCTATTATTACTGTTACTAATTATAGTTTGGCTGTGGAGTTTAATTGATCAAGCAGGGCCCCAAACCCTAGATTTGTGATGCGTGACCCGGGGAGTCCAGTCTTTCTTGAATTCATTGAGCTGATAGAAAAGGGGCATGGGGGAAGGAGCAAGGAGTGGGCTAGCAGCTTTGTGAATTAGTTATATCAAACCCTAAGCACTCTATATAATTTTGTTGTGATCCTAAGAAGAAAACATTACTTAGAGAGATGAAAATGGAGATCGCAAGTCCCAAGTTCCTGTTTCTAAGCTTAAATCCTTCCCGAGCCCTCTGTGACCTCCATATGACGCCAAGTTTTCAGACTCTCTGCTCTCCTGGCCACTTTTCTCAAGCCATGACTTTGGGTTTCAATGTTCTTCTTACCCTGTTACCTAGAATTGAAGCCAACATCCTCGTCAGGCGCTGAGCTGAGCTGAGTAGAATAAGACCCTTTAAGTACTTTATCTGTACCCTAAGTCCCTGGGTGACCCGAATGGTCAAGTGCTTGGCTGCTAGCTCGGAGGTTGGTGGGCCAGGTCCATTCAGAGGTTTCCCGGAAGAACGACCTGGTGGTTTACTTTTGCAAAATCATGCAGTGCAAGCCCCCAGGAGCATAGTACTACCCTAACACACCTGGGTTGTCGACTCCATGGTCGCTGGTGTTCTGTACACTAGATTTTTATACTTAGGCTACCTGGCTGACTGTTAGCGAGCCAAACACCAGGACCCAAGCATTTCCTGACAGGTAGAGGTTCAAGCCAGGCCTCTTCAGTTCTGCAGTGGACTTATTCTGGACCAAAACACAAGGCTTCCTGGCTAACCTTTATCCTGTGTTTGTTCGCCACCCTCTTTCTTTGGGCAATTCCTTCAGTCCAGCATAATTCATCTGAGGATGGATTTGGACCCAGATCTCTGGTCAGCCCTCTCAGCTCTTCATTCCTAAGCCAACAGAAGCCCTTTAGGGTCTTTATTCCGTCAGAAGTGGAGCATGGTCTTTGGAGTCTGACAGAGCTGGATTCGAATTCTGGCTCCCTCAGACCCAGTGTGACTCTATGAAAGTTGGTGTATTAGTCTGGGTACTTTGGAGAAACAAATCCACAGCAACACATGTATAAGAGAGAGTTTTATGTAAAGAAAGTGTGCATCACAAAAACATCCCAACCCAATGCTGCCCAAGCCCACAAGTCCAACATTAACCCAACACCAGTCCACAAAGTCCTCCACCTCACAAAACAGAGGCAATGATGCAGACCACAGGAGGAAAGCTGAGTCAGTGAACGAACAAGCATCTCAGCACTAGCAGGGGTCTCCACAAGGCTGCTCCAGCACCCAGGGCTGCATCGGGATAGGTCCATGTAGCTTCTCCTTGGGGATGTCTTGTAGGAAGTCAATCTTGCAAGCTGAAGCAGGGAGCTGCTAAGGCAGCGGCACCCTGGTGCAACCATCACAAAGCAAGAGACCCAAGAACTAGAAAGGCGAGGCTCACCACCCATTTATCCCTCTGCTTTTCAATTAGCCCCACATGTGATTATCGGCCAGGCTGGCACAATTAACTAACTCAGTTGGGTATTTCTGAACTCAGGTTCGTGATCTCAGAACTCTCTCCAGATTGGTCTCGACACATTCAGCAAAGTCTTGGAGCACTAACTACAACTCCCACCGGGATAAGTGGTTATCAATAAACCTGAGCCTCTCCCGGCGGTTCTACGGTGTCATGAAAACTGGAACCACGTGCTTTGCTGGAATCGAACAGTGTGGCGCCAGCAGCCCTTTCCAGATAGCCAGCCTCGACACTGCACAGGAAAAGAAAAGAGAACATCACCGGGTCACCTCTTCCTCCAGAGCCAGGCCTGGGGCCAGGCGAGAATGGAAGAAATTCATGCAGAGGCTCCTGCAGGTGGAAGCTTCAAGACACACACACCTGCTGAGGGTCATTTTCCTATTCCGAAATTTTCCAATGATGTCACGTCTGCTTAACTCACCCCATCCACTCAGGCCTCCCTGGCCTTTCCTCGGCCTCCGCCATCTCTCCACATCAACTTGCGAGTACCACGTGCCCCTTACTAACAAGCTGTAACAAATGGTTTCTCGTTGCTTCCGAACAGCCCCATCTACAGCTTTGCCTGTTTAACTCAGGCTGCTGCGCACAGGTGTGCCGAGCATTCACTGCCTAAGGCCCCCTGCAGGAGGCTGCGGTGGGGGATACAATGCGCCCCTTTGCTAATCCACTGTGAGCCCCGCTAGTGTGGGGCTGCATCTGCCAAGGGTTAAGGACACATTTTCCTTGCTTAAAGGGAAGTACCTAGTCTGACGCCCGCAGAGCCTCCCAGGTCTTGCTCAGGGCCGGCCTGCCATGCCCTTTGTTCTAGTTCTTCCTCATTCCTCAGGATGGAGCCTAAGGAGCCTTCATCTCTTGTGTGGTGCTGCCGCCACGTTGAATAAGGGCCAAGGACATAGGCCTTGGAGTCAGGCTGCCGGGGGTTCTAATCCTGGCTCTGCCCTGGTTCCCTGGGTGATCCTGAACAAGTGAGATAACCTCTCCGAGCCTCAGTTTCCTCACCTTTAAAACAGGCAGACTAGCAGTGAGTGCCTCCTGGTGTTTGTGTGAAGAGTAAGTGAGACGAGCCGTTCCTCTGTTTAGTCTGCTGTCTGCTCAGAGGACACCCTCCATCGCTGGTAGCTACTGCTACTTACGTGCAAGTCGCTCAACAGCTTGTAGCTATGACTCCATGCTGTGGTGCAAGGGATGTAAGGGTAGAAGAGTTCTGCGCATTCCTTTTCTAGGGTCGCTGCAGCAAATTACCAGAACTTGGCAGCTGAAAATACATCCCCTCAGTTGAGATCTAGTCCCTCAGAGTTCTGAAGGCCAGAAGCCTGAAATCCAGGGGTCAGTGGGGCCACACTCCCTTGAAAGGCCTAGGGCAGAACTCTCCCTGGCTCATTCCAGTTCCAGGGAGCTGCAGATATTCCTTAGCTTGTGGACACATCATGCCAGACCCTGCCTCTATCTTCACACGGCCTTCTCCCTGTCTTCTGTGTCTTCTCCAGCTCCCCTCCTCTTCCGAGAACTTGCCATTGGAATTCGGCTGCCCCGGAATGTAGGAGAGGTCCCTGGGGGGCACAGTTTGCTCTCACCTACTAACGGAGAGGTTGGCAGTTTGAACCTACCTAGGAGCTTCATGGAAGAAGGAACTCGTGGGTTGATTCCGTGAAGAAAACCCTACAGCACCCAGTTCTCTGTCACGCTGGGCCCTGGTGAGTCAGAATCAACTCAGGGACAATGAGTTTGGAGTTGGATTTCGTTTTTCTCTCTAATTCCGGATGACCTCATCTTGAGATCCTTGACTCAATTACATCCACCAAGACCTTCCCACCCCCTCCCACTCCCCACCAACAGGCCACATTTTCAGAGGGGACCACAGATCAGCTCATCCCACTGTCTAGGTAGAGTGGTGAGATAGAACATAGGTGCCCAGCTTTGGGGGGAGGTCAGATGCGCAGGCATTCCCTCCCCTGAAGGCAATCAGTTGCCAGACTGCTGTCTCATCCCACCACTGGGGTGGGCCTGCTCCCTGCCTCTGGGGACAATGGGCAGGCTCCTGTAGGAGTTTTCACCCTATTGATAATGGTTCCTATGGAGACCCAGAGACCACCTCCTAGACCACCCTCTCATTGCTGTGTAACCTATAGTGCAGCTCCTCCCTGTGAGGTATGCCTCTACCTGTAATTAGTGGGCTGGCTTGCCCCCAAAAGATATATAGGCGTGAGTCAGCGATATAGAGCGCTCTGACCTCCTTGCTGCTCACTCCCTGGTCACTCCCCTCTCTTCCCCCTCTCCCTTGTTCCCTTGCCCTCTTTCCCTTCCCCCTCTCTCCATGTGGAACCAAGCTGGGCTGAGGTGAGCAATGCTACTATGTAATATGTCTGACTGTATTTTTGTATTATCTCTCATGCTCTCGATGACTTTAATATAATGCTTATATATCTCAACCGTACAATTGTGCATTACTGAACCCAGAAGTAGTTTTACTAAACCAGTGAGTTCTAGTAGCGGGTGGGGCTGACACCCCTCACCTCCGTGTCACTTTTAATTTGAATCTCTGATAAACAACAAAGACCATTGAATACAAGCGTGTCCCAAGTGTTTACCTTCTGCATAGTAATTCGAAATGGTGGACTAGGGCGCCACCAAGAATCATGTCAAGGAACCATTTGATCTTACGACCACCTGCCCCTCACCGCACATAAAACCTGCCCTACGGAGAGAAAAGGCTGAAGTTGTCAAGGATTTTGTCTCACTTGGATCCACAATCAAGGCTCCTGGGAGCAGCAGTCAAGAGCTCAAATGACACGCTGCGCTGGGTGAATCTGCCGCACAAGAGTGCCTAGGGTATTGAAAAGCCAGGATGTTACTTTGAGGACTAAGGTACACCTGACCCAAGTCAGCATATCTGCCATCACCTTTCATGCCTGTGAAAGTTGGGCATCAAATCAGGCAGGTCAAATAATGGATGCACCTGCATGGTGGGGCTGGAGAGAAACATGGAACGTACCGTGGACTGCTCAGAGGACACACCAATTTGTCTTGGAGAAAGCACAGCCAGAGCTGCTCAGAGGCAAGGCTGGAGAGACTTCGTTGCACATGCTTTGGACCCATTGTCAGGAGAGACCAGTCCCTGAGAAGATGGAGTCACGCTGGGGAAAGTGGAGGGGCTGTGACAACGAGGAAGACCCTCAACGAGATGGATGGACACAGGGGTGGCAGTGATGGGCTCGGGCCCAGGAATGATGAGGCTGGAGCAGGACCTGGCAGTGTTCTGTCCTGTACTGCCCAGGGCCACTGTGGACCGGAAAGAACCCGATGGCACCTGACAACAACCACATGTCGTGCACGTGTGAAAGGAGGAAAGCAATAGAGAGTTCAGGGGCCAGATCTGAAGTCCCGGAAGGAAGACGTTAGAGCAGGTTGTGGTTGGCTTAGAGAAAGATGTATTTTCTCCTTTCTATATCCTGGGAGCCACAGAAAGTCCTATTTCCACTTTTCTCATCCTTTCTAGTGTGATTTGCTAGTATTCATATTGTACGGGTCAAAAGGCATGCCTTTATGAGTAGGCATCCTCTGGGTTCTGAGGAAAAGATGTTACGCAGTGTAAGGATTTCTGGCTTTCTAAGTGAGTTTTCTCGTGGTGAAGCAGGGAATCCTCCAAGCCCTCTTATGTAATCAGATATTTCTCTTGTGATTTTTCTGGCATTTCACATCGTTACTCTCCAATCCACTGTCTACTCTCTCATACCTATAACTTGTCAAAATTTCCCGTGCTTGGCATTTACAACAGAGGGAGAAATTCCCGGGCATCAGCTCCCGTAAATTATTAGCAGCTCCTGCATGTGGTCGCCACCGGGTTGACATTTCCTTGTATCGCCCATGTAGCTACATCCCGATGACAAATAATCCCTTGAATCGGTGGACGGGACCTCGTCCTTTCTTCACATGATCTGGGCCTTTCTAGAAACCGGCCTCTTCCTGGAACCATGTTAGCAGAAGTTACTAAACCACCAACAGTACTGAATGCGATTCTGTTCTTTTAATGAGCTTCTCTTTTTGACATTGGGTCCTTGCTGCCCCGCTTCTTGTCTCTGATGCCTGGTTCTGTCTGTTGCCAAGGAGAGGCGATGCCTCCCCAGATTTTCCCTAAGATATTCTGCTGTGTGACCTTACCGGCTTTGGGGCTCCTTCTCTCTCAGGGTGATCTCCTCTGCTCTCTGCAGTCTCTCAACAAACATGTACTGCCCACCCACCCTCTGGGCCAGGGACTGTGCTAAGCACGGAGCTCCAGGGCAGACTACAGCCACTCGTGGCCCTCACATGGCCCGTGGTTTCCTAGGAAAGCCAAGCAAGCCAACCAAACACATGCGATGGACACGACGGTGGAACCAACCCCACGTGCTTGAGGAGTATGGCGGCAATATGGATACAGTGCAGGAGGTGACAGTGGATGTGAGTCTTGAGGCCAAGTATGTGTGAGCTAGGCGGAGGAGAAAGCACCAACGTCCAGACAGAGAATGCTGTGTACAAACAGGACTTGGACAACCCAACTGAGTCATGCTGACCCTGGTGAATTAGGAAGAGATAGGATTGGAGATCCGGTGAGGCAGATCAGGGAGGGCTTTGGCTTTCCTTCCAAAGACTCTGGGTTTTATCTGGGGCCTGCTGGGGAGTCACTGGACATTCCAATGCCATTTGCATTAGGAAATGTTCGATCTGGTAGCAGTCTCCGGGGTTGGTGGGCAGGGTGAACGAGAGACAGCAAAACAGACAGCGAAATGAGAGACAGCTGCAGGAGTCTTGGTTAGAAACGATGATAGCATGGCTCGCTCACTCTCCTGACTTTGCCAGGGTGTCTGTCTTCACAGTAAGTGAATTACACACATCCTCTCATGGGACACTTGCAAGAACCCAAGAAACAAGAACCTTCCTCATCCCCAACTGATAGACTAAGAGGCTGAGGCCCAAAGAGACTTTTGGTAATTGCTCAAGTTGACATGGCTCCACAGTGGTTGGCTGACGGTTGGGAAGTGGCGTAGAGGCAAAGAAGAGTCTAAATCGGTGCTGTCTGGTAGAAAAATCATGCAAGCCACAAATGTGGGCCACATCGGGAATTTTAAATTTGCTAGTAACACATTAAGTAAAAAGGAAATCACATTAAGTAAAAAGGAAATGGCTTTTTATGAATTGATAACCCTGTCAATCCAAAGTAGTATAATTTCAACATACAATCCATGTAACATCTTATCACGATATTTTGCGTTTTTTCCCCCCTGAACTTAAGTCCTGGAGATACCAGTGTGTATTCAACACTAATTGCTTATCTCAATTTGGAGTAGTTGCTTGATAGCAAAGGTGGCTGGCTGGTGGCCGCCATATTGGATCTCAAAAGACTCCTGGATCTCTGTGGTCGATGCTACTCCAGTTGGCAATCATATTTCCTGAGTCAAGAGAATATAGGGTGAGGAGGTGATGTGGGAGGAGCCTGAAATGCTTATGAGACATCGTAGAGAGAGAATACATAGGTGTGGATCTCAGCAAAAATGTCTGGGTAGAGGTATAAATTTGGGATCTGTTGCCATTGACGTGGTTGCTAAAACCCCAGATGTGAAGCCATTCACCCAGAGAGATTATTTAGAAGGAGTGAGTCTTCAAAAACATCTGGGAAGCCCGGGCTACCCTGGCACAGGTGGAGGGGCTCATTGGTAACACTAGGTGAGGCATCTCTCCTCTACGTGGGAATGAAGGACGAGGTGAGTGTGGCTACAGGAAGTTAACTTGTGGAGGCCAAGGAGGTGGGGAGAGGCAAGAGGCATACGGTCTCCTTGTTGGATACTGGCAGGGAGAAAATTCTCTCAGCATCTTCTATTTGGTTTCGAGAGCCCTAGCTTTGAGTCCTGACCACTCACAAATCCTGTGTGCAGGAGGAGAAGGTAGAAGCAGAGAAAAGGCCCAATCTGTCCAGCCAGGTACTAAGAGGAGGACAAATACTCCTTTCTTCTGATGGCCACTCCATTCACGCTCCTTCACATTTTAATTTTGAAATAATTACAGACAGGAAGTTACAAAAATCGTACAGAGAAGTGCCCTCTACTCTCCACCCCACTTCCCCCAATAGTCACCTCTTGCACCACTGCGGTACAATACCATAAGTGATCCACGTGAAATGTTTGGGTTTGTGCAATCATTTTGGTTTCTATCTTCTCTTTGAGGACCTCCTAGCAGGGAGTACCCCCTTGAGTGAGAAGAATCTATGCAAGGTGTGAGGTCATGGCCAACCAAGTAAAGAGCTTGCTGCATGCTCAGAAGCTTTATCCCAATTACGAAATAAATGACTTGCATCGAATACAACCCCAAATGTCTCCTAAGAACTCAGTACATTATACACTGTCAGTGCCATCGAGTACGGGAACCCTGTGGGTCAGAGTAGATCTGCCCCTTTTGGGGAAGAGATTCTGAGATTTTAAAACCTTACAGGAACAGAGAGTCCCATCTTTTTCCCAAGGAGCAGCTAGGGTGTGTGTGGGGGTGCTGAACTGCTGACTTTGTGGCTACCAGCTCAAAGTGCAGTCCACTAGGCAACCAGGGTGTTTCACATTCTCACAGTCGTTTGTGGTTGATACCGATGCTGCGTCGTTAGGCCAGGCTCGTCACTGTCTTTTCGGGTCTCTCTCGTGGGAAGCCATGAAGATGAACAGAGTGTTCTGCTGTTCCCATAAGCACCTCTAATGAGGACAGCATGGCGGAGCCTTGACCCTGAATGCACCCTGTTCTATAACCCGTGTCTCTCTAACGCTGGGACTCAGGCTCCATTTCTGATACCAGACTATCTCCTGGCAGATATTGATGGCACACCCCCATGGCCGCCGCAGAACAACTCACCCAGTAGGAGGAGGGAGTCAGCACTCCGATGGGTGACTCCCTCCAACCTCCCAATGGGGAGAATTTCTAAGGAACACACAGCACCCAGCCCAGTAGGCTCCGCAGACAATGACTGTCGTTAGTTGCCACCGAGCCGGCCCTGACTCATGGCCACCCATGCATAACAGAACAACACACTCCCTGGTCCAAGGCCATGCTTGAGCCGATCACTGCAGTCAATGGTCAATTCATCTCACCGACAGTTTCCTTCGTTGTTGCCGACCCTCGCCTTTACTACGCGTGGCGTCCTTTTCCAGGGCTGGCTCTGTGTACAAAGCAAGGGAACCAGAATGCCAGGGGTTTGCTTGAACCAGCTCACAAAACCAACTGGCCCAAGGGGGACAGATACACCCCATCCAAAGCAGAATCCATCAAAGAAAGAAGCCAGGACTCGCTCCCAAGGAGAAAGAAGCCAGGACTCGCTCCAAGGAAACACGAGCGAGCGAGAGAAAATCAAGCCAATGGCAAGAGACCAGTTGCTGTCCATTGGTCAGTGCTGGGCCGGGGTGAGGGACCCACTCATTGATGCAGGGAGAGGATTCCCCTGTAGCTTCACTGCAAGGGGTAATGTGTTCACGCTTAACTATGGGAGGACTTTGTTTATCCCCTGGAGATAAATGAGCCCGAGTTCTCAAAAGCCAATATATTGGCAAGGGATCGAAGGCAGAAGAGGATGGGGTGGGAGTTTGGGGGCGGGCAAAGTGTCATCCACTGAGATCTAAAAATCAAAGGGAATACACATTTCTGGTAGCTGGGGGAGAAGAGTTTGGTCTCGACAATTTCTGAGCAGTCAGAGGAAGAAAAACTGTATGGGATCAGCGGGACCTGGGGAACCAGATGCCCTTAGGCAGAACGCTCCTTATTACATGCTTCTCCCCTGTGGTGCCATCATTGTTCTGTACACCCATACCACACCCCCTGCCCTGGCCCCCCACCCATCCATCTTCATGGATCCCACCCATGCTAACAAGAATACAATCGCTTTACCAAACTCAAAAAGACAGTCTAGTTTGCAGTGTACACAGTTTACAGCTGCGACGACAAGCTATTGGTGGAAGGGTGAATCGTCTTTTCACCCTGGGGGTGCACTCACTGGTGCTGTGCTCGGCCACTCACCGAAAGGTGGGTGATTTACACCCACCTTGCAGCTCCAGGGTAAAAAGACTTGGTGATCGGCTTCCCTGAAGATGACAGCCAGCCAAGAGCGTCCTACAAGGCAATTCACCCGGGGCCACTGGGAGTGGGAGTCAGCTCCATGGTAAACAACCATAACAACTGCCACCATTGTTGTGGCCATTGGGAAGGGTCCCAAGACCTCAAGGGCTGAGATGGGCAGCATACTCATGACTGGTCCCTGGTAACCAGTGCCTTTGAGACAGTTCTCACTTCCAGGGACTCTGGGTGAACCAGCATGGAGTCCTGTTCCGTACTGTGTTCAGTGGCTGATTTGTGGGAAGCAGATTACCAGACCTTTCTTCCAAGGTCCCTCCGGGTGGACCCCAAAAACGGACACCCAAAGCAAAACCAAACCCATCCTCACCGGCATCGCGTCAATTTTGACTCATCATGACTCAGTAGGACAGGGGAGACCGGTCCCTGGGGATTTCTGAGGCTTTGACTTTTTATGGGGATGGGGCTACACAATGGGCTGCTAACCACCAAGTCAGCAGTTCCAATCCACCAGCTACTCCTTGGGAGAGAGATGTGACTGTCTAGTCCCGTGAAGAGTTACAGTCGCAGAAACACACAGGGCAGTTCTGCTCTGTCCTGTAGAGTTGCTATGAGACAGAATCAACTCAAAGGCTTGAGCTGAACCTGAACTCTTTATGGAAGTTACCAGCCTCATCTTCCTCCTGCGGAATGGCTGGCAGCCTTGGCATGCTAACCTTGTCCAACTTCTGACCCACTAGGTGACCCAGTGCTCCCGAATTGACTCAACTGCTCATCTCCCATTAGTAGTTGAGTGCGTGAATTCTTAGCGCCATCCAGGGACCCTGTGTGTGACACCCCCCACCAAAAAACCAAACTCACTGCCATTAAGTCAATACTGACTCATAGCAACACCTTGTGGGTTTCTGAGATTGTAACTGGTTTGGGGAGTAGAAAGCCCAGTCTTTCTTGTGGTGGCTTTGAACTGCCAACCCCGTGGCTCACCGTCCAACACAGAACCACGACACCACCAGGGCTCCTAGGTGTGACAAGGACTGGGGAAAATGGCTGGAGTTCTACCTCTGGTTGTTATCAATGCGTCAAGGGTACGGGGGCAGGGAAAAGTCCTGCGTTTGAGCGCCTGGTCTCCTATTGACCGGAGTTGAAATCTCATAGTGAGATGGATTTGTCTCGGACCTGCCAGATAAGAAATTGATTCCGCTACCCATCTCTGAACCCAGCCACTTGCTTGTCGGTGAAGACAGACCGTCTGCATTTGAAGCTGGTACAGATGCTGAAACAGACCCTGCTCTGGAGTCAGACAACAAGGACGCCGCCAGATGTGACTGCAACATGCCTCCGTTTTTAGCCAGTTTCGATGTGAGAAATTCCTCCCAGATCCCTGGCAGGGGACTATTTTTAACAGCTCTTTCAACCCCAGCTCGGAGACACAGCACACATATCCCGGCAGACGCTGCACAAATCGACGGTGAAGTAAATGTGTCCAGGCAGACGCCAACACCTGCTTGGGCAGGGTGAGGAGAGGGCCCTGGCTCAGCGACCCTCCCTGGCTTACTTTGAACTGTGGAAAAGCTAAGAGGATGCAGCCTGGCCAGCAGGGCAGAGTTAGGAAGGGATCCAAGAAGCATGTGCTCTCTGGTCTCAACTGGGCTTTCGCGGGTCTGAACACAGAGGGGAAAACAAATAAATCACAAACGAGGAAGAAGCGAGGGGTCAAATCAGGGGGACAGGGCCCCTTCTGGAAAAAAAAAGAAACAAAAATGCTTGTCCTGAATTCTCAACCGCGTGTGAAAGCCAGGGAGCCCTTTGCTGAAGGCTGGTGACCCATGAGTTTGGCCCAGGCTAGAGCCAGGCGAGGTATGGCAGCTTCTGCCCCGCCGTCTTTCTGCAGGCTCCCCACCCCTCCTCCCCCTGCAACACAGAGAAAAGCATTTGTACTCACTGGATTGTGCCAGCCAGACAATGCGCCCCTAATTGGCCGTGATCAGGGTTCCTGAATTGCTTGGGTAAGCCTGCTGTCTCTCTATTAGACAAAGCGATAAGGGGCCGCTAATGCCATTCCCATGAACAATTTCCAGTGGAATAAAAAACCAGTCCCCCGACTCCTGCATGGCCATGCATTTTCCAAACAGCCTCTGAGCTCCGGCCCTGGAGGAATGAAGAGACGCCAACCTGCCCAGCATAGGCTGCTATGCTTTTATAAATCCCCACCACGCCCTCCCTGGCTCACAATGAAAATAAATAAATAAATACAACCCCCTCAAAACACCACAGCCACGTCCCTGGTCTCGGGGTTCTTTGCATTGTTCTCTCTCTCTCTCTCTCTCTCTCTCCCTCTCTCATTTTAACTTCTTCCCCTCCTTTACAGGGGCCGATGGCGCTAACTGTCATTTCTGGTTCTGGGTTCTTTGTCAATTTCAGGGACAGCTGGCCCACGGCTTCCTGCATTTGGTAGCTCTGGTATTTGTAGATAGGCGCGCCGTCTCTGCTGCGTGCGCATGTTAACACTCCACATGCATAATTTATATGTGCATAATTTGGAGCCTGAGCGGAGAGGTGTATTGTGATATTTAAGGGCAACTGCCAGCGCGCTGAACCCAAGTAAGTGCTCAGGAAGTAGTTCTTTAAAGGAATGGATGTGGCCCAGAAGGCCAATGGGCTAACGTCATCCGTTCATTCACCAGCTAGGTGGAGGGCCGAAATCTGTTTCAGGCATAGTGCTCGGAGCTGGGAACCCAAGGGTGCCCACCCAGCACTCCCTGCCTTTCGGGCACTCACAGTGGAGGCAGAGGAGGCGGGCACATCACCTGGCCGTTAGCAGGGCATGGTGGGTGCTCCGAGGGGAGGCCTCAGTCTTCTGTGGATGAATGGTGTCTCCCCCCAAGCTCCCTGGCAACCCCTCCCCCTTAGGTCTGTGGACGTCATCTCATCTGGGAACAGGGCTTTCTTTGTGCTAACAGGCCTCCGGTCTATGGTCTAATGCTTTTGAGGGATTGAGACCTGGGGCAAGCACAATGCTAGAAGACAGACCATGTGGAGACGGATCGCCGGGGCTGGAAGAACACCAGGGCCGGAGAAGCTGAGACAAAGATTCCCTCGCCACCCCCCGACTGGACAGAGAGAGAGAGCCTTCCTGAGAGCAAGCGCTAGAGAGACAGAACTCTAAATGGGGAAAAACGACATTCTCCCTACTTAGGGGACTCCTGGGCCAGCCACCTCAGGCTGAAGGTGGGGAGGCCAGAGCTGGGTAAGAAAGGGTCCAGACTGAGAATTCAGCACCATCCGTGCCAGGGCAGAAGGAACAGCAGGGGAGACCAGGCGAGTGGGAGGAGTGGGATGGGGAGGGATGCATCCAGGCTGGGCTCAGGCTGAGATGGGCTGGGAGACTCCGGCAGGGCTGGGTGAGCATGGTGGAGGATGGGCGAAGGATGGGAACAAGGTTTCCACTGCCTTAAGTAGGGCAAGGAAACCAGGAACGGGAGCAGCTTGTCCACTTGCCCACCATCCTCCTGGATCCCACCAGAATTTGCCCACACACGGCACAAAGCGGAACTTGGCCTACTTTGTGTTGCACCTGGTTGTTGCCGTCACTGGGTGATCTGAGGGCACAGCCCAGGCCCTCGTTAACGAGCGGTGTGAACCTGAGCAAGGGCTGCTGCCTTATCTGTAAAGTGAGGCGTGTGCGAAGGCACCTCGTGGTTCCACCCAGCTCTCAGGCGCTTTGTGGCTGGGTTCTCTGGGGTTAGTGTGCAGACTGCACCTGGGCCTCGCCCATCCTTGCACCGTGAGACACTGCTTAGCAGCCAAAGGAGCCAGGCGAATGCAGAGTGGGGGTGGGGGGCAGCCAGGCATGAGAAGACACCATTTCACATGAACCTCTAAGCATTCACAGGAGCAGACCAGAAGGTGAACACCACCCCTGCCAGCATTTCGGTCAAGGTCAAGCCTGCAACCCTTGATTACAAGTTTGCAACACCTCCCCCTATCCCTATACATTCCTACCTCAAACCCCCTCTTGCTTGATTTTCTTTCTTGAAAGCATTGCTCAGCTAACATTTTTTTGTAATTAAAACCCTCCGTGAGGCAACATCACTTAATAGAAGCAAGGCCAAGTCCTTAGAGCGATCTTCAAGGTGGTTCCCAATCTCTCCTCAATCCAACCCCTCCTGCCAGCAGCACTATCCATGAAGGTTCCCAGCCCTCTGCCTTTTCACACTCCAACTAGAGGGCCAACACAAGTTCAAGTCCACCTCCCCAGAGCCCTGGTGGTGTAGTTGTTACGTGCTGGGGTACCTTCTGCAGGGTTGGTAGTTCAAAACCACCGGCAGCACTGCAGGAGAACGACTAGCCTTCTATTCCCGCAAACAGTTACTGTCTCAGAAACCCACCGGGGGTAGCTATTGCCTGGATGGCAGTGAATTTCCCCCCAGAAATGCTGTCTGATCACCCCATCCCCCGCTGAACCCAGAGCTGCACTTAGCACGTTGTTCACCAGATCAGAAAGGAGTCAGTGGTCTTCCAGCCGGCTTGGAGGGTAGAGCTGCTCTCCCCAGGGTTTCCAGCAGTGGATTCTGGGGAAGCCGAGCACCAGCCCTATCTCCAGAGCTGCCTGGACTGGAACCTCCAACCTTGGGGCTGGCGGTTGAACTTGTTAACTGTCCGCACCACCCCGGGGGCCGTGAAATTTCACCTGGTGATTTCTGTTTTCTCTCTGACACCTCGCTGATAAAGCCCCTGAGAACTGATAAGGTTCTGAGAAACAAGTGTCTCCTCCTCTCTGGCAGCCTGTGGTCTTCTCACGGTGACGGTTTGTCTCTAAGGTCTCTGGTGCTGCCATCTCAGAAAGGCCATGAGCAGATGGCTTGAATCGAGTCGATGGCAGTGAGTCTGGGGTTTGCAAACTCTAACGCTGCAGGCCAGCACGCCGTCTCCCCTCCTCTCCCCACTCTCAAAAAAAAGAGAAAGAGGTTGGGTGCAAGCCCTTTGGGCTCATGAGACTGTGAAGCAGTTCTCCCTCGGTGCATACTCTGTACCCTGCATGTGTTTCTTTGGAGCTTAAAGTTCATCCAAGAATGCCCTGTGTCACTGATCAAAGGAGGATGTGTGTGAAGCCCCAGGAGGAAGGGCCACTCTGCTCGTTTTCAAGGGGCAGGTGATGGAGCGCTGCCAGCGGTGAGCAGTGATGGTTGCACATCACGTGGCTGGGGAGGAAAGCAGGAGCCTGGCTTAATTTCTGGCCCCCGAGGTTCGGCCTTTATCGTTGGCGTCCCAGGGGGGCAGCACATTGGGAATTTTTCACAAAAGAGGCACTGGCGTCCAATCAATAAGGAAACTCATCGTTTCCTTACTGATGCAAGCGCATTTAAGGAAGCCGAACTCTGCCAATATGTACAACCGCGCAGAATTTGTAACCGGGCCGTGAAAACCACCAGCTAAGCTGGCAGCGGCGATGTTCCCAGAAGGAGGGCCGCAAGGAGGGAAAAAAAATAGACTTTCAAACTCCAGTTCCATTTTTACAAATTGGATTTGTAAGTGAAAACTGGTGTTAAGCCCAGCAGATTTCTTCTCTTTCTTTCTTGATTTCTCTCTCTCTTTTGAAACTTTTCTCTTCTTTCTCATTCGTAAAGGGAAAAAATGGTTCCTTTCGACAGCCGTGGAAACTCATTCGTTCACTGAATAGCTATTGAGCATCTGTGTCGGGTCAAGCACTGGAGTCAGTGTTGGGAGTACAGGGGGAATAAAAGAGGCGGGCGTCTCTGATTTTATGGTGCGGGGGCGGGGGGGTGGCAGGTAATAAACAAGTAAACCCATGCCTAGCTATATGCTAGGTCAGTTACAGATAACTGGTGCAAGCTAACACCTGTGTCTGAGTGCTTGAACACTGAATTGGCAGGAAAATAAAAGATCCCTCTAGAAACGTTATCTTAGCGCATATCCCCACCCCCAAACCAAACCCACTGCCATGGAGTTGAGTCTGACTCAAGAAGAAGTTCTGGCAGCGTAGTGGGCTACATGCTAACCAAAAGGTCAGCTGTTCAAACCCACCAGCCTCCCTGCAGGAGGAAGACGAGGCTGTCTGCTCTCATCAGGATTTGCTGTTTGGATAGTGAATGATGGGGGGAGTGCAGAGTGGAGACCCAAAGCCCATGAGTAGGTCACTGGAGATCCCCTTGCAGAGGGGTCTC
>NW_022103898.1:10023129-10024123 GCF_000313985.2 Echinops telfairi | reverse complement strand
TCTAAGGAGCATTCTGGCTGTGCGTCCCCCAAGATAGGATTGTTTGTTCTTTTGGCAGTCCATGGTACTTTCAGATCCATAGTTCAAATGCATCGGTTCTTCTTAATTCTGTCTTATTCAACATCCAGCTTGCATATGTATATGAGGTGATTGAAAATACCATGGTGCACCTTAGGGGCAGGTGCACCTTAGGCTTCAATGTAATATCCTTGCTTTTCAACACTTTAAAGAGGTCTAGCGCAGCAGACTGACCCAAACTCAATGTGTCATTTGACCTCTTGACTGCTGCTTCCACGAGAATTGATTGTGGATCCAAGCAAGGAGACATCTTTGACAACGTCCATCGTTTCTCCATTTATCATGATGCTATTTATTGGTCCAGTTGTGAAGATTATATATTGCAGTTTGCATATGAAGGTGACCTTCCCATGGACCTGCAGTAGGACATGGGTCTTTGGGTTGTATCTCTAGGAGATGGATCTGGGCTGGCATCTGTTTGTCCCAGTAAGGCATCAAATGACAGCATGGCCCTCACAGCCATCAGAGTGAACAGTTAATGCACTTGGCTGATAGTTGAAAGGCTGGAGGCTTGAATCCATCCAGAGGTGCCTGGGAAGAATGGCCTGGTGATCTACTTCTGAAAAACCAGTTATTGAAAACCTACAGATCTACTCTGACATGCCAGGGATTGCCCTGGGTCAGAATCAATCCAGAAACTTAAAATTCCTTCCGGATTTCTCCCTCTTTTCCTCCCCTTCCCTAAACCAGTACACCTACTGGATGGGGTTCTATGTAAAACCTATCTTCAAAGGAGAAGGTGGGAAGAGGAGGAGAGGAAGGGGGAACAGACAGTGATGATCAACACATAATAAACCCCCTCCCCCCCAGGGGGATGAACAACAGAAACCGTGGGGGAAGGGAGATAGTGGTCGGTGTGAGATATAGAAATAATAATTTAAATAGTAATTTAAAATCTATCAAGGGGCCACGGGGG
>NW_022103898.1:10020455-10021757 GCF_000313985.2 Echinops telfairi | reverse complement strand
CAAAATGATAAGGAATTCCCAAGCTCCATTTTCATGGAAAGATAACTGTGTCCTAAAGGGTATTAAATCTGGAAATTTAAAAAAATCTGGAAATGGTTGAGAAGTTCAAACACATGATTAAAGCGTGTACAACAGAACTCTTAAGTAATTGGGATCATTTTCTTCTGAAGAGAAACGTGAAGAGACTCAATCATGGTTCTTAATGAAAGTGGAGCTGGTCCTCCAAGGACAGCTAACCATTCCTCCTTCTTCGGGAACACAAAAAAAGAAGCGATGACATCGAAGCACTTCAAAGATCAAAGTTAAACACACACACACACACCACTCATTAACTTCCTACTGGGCTCTGAGAATCCATCTCAAGTTATTTACAATCCACTTCGAGTAACTCGCTCATGTTGAGGGCGTCCCCTGAATCAGCGCGGTTCTACGTGTGTTGTACCTGAGATACTGGGTGAGCAGTTTCCTGACTACTACTCATGACAAAGCCATTCGGGTCAGTCTGAGCGACATTGTTCCTGTTTTATAGGTGAGAGCGAACACGGAGGCACAGAGCAGCTCAGTAACGTTTCAGGAGTCACACACCCGTTAAATGGCGGCAGTGGAATTCCAACCTCGTTGTCTGGCTCTTAAACTCTTTCTCCGACCTGCTTTGCTGCCTGCATTAGTCATGGCTGAAACAGATGCTGGGCATCAGAAGGGGAAGGGGGACTTCTAAAGTTGAGCTCATGAAAACTCACTAAATCTATGTAGCTAGTCATGTCAATCTAAACAGGAAAATTGTTGAGTAGAAACATTGCCCTCCATTGCCAAGGCAACGAGCTGTCGTGGTTTTGGTGGTTTTTTTCCCAGAGAGAGAGGGAGACACAGAGAGAGAAGGGGGGTGGTGGTGCAAAGCTGCTGTTTGCAGCTGCTGTGGAGTTGGCCTCCCTGTCCAGTCCCGAGACATCCCCACGATCTGTTGGGGGGTCTGGCCATTGTGACCCACAAGGGTGTCATGGACTTTTGGAAGTCGATCGCCAAGCCTTTCTTCCTTGCCCATCATAGTTCAGAAACTCACCGAAGCTTGCTCGTCATCACTGTAGCACACGTTTCCCCCGATGGATGGTGGCTGCGTAAGATGCATTGGCCAGGCATGAACTCTGCACCTCCTTCCTACCCCCCAACCTCCAGCGTCAAGGTTAAAAACCAAACGCTCTCTGCCATCTAGTGAATTCCGACTCACCAGAACTGGCCCTTTGAGTTTCTGAGACTGTAAATCTTGACAGGCATAGAAAGCCTCATCCTTGCGTCTGGTGGGTT
>NW_022103898.1:10017229-10018492 GCF_000313985.2 Echinops telfairi | reverse complement strand
GGGCCATGGGCCAGTGAGGGGCATCACGTCTCATAGTGGGACTGACCGGCTATGTCTTTCAATGTGTGTTTGGGACTTGGTTAGATTTGCAGTTAGGGCATCCAGGCTTGACGCATCCACATGCCTGCAGTTATTTATCGGAGCCGACATAAATCAAGTCATATTTAGATGTGACAGAACTTCCTCTGGAGGCCAAAAAGCCAGTGCCTGGTCTTCGCCTGCCTCAGGGGTGTCAGCAGTGGGGCCACTGTCAGCGTAGATCATGGTCAGCGTAGATCATGGGCAGTTTTTGGACTTGATGCAAGGGGGGGGGGTGGTCAGGGAGCCCAATGAGGCAGCACTGAGACCATCCTCCCAGCCCACTCTCCCCCTGCCCCCTCCCCTGCAGGGATGCTGAAGCAAGTGCTCAGGTGCTGCTGGCCTGTGGGCTTGGCAGAGGGTTGGGAATGAGTCACCATACCTGGGGTCCAACTATAGAGATGACTTCTGCTGATTTCCTTCAGATTGAGAAGTGTTAGCAGTGTTCACACTCTGGGCATGCCGGGAAGGATGTGAGTGAACATTTGCGCAATATCGCCTGGTCTCCGGCAAGGTGACATGAGATCTGGGGAGGACGTGACTCGGCAAGAATGCTGGGGGCAGCGAGCAGGCCAGTGGGCCCCAGGAGGCTCGAGGGAGCGTCGGTAGGCTGAGAGAAGACACGGGTTGACAAGCACCCCTGTGGTCTGACCTGCCCATAGGCAGCCTTGGGGGGAGATGCGCTATGTGGGAGCATCAGGAGACCCTGCTAACTTGGAGTTCCTGGTGGGGGGAAGTCGTGTGCTTTCTGACATTCTGTCCTCACAGTACTCGGAGGATCGCTGACTGGCCACTTGGTTAAGAGCTTGGGCGTTAGAGTCAGGAGGGGACGCGCTCAGCCCATCTGGCCTTTCACACACGGACTAAGGGCAGCTACCCGACTAGGGAAGGAGTCATGGCAGTGTAAAGGTGGGCACCTGGCTGGCTGCCTGCCAGCAGCTCTGGGGTAAAAAGCCCAGGGCAGGGGACCTGCCCCTCTAAAGATGGCTATCGATCCCAGAGAAACAAAGAGCCCGGCTGGACAGGAGCAGGTATGCGCACCCCCGTGGTCACCCATGCTATGCAAAACGGCAAAAAGATAGAAACAGCGTAAATGCCCAGCAGTGGAAGAACGGGTAAATAAACTCGGAGGCAGACCCCAAGGGAGCCCCAGGCCACGTGGAGGAACAATGTGGAGTCTGCAAA
>NW_022103898.1:10008195-10016012 GCF_000313985.2 Echinops telfairi | reverse complement strand
AACCTTTCTAAAATGTGTCCAAAGGCAGATCAAATGATACGATATTACATTTTAACTTAACTCTGTCTGCCATAATCAACTTTACGATGCACTCTGTCTGAGAGCAAGACCATTTGCTGTGGTCAGAGGGAGTTCAACGGGGGCTTAATCCATGTGTGGACCCTGCACATGGAGTTTGGGCTTCTACTGTCATCCATCGCCTTCTGAAGATCAGGTGCTCACAATTTAAGTTCTGATACTTTTCTCTTTTTGCTACTGGGGTTTAGAAAGCTTGTGAGCCAACATCTAAGGTGCAGCTTTTGATCTCTCCTTGTCCAAAGGAAAGATGCACGATGAAACAATTAATCCATTGAGCCAGTGAACTACGCAAACATCGGTCTACACAACCTGGAGACTGGAAGACCTAGGAGGTGCCCAGCGACCTCTACCATCCACTTTGAAAAGGATCGCATCGGAAGGTCCTGGAGCGAGTGGGAGAAAATGTGGAATAAAACGGAAAAAAATCACAAAGGGCACCAGGCCCGCTGGCTGGACAGAGCCTGGTAGGACCTCCCAAGATGATGGGTCTTACCCTTCAGGTCAGGAATGAAGTTCACTTCCGGGAACCACATAAGATCAAAAGGGCAGCATTTCCCCAAGGACAGGATTCAGGAGCTTGGGAAAGGAGGAAGCATGGAGACAGGAACACAGGGAGGAAGCAAGAAGAGCCATGGCACATTCAAGCGATTGCAGTGGGGGAACGGAATGCGCACCTACTCCAGTGCTTGGTAAGGGTTGGTAAACGTGGTAGGACCTGGCAGAATGGGTTGAGGGCAGCACATATGGCCGCCTGTCCTGACAGCTCAGTAACCTGTCGTTGAGAGGCAGACTGGAAAGCCCACGTGAGATTTCATCCCGCATGGAGAAATAGGAATCTTTAAAAAGGAAGGGCTCTGCCACCAAACTCCCCCACAGAATGGAGAGGGTGGCTTTGCCGGCGTACAAGGCACCCACGGCTGTCTGGTCCACCCTGCCTTGTGGCGATCTGAGAGGACAGGGTCTAACTGCCCTGTGGGTGTCCGAGGATGTCACTGTAAGGTTTCAAAGACTGCAAAGCTTCCTGAGAACAAACGGCCTCATCTCTTCCCCGTGGAGCAGCTGTGGGGTTGGAATTACAAAAGAAATAGCGTGAAGAATTGGGTTGGGGACTCTCACCGGTGACAGACAGGTGGCAGGGATTGGGGACCTTCGTTTGAATGAAGAGAAGATCTCAGTTAATCAGAACCATCAAGAGTCAGGTCAGGGAGAGGGGGCTTCAAACACTGCATTTCAAATGCAATGAAAAGATCACGGACATGTTCCAGAATGTTCCGAAGCCCTCTCCTATGAATCAGAGAGCCCATGCCTGCTTTCTCATGTGTATTTACTTTTGACAGCGTCACAACACGGGTTAGTAGTTTTTAAGCTTTCGAGTCTATCCGATGGCTTGAACCCCCAACTCTTCTGTTAGTAGCCGAGCACTTAATTGTTTGCGCCACCAAGGAGCACCATATTAAGGCTAATTCACATTCAATCAAAACCCTAGTAGCCTTTTGCCTTTTATTGCCTCTTAATTATGACTCTCAAACAAAAGGGGCCCGTTTCACTTGTCTGGGTCTCCTTCGCCTCTCAGAGTCTGTACACAGCAGGTGCTAAATAAATGGTTGGTTAATTGGCTGGTGCTTTCTGTTGTTTTTCCTCTCGAAAGGGAGGCATCCACCTTGTGATACCACCGAATGCCGAGACGACCCTTGAAATATAATTAACGACGACGCGCCAGCTTCATTTCCGTTTCCCACGACGCATGCTTTCTGCTCCTTGTATGGGCAGCCCCGGGAAGCTAATTAATACATTATTAATATATTGTGGAAGCAAACGAGCCTTGGCTTGCACACACAAGCCACGCCAAGAAGGAATTCAGGTCAGACACATTTTCGCAATTAAGGAAAAAAATGTTATTAGAATAATGAGGACGTACTGTGTGTGACAGAAACTCCCAACACGAAGACGCATTACAGATGTACAAATGAGGGGAGTGGCAGCCTTAGGCAAGCCCTCCTCTAGTGGAGCCCCCGTCAGCACCCAAGAACGCCCCCTTCCTCACCCTCACGCGTCCCCCGCCCCTCCCTAATGACATTGAGATAATAACCTTTGGGGATTTGCCAATTATCATTCCTCGAAGATTGCATAACAGTTGGGATTGGTCCCAACTTAGGAAGCGGGTAGTGAAATAATTGAGCAGGCAGCATGCAAAGAAAGGGCTCCAACTGCAGGGGAGGCCGCTGGGGATGTTCCAGAAGGAGCGTGAATAACCCCATGAGTGATTGCACCTCCTCAGGCCTCAGTTTTCCCATATTTGTTAACTGCCTCCTAGAGAATATTCATTCCCTTTACCATCTGCTGCTGCAAGGATGAATGGGACAATGTTCTTAAATGCTATGCCTTTCTTGGGAGGGGGCTGGAAGCCAGAGCCGTAAAATGTATGATTTTGATTTGGGTTGACCTAGAGCCAAATTGCACAAGCATCATTGGAAGAAAACAGAGTTGTTTTCATTTCATTTCATTTTTTTCCCAACAGAAGCACCACAGCCCCCTCTGTGTGTTTAGATTCTTATACAAATCCAACGTGCGGGCAAGAGTTGCTGCTGCATCGGTCTCTCACGCCATGGACGGAACACTGCCTGGTCCTGCACCATCCCGGGATGTGCTGTGGGTGGTACTGGTCTGCTCCTGAGGGTCTACATGGACTGATTAAAAAAACAAACAAAGCCATTACCAAGCGTTTCTTCTTAGTTCCTCTGAGTCTGGAAACGCCATGGAAACGCCATTCCGTGTCAAAGCCATTACACACGCCTCCTCTGAGGGGCAAGTGATGGTTAGAAGTGAAGTGCATCATGGGAAGCAAGCCCAGGTCTCCTACCTAAGGGGTGAGGATTCTACCACGGAGCCACCGATGCCCCACCTAAAAGGGCCTACTAGATGCCCACCTTCATCTCCCACCCCCGGCGCCTCTGCCTGCAACACTGGGGGCTTTGCTGAGAGATTTTTCGGGGGATAGACAATGCACAGTTGTGTCAACTTGTGTCATCGAATGAGATCCCAGCCTGAGGTGGGGTTCTTCTATAATAATCTCTCACTGCTTATTACATTAGAGAACACTTGGGGCAAGAATCGTTCCAACACAATTGAGGTAATAACAAGTCAGGTGCCCAGAAGGTCAAACAGTTCAATCCAAGAGAGGAGAAATTAGCATATCTTAAGCAAGAGTGTAAGAGGTTTTGTCCAAGAGCACTCATCGACGTCTCCAAGAGCACTTGGCATCTTGATAGAGTTGGACGATTCTACTGTTCCCTTTTTAACTCACAGAAGGCGCCTGATTTCAGGGTGCTGTGGCTGAGAACAAGGCGTACCTGACAGGTGAAGGGGGAAGGCATTCTGCCAGGGCCCTGTACCACGGAGCTGTAGGGAACGGAGCCTCGGGCGGCCAAAGAAAGACCAGAGGTGAGGCTATCGAGAGAGCTTGGTGTCGGCTGGTGACTTTGGGAAAACCCCTTCATAGAGGGGTGTCATGGCTTCCATCCATGAATACCGAATCCCCAGGTAGCTGTGAACCAAATCACTAGACATAAAAATTACAATTTGTCCTCCTCAATACCGTTTCCATGAACAAAGTCAGAGCTTGCTCCAATAGCCCTTCTCCTGTAATTTCTAATGAATGAACAAGGGAAGCTGCTAGAAAAGTTACCCTGATTGAAGTTAGGCTCTGTTCAGAAGTGCTTAATATTTTATATTATTTTTTAAATGTTTGTGGAGCACATATTTATGTGCAGCCATGAAAGTCCTTCGGAGGTATCCTTTGAAGGCTGTCTTGGAGAGAGAAAGAGAGAGAGTGCAGCCGAGGAGAGACGCGTGCAGGTCTTGTTCTAGAACAGTGAACAGACTCCATCTCTGAAACAGAGTTCAGAGTCTCAACAAATGAGGGGAGTGGGGAAATTGGTTGTGAAAAACACTGAGAAGCTGCTCACTTATTGATGAAGGAGTCAGTGCCCCCCAAATCCTAATTTTCTTTTCTGACTGTGCTATCAAGCTTCACGGCCTCTTTCGATGGCACCAGGCTGTTTTTGGAACCCTGATGTCACTTGCGACACCATCCTTTGCTTTGGAGAGCAGGTCACCACGTACAAATGGCTTTTTTTTTTTTTAATACACATGATCACATTTGATCCCTCTCACAGCCCCGCGACACCACAGGCTCATCTCCACAAGTGATTTCCTTTGAAAGGAGCTACTAGTTAGAGAAATGACAAGCGGTAGAAATCAGGAAAGAAAGATCCACCAGTGACCTTGTGTTAGAAGCACAAGCTAGGGGGAAAGGCAGCGATTCTGGAGAAAGGAAAGGCGAGGGCCCCAAGAGAGGCAGAGATTGAGCATCCCGGAACACGATGAGACTGTGGTTTTGGAACCCAAGAGCTCTGTAGAAAATTCAGGTCTGTGGCCGGAAGATGAGGATGGGAGGGGTGAGGGGGGTGGGGTGGGTGGCCCACAGCTGGCCTGGCAGCAAGACTGAGCTCAGCACAGGGCTGAGCATAGAGCAAGCACACAGCCAAGAGTTGGCCAAGTCCCACGTGGGATTGGATGTATGCCTTGCCCCATGACACACAACCCCCAAAACATCAAATGATGGCATCCGTCTGACCCAAGCCCGTTCTTTTCAAACATCTCACGTTCGTCTGGAGATTGGACAAGGAGGCAAACAGGAAGACAGCAGAACTGGATGGGTCAAACCGTGGTGATGGTGAAGATATGGAATCTGCCTTGCACTGCCGGAGGAACGATCAAATCAGTCGTAGAAGAAATTCCAAATTTCCTTCGACACATGACTGGGACTCACTTCATTTGGCCTTAGCACCAGGAAAGCACAATCATTAGAAAGGCTACCGTGCTTGGCAAAATAGCGGACCACTGAGAGAACCCCTCAACGAGGTGGGTTGACAGGGTGATCTAACAATAGATCCAACCATACTAAAGACCATGAAGGTGGTGACGCTGGACCAGGAAGGGTTTCATGCTGTTGCCTGTACGTTGCTGTGAGTCAATGGCATTTGATGACGACCAAACTAGGGAAAGATGGACATTGAAAGAAAAAAAAATCGTGTCGGGGCATGACAGACTGCGAGGAAGGAGGAAATGTTCGTCTCCTTTTAGATATCTGTGTTCTTTCTCGTTGTACACTATCCCCATCCTTTTGCCACATCAATAGACTGGTTTGCCAAGCCAGTGCTGATGGGGTGTGCTTGTGTCGTTGCTTCGCAGAAGTTAATACCATCCGGGCACTGCCACCGACGTCATCTGGTCGGGATAAGCCTTCCTGACCTTGGTTGCAGCCGCATATCCATTTAGCCGGCTGCAAATCAGTTTATGTTTCTACTTAGAGACATGGTGGGATATAAAATTAAGCCAGTTGCAACAAAGTGAGTGAATTCAGTTGAATAAATCCCTTTCAGTGGAAAAAAAAGCCCCTTTGTTTTTATAGTCCATTTGAAACCAAATCCACATTGGCCGGAGAATGCCTTCCCTGGCTCTGAGCAAACGCATTTACCCTAGTTTTACTTACAGAGAAAGTCACATTAGAGCAATTTTATAGGACTGTGTTCTCTGCCATCCTTTGGTGAGGGTCACTGTGAAAACGTTCGCAGGGCAGGCAAAATTGTTTCAGCGGCACTGTTCTCCTGACTGGACCGTGGGCTGGGGCAAGAGCAGACAACTTCCTGGGAGACAGGTGGGTAAGAACCAGTAGGACAGTCATCTGTCTTCTTTTATCTTCTCCCTGCTTGCCTCCCATGGTCAAAAGGGCAGTTCGCATTCTCTCACTGCCAGCTAGTCAACTCTGATGCACCGTGACCCTGTAGGAGGGAAGTAAATTGCCTCTGTGGGTTTCTGAGACTGGAACTCTTTATGTATTGGGCTAACTGCAAGGTGAGCAGTTCGAAACCACCACCTACTCTTTCGGAGAAAAATGAGGCTTTCTACTTCTATAAAGAGTCACAGGCTCATAAACCTACAAGGGCAGTTCTACCCTGTCCTGTAGAGTCACCATGAGTCAGAATTGGCTGGATGGCCGTGAGTTTGGTTTGGAACTCTTTACAGGAAAGGGAAGCCTGAGGGGTGGCTGGTGGTTTTGAACTACTGACTTTGTGGTCAGCAGCCCAATGACTAGCCCACCACACCACAGTCTACACACTGCACTCACTTTGGTGGCAACTCTCATAAGCAGACCAGCCTTGCAGAGAGTCTAGAGAAGAACAAAGGGGCTCAGAGGTTGAACAAAGGCTCTTAGGGGGTCCAGTTAACAGGGGTTTCACCTGCATTGGTGTCATGGTAACTGATAGTGTCATCCCCTGGCCGCTGCCCCCATGGACAGCCTCCCATCTAGCAAAACACCAGCAACTATGAAAACAACCGGTGATTTGTGGCAGCCTCATGTAATTGGATAGTAAGGACAACTCTAATGGGAGCACATTAGAATTTCAAGAAGTCAATTAGTACAGTGGTTTGGCCTTGAAGATATATTGATCCATGTAAGCTGGGCTTATGAAAAATGCTTTTTTGTGTTGCTATAACCAACTACAGGCATATTTTAATAACAAGGATACATTTCTGCTGCAAACACTGCACAAAAATCGTACGGCATCCCCTGAATAGTGTCGCCACCAGGTCCACGGCCTAACGAAACGATGCCACTGCCCAATAGTGGAGTTGAGATTCTTTAAAAACAATTTTATTGACATATATTTCACACATCGTGCAATTCAATCGTTCAGCCCTATTAAAACAGGTTGTGCGATTGCAGCACAACCAGTTCTAGAAGCTTTTCTTCTTTCTGGTCTCATTATTATTTGCTCTCCCTTCTCCCACCCCCCAATCTCCTCCATCATGCCCCTAGGAAACGATTCACCCAGGTTTTGTCATTATAGATTTACCTTCCACATCGAGAAAAACAGACAAAATAAAAAGAAACAAACAAAAGCCCAACAACAAGAACAAAATAAAACCTAGGAAAACCTCAATGGAAAAGAAAGCAGAGCCCCTTGAAAATGAGAACCAATTTAAAGTGGGTCAAGAGGGGTATCAAACGATGTAAGGTGTTAAATGTTAAGCTAACTATGTCTGGAATCATGCACTTTCCAAAGCGCTCCATCTGAGAGCAAGGCGGTGGGAACTGAGATTCACTAGCCGGTGGGCGTGGTTTGTCCTGCCGGAAGGTCAGCGGCATGCTCTGGCAGTAGGCTGAGAGAAAGAGGGAGCTGTTTTGTACAGGGCAGCTTCTACTCTGGTCCAGAAGGTATTGGGTGGGGCAGGTGTGCAAATGGAAAGGTTGTGGGTTCAATCCCCTCAGCTGCTCGCTGGGTGAAAGAAGAGTCTGTGTGCTCCTGTGAAGAGTCACAGCCTTGGAGACCCAGTGGTTTCGAATCTGGTCGGGGGTGGGGGGCTGGGAGTAAGAATGAACCCCACAGCAGTTGTTTCTGCTGTTTCTCGGGGGCATCCGCTTCTGAAAAGGTAGCCGTTGAAAACCCTGGGGACTCCAGTTGTACTGTAACACACAGGGCTCCTCACATATTGTAATCTACTCCAAGTCAACTGGTTGGTTTGTTTGTTTATTGCACAAGGCAAATGGCTCTCGTATTCAGCTGCTAAATGAGAGGCTGGAGGTTTGAGTTTGCCCACAAGCACCTCAGCAGAAGGGTCTGGCAATCTACTTTGGAAAGACCAGTCATTGAAAACCCCATGTGACGTGCACT
>NW_022103898.1:9992895-10007017 GCF_000313985.2 Echinops telfairi | reverse complement strand
TGGACCTTTTCAAGTCGAGGAGTAGTTAATCTTTCAGAACTGCCTGAGGTGCAGCGGAGCAGAGTAAGACCCAGAGGCCCTTTCGAGTTTAATTCCAGCTCTTATCTTTTGATTTTTCAGCAGCCAGTGTCCGGACCTGGCTTACGTCTTGTCTACCTCTCTCCATAGCTGGGAGCATTTGACCCCTTCCCGCAACCCCACTGTATTGTCGATTCTGCAGGAATCCCTCTCCTCGGTCGGGAGGGATTTAAGAAGCTCCCCACTCTCGTTGAGCACGCAGCTCACTCAACGTCAGGTCGCCACTGGCTCTGAGGTGTCCCAGTTCCAGCTAGCTGGACACTGCCTGGCTCCTGAGTCTTGCTTGGCTTACGTGAAATGCACCCTCGGGCTCCTAACCTAACACCTGAAAAATCCTCCCTCGTGTTCCAGGTTCACACGATTTTGTCCCATGCCATGCCATGACCAAAGCCTTGCTCCTCTCTTGCCACCCCTGCCTCATCACTGGCGTCCAGCCCTGAGGGCTGGGCACTGTTCGAGAAGTCCTCTCTCACCTGGCACACCGCCTCCCAGTTGTTGATCGTATCTTGGCTTGGTCACCACATTTCCCCACAGCATTCTACCTTGATGGTGACACATCTGAATCTTTCGTCCGAAGCCACATCCCTCTCCAGTAGGATTTTTAAACCTTGTCACTACTGACATTTTGAATGCTATAGGTTTTTGTGTGCGGCTGTCTTGTGCATTCATTGTAAGACTTAGCAATATCTCTGAACCCTCCCCATGCCCCAAGTTGTGATATCCAAAAATCCCTCCAGGCATCGCCAAACGTCTAAAGGGGTGGTAGGTATAGATTGGGAGCAACCCTCCCTGGGTGAGAGCCACTAATCTGCAGAACCCCCCCCAAAGTTCAGTACTTGAAAGTCCGTTAGATACCGTTTGAGAACTAGCTAGCTGTGTGTAGCACATGCAAATTTGGTAAGATTTTAAATCAACAACTCCCAACTCTTAACAAACGTCTAATGCCATTATGTCCATTTCCTATTCCAGCACAAAGCCGAAGATGGAGAAGATGGGGTGAAATCCCTTCACATTAGATCAACTCTCGTGTTTGTGTTTGTTTGTTTTTCCTTGAACAGAAGAGTAACCAGGGAAATCTTTTTAAAAATCAGATGCTGTTGATACAGTCGGTCTGAGACAGGGCCCAAGGCCTTGTTTCCAGCCGGTTCTCAGGCGATTGCTTTTGCCACTGGTCCCGGGACCACACAGAGAACATGGGAGAGCCTAGACCGGAATCTTCAGGGAAGTAGGGGAGGGACAATTCACATCTTCTTAATTACAAGATCACGAGAGAACATTAAAATTTGCCTTAGAATGACAGGAATGAAAAAAAAGGGGGGGGTGGTATTCCCAGTCCAGTTCTGTAATAGTCTAAATGTTAGTAACGAAGCGTTTTGGAATAAGGAAATTATATTTGCTTGAAGTTACAAAGATGATACAAGTTACCTCAAAGTGAACATGTTGTCCACTTTGGCTAGGGATGAGCACCGAGAGACCGCTAAGCTAGTTGGGTAAGACATTTAGGGGTTTTCAGCAGTTCGATGGAAACCTAAATGTCAAGTTCTTTGCAGTTCTTGTATTAGTCAAGGAAGAGAGAAGGATGCGGGTGGGACTGGGGGCGAGGATAGAGAAGAGAGAATCACGTTCCCTGGGGACTAGCAATGCAACGCCAATGACACATAATTTTGCCCTAAAATGACACTGATGCATACTGAGCACTAGCCCACCCACTGCAGGCCCAGATCAGATAGCAGCTCTCGACCAGGGTCGTGAGAATGGATGCCCTTGGCCGGGCTGCATCGCGAGCTGCAAGTCCTGACAGTCGCAGAGTCTAAGAGAAGTACCCTCCTCTCAGAGACTAGCTATCACCTCAGAGTAACTTTTCCTGAGGGGTTGTAGATGTAGCTCAATGTTGTATATCCTGGGAAAGGAAATGGCTGTGATCATGTTTTCCGATTTGCTAGTCATGAAGACCAAGGCTCATGAATTCAACTCAAGATGCCCACTTGTCCAATTTCAGACCACGTGTTGGCCCTTTTGAGCTGTCTGCCAGAGATCTTGCTCTGAAACCACTTATGCTGGTAGATATGAGCTCAATTTCGGGGTCTGATGAGCTAATATGCTACTTCTGAAATATTTTGACAGTTTATCAATATGACCAAGTGTGATAGGAACCCATGTCTTGACATGCCAGCCTCTGTGCCTTACACAACAGGGTACATGCAGAACAAGGTGGTGTGGCTTAATAGTAGCTCAGGGCAACGCGAGGCTTGGCGCTGACCACAGTTTCAGTACGAATCAGCTCTGTGACACAAGTGCCCCTAAGACACATGGAGTCTTGGGTTCGATTAATAGAGGTATAAGGTGTAGACAAGGAGAGACAAACCCCCCTGCTGTGGGGTTCTGAAGTGTCAGGCCACTTCAGGGGACTGCACTTTCATTCTGGGCGCCATGCTGTAGGAGAGTGCTCTTTGAAAATGGAGTCTTGTCTTGAGCGGAGCATGTAAGATAACGAGAGCAGGCAGCACCGCAGCACAGCGGAAATTGCTTGTGAACCAAGGAGATGGGTGCTGGAGAAAGCAGACCACGAGGACTTGATTCCAAGTGGGGAGGGGTAAGAGCTGGGGGCTGTTGTTTGCCATGGCACTGGTGTATTACCCGGGTCCCCTGGTTGGGGCGTGGGGACAGCAAGGGCTTTCTCCTTCTTTGTCATTTGCAAAAACAAACAGATGTGGAGAGAAGACGACCTGACTTTCGCCTGCTTTCCTTGAAGTGCAAGGATCCGGGGACGCATTTATGCCTTTTTGCCAAGTCACCTCTTTCTGCCCTTCGGGTGCACCTCCTCCGGTCAACCCCAAACCCAAACGCACCGTCAACGAGTCGATTCCGACTCACAGTGACCACATAGGATGGAGCAGGACTGCCCCTGGGGGTTTCCAAGGCTGTCAATCTTGACTGGAGTAGAAAGCCTTGTTTTTCTCCCACGGGGCAGCTGATGGTTTCGAACCACTGACCTTGTGCTTAGCAGCTTAGCTTGTCACATCTACACCACTCTTCTTCCAGGAAGCCCTCTCTAAGAAGCCCACCTGGACCCGCCCACCCTGCTCTCTCCTTGTGCTGCGTTTTGCCCCATCGAGGCAGCGGGTGCTTTGGGCTTGTTAGTCCCTCCGGGGAGAGGATCTTCTTTTTTCCTCCGTTTTCTTTTCATTACTCTAAATGCGCCCAGGACAGCTGGGTACCAGCCATGAGTTAGGGATTGCGGGAATGTCTCCTGACAGAAGGCAAAAGATGAATTAGAGTAACCAGACAGGCAATATTCTATAGCGTCTACGTGACAAAGCAGTCCTGCGTGCTCTCTTGACGATCATCACGCCTAATTGACCCTTCCCTTGGTGAAATCATGTGAGCTGACAATGTAATAAAACTGGCTTCCTTACATCTGACATTTGCAAATGGAGATTGCGGATCTCTCTGGGAGAAAAACAGTCTACCCTAGAAGAACTCCCTCTTCCTTAGACCCTGGTCTGACAGTTTCCCACCAGGATAGCCTGCTCTGCCCTTTCAGGCTGCAGCGAGTTGGAATCCACTCTACGGCAGGGGGTTTGGATTTGGCTTAGCCGGGGTGGTGGTGGAGGTGGTATAGTTCTTGTCAGTGCTCTGTCTGCTGCTGGAGTCAATTCTGAGCACGGGGTAGCAAATGCCTCCTTGGGTTTCCAAGGCTGGAACCTTCTGGCAACGGATAATCCAAGCCTGTCTGCAGAGGTGCCTCAGCGTGGGCTTGACAGGGCAACTCTTCAACAAGTCGTCCAGCCCCTCCCGGATTGGGCCACCAGGGGCTTCTAGCTGGGCACTTACAGGGTGATCAACCCATAACGTCACCGGTAGCTGGTCTACAAAAGGAAGGGCCTGTCTATTCAAAAAGACTAGTTTGGAAACCGACGTTCCCCGAAAGTGAGTTTCTTTCTCTACCAGCGTTGCCCGTTTCACAGATGGGCTTCTGCATCATTAATGAATTCCTATTAAAGATGGAAAACTACTTTGAAGAACGACTTTGAAACAAAATGACTCGCGCACTTAAAAGAACAGTCTCACTTTACTCAAGGACAGAGGGGTGGAGGGGGCCCGCGGAGCCATGTGTGAGGCTGAGAATAGAACAGGATTCAGAGCGAAGTTCATGCTCCGCCACTCTCGTCACTGGACCATGCTGCCTCCCACAGTCTGGTGACTTGACCCAGTGTGGAGCCAATTACACTCTTCTTGGCCAGACGCTGATAGAACTCGATTCCCCTGCTCGAAATGCACTCAGAAAATTTAAAGAGCCACAACACTGTGTGGCTAAGGGTCTCCAATTGCCTACCATGTGCTGTTGGTCACAAAGAGGGATGATCACCTTCCTGGTTATTGAGGTAGCCCACCAGCCCCTGCGGATAGCACTGGGCTGGGCTTAGTGGAGAGGCCAGGGCAGGGTGGTTCCCATGACGGGCACGGGAGACCTCTGGTCCTGAGGTCCCGCCGTTCCACAATGTTAGAAACCCTTCATTTACTGACACACGGTGCGTAAGACAGAGTCTATTTTCTGCTTGGGTTAGCTAGCGGGAGAGACCCAGATTAGCAATGTTGACTGAACTTCTTTCCAAACGAATTGAACTGAAACTGAATCCTGTGCTTTGTACACTTGGTAGCCTGTGCCACGGGCACTTATTTTTTTTATAAGATTTCTTTTTAAAAAAAAGCCCCCTGAACCCTAAAGTACAAATCTGTCCTAATTATCCCAACCCCTAAGATCCTCCAAATGCCTTGCAAAGTTGAGGGCTCGATTTTGTACTGTCTCCTCTCCCGGCTGCTGGCCCTCTTAGCAGGGACTCTCCAAGTGGTGAGCACATTTCAATGTTGTGAGAGGATAGAACTCTTTAATGATGAGAAATCAGGTGGACGGTTTCGTGGCCTTCCAAGGCAATCATCGGCCCTGAAGAAGGATGGAGCCCCATCAGCTCCTAATAAGTTCATCAGCATTATTTATGTCCACGTAAGCCTCTGGAGGACCTGAGAAGGACAATGAAATACCTCGGCGTGTCTGCGGGGGCAGGGCTTGCTGGGGGAAGCCGTCATTGCCTGGAGCCCACTGGCACCGTGGGAAAATGAAGGAAGGAGCAGAGCAAGGTGAAGGCCAAGGACAAGGCCACGGGAAAATGAAGGAAGGAGCAGAGCAAGGTGAAGGCCAAGGACAAGGCCACGACGGACATTTGCAGCTCCTAAGAGGGTTTAAGCCTTTGAATGGGAACCCACCAAAAACAGCAGGCCAGCCCTGTGACCTCTAGACAAGGGGCAAGCATCTTGTCGTCCATAGGCAGTAGAGGTCATTTCCCTCTGTTCTGGATGGGATGAGGTCCTTTTCAGCAGCAAACCTAAGTGGTCAGTTATTCAGAAAACTCAGGATCTAGCCTCCCCCTTAACCTAGGAGGTAGCTGTAGCCCAGGCCCATTTTGGGACTCATTCAAGGTCACTGCTCCAGGTTGAAGGTAGAGCTACTCTGGGATATGCTGGGCTGCTAACTGCAAGCGAGGTTAACAGTTCGAAACCACCAGTCACTCCTTGGGAACAAGATGCGGCTGTGTGCACGGTAAGAGTTACAGGTCTGGGAAACCCACGGGGGTGGGGGAGGGGGAGCGGGGGGCAGCTCTACCCTGTCCGTAGAGTTGCTGGGAGTCAGAATCGACTCCGTGGCGGTGAGTTGGGTTTTCTGGGTTTTGATGCCTGAACTAGGGGATTGGAAAGACTGTTTCAGCACGTCCTTGCTAAATCCTGGCAACTGTTAGTCAAATCACCCTGAGCAAGGCCCTTCCCACTCAGAGCTCGGCTTCCCCTGCTCTGCAAAAAGGGGGGCAAATGGGTGTGGTCTCTCGACCTCATCAAGATCCTTATCAGAGCAAAGAAGATCAAGGGTGAACATTTGTTTGGAAAGCTTTGTAAGACTCAGCGCCACAACTCTTCCTCTTGAGGATAAGTGGCCCATGGGGAATTCTGGGTAAAGGTGTGTGATGGACAAACGTCAGGAATGCTCTCCCTGCCAGTTCTTAAAGAACTTCCCTATCTCTCGCCAGCTTCTCTACAGTCCACCCCCAGCCTTCACCACCCTGCCAGTTAGGAACATACAAGGACTCAAGAGGCTGGTTTACTGTGTTCAAATATGACGTTGTTCTGGGATAATGTAGGGTGATGGAGTTCTAATGATACATCAACCAGTTTCTTCCCGCTGTACTTCCTCAGTAGAGCTTCACAGTTCAGAGAGATTTTTCTTCAAAATCATTTTAAAAAGAGAGAGAGAACTATCTACTTATGACTTACTGAGTTCTGACTGCGTTCTCAGCGGGCTGTTTCTACTATTTTTTTTTTTCTCATAAAGTGCTAGACAAAAGAAGCACAAATTGTAAACCATTCGTTCAGCCACGGTAAACCACTGGTTCTAGAAGGCTGAGAAATGTAGACAAAAATCAAACAACAACACAGTGAAAAAGTATTATTCAGGACACACTGATGAATTAAGTTTTTTTTCATTAAAAAACAAAAACAAAAAACATAGAGAGGCACAACCAATTTAGCAACAGCGGGTTCAGAAATGCAGAAACATTATTAATGTTGTTGTGCCCACCCCCTCAATTAATTTTTAGTTCCTTTTAGAAAAGTACACACGAGAGCTTTCTCGGGAGGCAGCTTAAGGAAGGGCGCGGCCCTAGAGCCTTTTGAACGTCAAGTTCATGAGGGAGCCTGGACCACGGTGCACTCGGTGCTTTGGGTGGCGTTTCTGTGCGCAGTTGCACTTACCCTTCGCCCGCGGGGATCAGCGAGCTCCTATGCAACCGCGCGTGTGCCGAGACGGCGCAAAGCAAAGAAGCAGGCGCCACTCGTTTATGTGGTGGAAATCGAGTGTTCCCAGACCCCGAAAACAACTTACAAATGACAGCAAAAGCAATTTAAACGCGCACTCACATCCGCAGACATTGGAAGCATCAGAGGCTCCCCGCTGAGCTACTGGGTGTAGTTCCTGGGGAAGCGCTTGGGGGGCGCTACTCTGATGCCCAGGGTGCGCGCTGCCTTCTGAAACAAGGGCTGGGCTGCTAGTTTTATTTTTCACTTCTTTTCTTTCAAAAAGGAAAAATCCTCCGCGGGGTTCTTTCGGCTGCTGAAACAGGCCCACGTGTAGATCTGGCATAAAAATGGAGTGGCGTACAGCAACCTTTCTGAACGTTTGGGGGCTGCCGGTCCGGCCGGCGAGCCCGGGGAAGGACGTCATGCTTGGTAAAGTGGAGGGGCAGGGAAGGAGAAAGACCCTCTGCGGGGTGGGCTGACACGTGGCTGGGACCATGGGCTCGAATCGAAAGCAGCGGTCAGCATGGCGCGGAACGAGGCAGCTTTTCGTTCCGTTGTACCTGGGTCCCCAGGAATTGGATCCGACTGCACAGTACCTAACAAGAGTGAAGGAGGGTCGGGATGGGGCTGGGGGTGGGGTTCAAAAACATTGTGCAAACATTCCATGGTCTTCACCCCAATTCCCCACCCCACCCCAAGATTTGGAAGCCCCCACAGAAGGCCCAGAATCCAGGCACAGGGCGTTTTCTGGCGCTCGTGCCACTGCGCTCAGAGACATTGTAATTTTACAAATCGCGTGTCTGGAGCCACCCGGTGCTGGGAACGCCTGTTGGCGCCGTTTTCCCCGCAGCACGTGCTCCCTTCCCATCTTTGGGGCAGGTCTTGGTAATTCACACGCCATTCCCGACGTTTCCATCATGTGATTGCTCCTGTACTGGACTGTAAGCGGGACTTTCAGATGCCCCGGGAAACCAAAACGTCCATGGGACTGGCTTTCTTGGGGCGTTTGAAACGACACCCAAACTTTGTCTCTGAGGCCCGGGGTGTCTGAGTGCGTAGATAACCAGCCAGGGCAGCTAGCTCGTGCTAACAAGAGCCATCCATCCTCCTATAAAGAAATCCAGTGTGGTCTTTCATAAGCCTGACAAGATTGGCCTTATCTTCTTGTGTTTGAGTGGCGAAATTTGATCAAGTACAGGAATATGATCAAAGGGCGGGTGTTTCCCCCTCACAGTACCATCTTCTGCCCCGAGGCACCACGGCCTCATAACTCCCCTCATATTTTTTTCAACTCCCATTTTCTTCTTTTTCCTCTTCTATTTTTTATAATTCCCCCATACCTTCGTCCACAATATTATATTTTATATTTCAGAAAAGGTTTATTTTTGGGGAAGGGGCAGGTTTCACAGAGAGAAATGTTACTGAGAGTGTCCCGGGAGTGACAGTATGATCTTTGAAGTTTAAAGTTTCTTGCTCAGAGCCTTACACTGCGTAGCTGTAATAAGTAGACTTATCTATGCTTAATCGGAGGCTAGTCTTATTCAGATGACCGGGACCAAAGTGCATGTTGGTAGCAACACTCACAGATTTTCAATATATTGAAATATGAAGGGTGTGTGTATTCTGTTCAACGATTTTCATTCCGCTCCTTTTGTGTCACTTCTCATTCTACGTGCCAGGCCTCAGAGAGAATGTTCTGGAATCAAGTGACCTGGGTTCAAATCCCGAACTATCGCATATTAGTGGAGTGCCTTCGAACATAACCTCCCTCTACTCTGTTGTCCTCATTTGTGCCACAAAGACATCAGCCCTTTGATCATTAGACCACGACGAGAAATAAATGAGCTAATATCTTCCAAGTGTTGGACTAGTCCTTGGCCGATACTAATAACACAGGGCCCATTTTAGGGACTTCACATGTATTGTTGATTGAATCTTCAAAATGGTCTGATGAGATTGCCACTATGATTGCTCTAGTCTGATAGCGGAGAAACGGGCGCACAGGAATATGGAGTCATATCGGTAGATGAAGGATTGAGCTCCTTCCTACCAAGGCCATCTGGGTCCACAGCAATCACTCGGTGAATGTTGTCTATTATTATGACTATTATCTGCATGTGGGCCCTCAGGGTGTATTTGCTGCCAATGGTGATCATGATGAAGGGGCAGGTCTAATCCTTCTTCAAAGTGTATTCACAAGTACACATGCCCTCCCCCACCAATCAACTATCAATTCAGTTAATGGCGATCCCCTGAAACCACTGGGTCAGACTTTGTTGAGGAATAGGATATTGTCCCAGGGTCTCCGTGTTATCCCACCGGCCACAATTTACTAGCAAATTGCCATAGGGAAGAAGAGTCCTTTACAGTAGAGAGATCTCGGAGTAAGGGAGCGAGAGTATTGCTGGGAGCCACACTCAAATGTTACCATCACAAATAGCAAGGGCCACTCCTGGAAGTGTCTCCATCTTGTGAAAAACAAACAAACCCCCCCCCCCCCCTTCTCCATCTGCTCCTACCTGTGGCCCTTACTTGGCGTTTACTGTAAATACAGGGGATAGAGGTTATAGATTAAATGACAGGCAGCAGGACCAATCCAGAAGGTGGGACATGCGACAAGATAACTTAAAAAACAAAATCAGCGTCAAACAAAGAGATGGAAACCTCAGATGCAGCCTATGTTTTCCTGGGCAGCTGTTAATTTTTTTAAAAAGAAAAGAATAAAAGGCAGTTGGGGGGAAAGGACAAAAGTTAAATATGGGCTAACCATGAGGTACGTTAAGGGATTATTGTTCATCTTCGGTGTGGTGATGGTTCAACCAATTCAAGGAAAAAATCCAGAGAGATGAGGCACCATGGCAACCCGTTCGCCACGGTTGTGCTTAGGATCCATTGTGCTGCTGATATTTTAACATTTCTTTATGTTTGGACATTTTCTCCACAGGCTATCTGTCATGTTTTTCTTGAGAACATGGATGTACTTGCACTGGTTTCTATTAGTTCTCTGAATGTGTTGTCCGCATATTTCAAAAGAAAATGTGAACAAAATTTTTGCTTAATTCTTATAAGTTCAAGCTTATTGAAATCTAAAATTAACAATGTTGGAGAGAACCCAGTGCCTCACTCAGGGCCTGGCGCATGGTAAGTGCTCAGTAAATTCTCGTCACATGCTTATTTGTTAAACAAGGCTCGGTTTTCCTAAGAATGCTAACGTGGAAAAACAAAGAAAAAATAACCCAAAGCAGGCAGAGACTCATGAAGTTGTGCTGCCCCTTTGTAGTCATGGTAGGTCGGGCAAAGACTTTGGATCAAGAAGAGGGGCGATCAACCCTATATCTCTGGATTCAAGTAAAGTAAGGGGGTTCTTGAAGATGTTTGGAGTTGATCTCGTAGGGGCACGGACATGAACAATCCATCCCGAAGGCTAATTCCGAGCAGCAGCAGTTACTTACGTAATTCAGAAATCTCCATGGAACCATTCTTAGGGACGCATTCTGGGGACAGTTAGAGATTTGTGCAGATCCAGCACAACAGGTCAATCCCTCCCGCTCCAGTTGGGGCACAAATCCTACACCTCAGTAGCAGCCTTCCCAGCAGGAGCCGGGAATCAATAAGCAGGGGGAACTCGGATCATTTTCAACGCTTCAAAAAGGCAATTGTGGCAAGAGATGGTTTCAGGCAGTAAGCGAGATACATTTTGTCGAGGAGACAGAAAGAAAATGATCAAGGTCCCAAGAAATAATTAATAATGATAGTATCTTCCATTTTCATATTGCCTTTCTCCCCGGGCATTTCATATCTTACTTATTATGTTAACTCATTTAGTCTTACAATATCCCTAGAAGCTACATCTAGAACAATTGAAACCCCCAAAAAAGGAACTTTCATCAGGGCATAAGTGAGATGTGGGAGGTATTCAAAAGGTTATTATATTAGCAACAGAGAGATTTCTTCACATCGAACAGGTCTATCAACTGCTTCCCCTCGGCTTCAGCAAAGCCATATTTTAAAAGATCCAGCCTATTCCAATTTAGGAAGAATAAGATTACACTTTACTACACAGGAGATGCTCAAAATTCAATCTGAAAAAGCAATGTTTCCACATGATCTAGGGCTGCCTCATTTCTTCCCAGCACAAAAAGGTCTTGAAAAGGGTACAAACAATAATAATAATTTTTAAAAACCTGGAATTTATTTTCTGTACACTTAGATCATTTTCTCTATGCAGGGTTCTTCATTTAATAGTGGATCCTTTTATAAAGAGGATCATGTTTTGTAAATATGAAGCTTAATACACAACACTGGGTTATTGAAAGAGCATCAATTAATAGCAACTCTTCTTCTGGAACCAACAACGGAGGGCCAGAAGAACGTATTCAAGGATCAAACTATATGATAAAGTGAATGTCGACAGAAACAGATTCTTAGGCCTGAGTTTTCCCACCTTCAGAGAACCTAACACATGGCATCTTTTCCAGTGGCTTTTTCGATCCTAAACATCCCTCTTCCTCTTCTAATCCAGCTGAGGCTGTGTCTATTCAAGAATGTGCAAATTAAATCACATGACATGATTATTTATAGATGGTAAAATATGCAACGATCAGTGATATATAACCAGGCCAAGTTCCAGGCATGTAAGTACAATGTTTTTCATTCAGTGATATCTTTCACGGGTGCATTCACGGGTGTCAGACACCGATAGGGTTAGCTTCAGACTGGGCATCTACGCTGGAAATAGTCTCAGGGGCACAGTCTAATCATGAATAAAGAGACAAAGATAGATAAAACCCTCTCCATGGGTATTGGGAGAAGAAGGTTTCTTTTTGTACAGGAATCCAAATTGGCGTTCTTTGGAGAGAACTCTTGACAGGAGCAGAGATGCAACTCAAGAGAGAAATTCTGACTTCTGACCACTCACGCTCATGCAAGGCTTCTTAGCCGTCCACCCCTCCTCTGCTCTCCCATGTGGATTAAATACTGACGATGGTGAAGTGGAATTTCACTTGTGACCCAAAGTCAGAAATCTTTCTGTGAGATGACTCAGAGTCCAATGAGTGGAATTGCTGTGTAAATGGGCTGGATAAGGAACATGTCTGCTCTCCATTCATTTGATCAAAGTGCAATTCTATCACCCCCCCAAGCATCATTACGGCCCAAAATTCAGAGACTTCAGCGGATGGACCCAAATGTAAATCATATTTGAGGGCCCCCAAGACTCAGCCGGATTAGATTAGATACAGAGAGAATGTTCTGCAAATTATAAAATGTTTTGAGATTTCTAGCATGTGCCCATGATGTAATGATGACATACCTTTTGGATGAGAAGAGGTGTGTCTGTGTCTTGACCCTGACACCGAGCTATTCGGATCCTCTCTTGCAAGAAGGACGATGAATTCAAACATCAAAGTGACTGTGTTTCATAACAGTTCCACCTTGAACTCGCTTCCAAGTACCACACTAAGAGAAGGGGCCAGCTCCCAGACCCATTAATAGTGCCTCCTCCTTCTTGCCTCTTATGCCCTCCCCTAAGCTACCCCCAGTCAGCCCTGCAGTTAGTAGGCAAACCACACAGGAACTAACAGACACGGTGCTTCAGAGAGTTGGGTGTGAGCCTTAGATTATGTGGTTTTGTCTTTCTGCTGCCAGAGTTGAACGAACATGCAGGAGGTTCACAGAAACACTTTTGCTTCTGTATGCTTGCTTTCAGTTTTGCCAGTCTCCCCCGAGCTCTCATGTTCACATAAGAACATTTCAAATCCAAGGTAGGCTCCATTGGCGGGCTGCTGAGGATCTGGAGGAAGACTCCCGTCTTTCTCTTACTCATTATCTAAATGCATTGGCTTTTTGGGCGTGGGAGCAGGTCTTTATTTCATACCTTCCTGCAACACTCACAATGTTCACATGCCTGAGGAAAGGCTTTCTGATTGCAGTTTGCTGTAAATACTACTCTTAAGAAAAAGAAAAGACAAGTTGGAGAGGGAGAGGGAGAAGGAGGAAAATCTCGGGGTTGGCATGAGACCTATCCAACCTCGGTTTGGCCATGAACTTGGACAAGATACTTGAATTTCTGGAACTTCGCTTTCTCGTGAGCAGGTTAGAGTAAAAGATTTCTGGGACTTAAAATACCTCATTGACCTAAACTTTCTGTCACCTTCAAGTCCCTTAGTTCTTACTTTCAGAATTATAACTCATTTTCTTCTTTAAGTTCCTCCCTTCTCCCCGCACTTGCCGCACCTCATACCAACCTGAAAAGGCCTCTTCCTTTCTTTTTATTCTTGTTAGAAAATGGATAACCACCATTGCATCTTTTGTACAGAGTTAGAGACTTTGCTATGACTTGGTCAATGGCACTATTCAGAATTTTAGGGAAGAAGATAAAGAAGAAATTCTCAGCTAACAAGAAGGTCCAGGGGCCTAATCTTTAAGGCTAAGAAGAAAGGTTGCTATGTAAGGTACAGTTGGGGGGGTTCTAGAATTTAAATGTGTTCTCCAATACGCAGAGGAAATCTTTTCTGTGAGCCCCTTTATAACCAAACCTTACTCAAGGTCGACATTTACTTGGAAGAATGTCCTTGACTGTAACTGCTCCATATTTTCATTGAGCTAGAAAAGAAGAATCCGTGTAAGACCAACAGCATCCAAGTACCTTGGTTGTATTGTCATAGGTGTTTAGTAATATTTGTTGAATGAGTTAAAGGAAGTTGCTAATCCTTAATAACAGAGTTCTTATTGATGCTAGTTTATTGAGTTTTCCTAAATACAAGATTAACAGGGTCCCCGCTATGTCCACTTGATAATTTTTTAAGGAGGTAGAAACAGGGAGAATGGAGGAATCAACAGGGTGGGAAAGCCCCACATATATGGAGGATTTAATAGGATATTGTTGTCGATTTTATTTCCTGAGATAGGCTGTATAAAGGTATAAATAGTATGTTACTTTAAAAACCAAAAATCCGCCCCCCCCCCAATTCCTTATCCCTCAAACCTAAATAGTGGTTTGAGTGGCTTAAAAATAAAAGAAGAAAAGTAAAATTGAAATGGACTTGTAGTCTTTAGTGACAAGCAAGTTCATCTCCAACCAACCAACCAACCAACCAACCAACCAACCAACCAACCAACCAACCAACGAGCAAACAAAGGATGGAATATGTGGCTAACTTTAAGACAGTAACATCTCAACATTATTCTCAAGCGTTTT
>NW_022103898.1:9947172-9992235 GCF_000313985.2 Echinops telfairi | reverse complement strand
CAGGGGCTTAGGTGGAGAGCAGATGTTTTGAGAATGATGGGGGCAATGAATGTACAAACGTGCTTTACACAATTGATGTATGTATGGATTGTGATAGGAGTTGTATGAGCCCCTAATAAAATGATAAAAAAATATTTACCAAAAAAAGAAAAACAAAATGAACAAACAAACCAAAGCCGCCTCAAAGAGAAGCTGGTTCTGAAGTGGGAAATAATGGGTTCCACATTATAGAGGGCATTGGGAGGGAAGCGAGTCCTCTTCAGTGGTTTATTTCATAACTGCTTTGTCCTTGGATCTTGAACTGGTACAAAGGCAAAGCTTAAGGACACTCGCAGGCAGGCCTGTTACCCTCCAGCCCATTCGGACTCACGGAGACGCTGCGGGACAGGGTGGAAATGTCCAGCAGGAGCTGAGGCTGTGGTCGTTAGAGAAGGTGGCCGGTGGGTCCAAACCAATGATATTTTGATTAGAAGCTGAGTATCTAACCACTGCCCACTAGGGTTCCTTACCCTAAGAATATGAGGGGCTTCACGTTGGTGGCAAAATGGAATGGAAAGATCATGAAGTCCCCCCCATACACACCCTTTACACACCCTCTGTAAAGGCCTTTATATAAGATCACCAACATTTCAATCCTCACCATCAGGGGACACTCAGAAAAAGGGAATAGATACACATCTGGATTTTCCTATAGGGCTAACATTTAAAACATTTTGTTTAAGAATTCTTATCAATTCCTTTTGAGAGGGAGTTGTTAAAGTAAGAACTTAAGGACTTCAAAATGGCACGAAAGCACACGTGCAGCTACATGATTATAGTTTATTGAATGTATGATAAAATGCATACCTTTTATTCAGTTGTGTGGATCCAGCCTTTCAATGGTGCAATAAATACATTTCAAACACCTACTATGAAGTATGCCTATTTAGGTGCTGGGAGTGTATCAGTTAACAAAACCTAGCCTCGAGCTCACACATTTTACATTTTGCTAGAGCAGTGGTTCTCCATCTTCCTAATGTGGCGACCCTTTCATACAGTTCCTCATGTTGTGGTGACCTCACCCAACCACAAAATTATTTTCGTTGCTACTTCCATCACTGTAATTTTGCTACTGTTATGAATTGGGTGACCCCTGTGAAAGGGTCGTTCAACCCCCAAAGGGGTCACAACCCACAGGTTGAGAACCGCTGTGCCAGAGGAAGAATTAAGAAGTAGGTCAGAAGGCTGCCTTTCTCTGATTCCAACTCACAGTGACCTTATGGGTCAGAGTAGAAGCCCTTGTGGGTTTCCAAGACTGTAACTCTTTATGGGAGCAGAGAGCCTTCGCTTTCTACTGCACCACGGCTGGTGTTTCTGATCTGCTCATTTGCAGTTAGCAGCCGTGTGAATATGCTCTATGCCATCGGGGCTACCCGGGAAAACAGCAAAACCAGGAATGAGCTGTAGGGAATCTGAATGGGGTGGGGGCTGCTATTGTATGCTGGGAAATCAAAGAACATTCGAGAAAGCCCAGAAAAAGACAAGGGGGTTCAATGTCATTAGTCATTAGAAAAATGCAACTCCAAACCCCAACGAACGAAATACCACTTTGCGCCTATGAGGGTTACTAAGGACAACTACAGAACTAACGACAACTACAGAAAATAACAAGTGCTTCCAGTTGCGAGACTGGATCCATGCATGCTACTAGTTGTCCCTGTTGTGAGGTGCCATCGAGCCAGCTCCGACCCATCGTGACCCTCTGCACAACACAACGAATCACTGACCAGTCTACTAGTATCATTAATGGGGCTATAAAATGGTACAGCTGCTGAGGACCAGTTTGATAGTTCCTTAAGAAGTTAAACATAGACTTATCATATGACCTAGTAATCCCACTTTTAGATATACATACACCCAAGAGAACTGAAACCAGATGTTTAAGGAAAAACTTTTGCATGAATATTCATAGAAACTCATTCATAAAAGTTAAAAGATGGAAACAATCAAATGTCCTTCAATGGACATCCACAAAATGTGGGAAATCTATGTAATTAAATACTATCTAATCATCAAAAGGAATGAAGTTCTGATACATTCAACACTATGGACAAACTGGAGATAGTCTGCTAAGTGGAAGAAGTCAGACACAAAGAAGCCCGTTTACATAAAATAATAATTATAGGCAAGTTACCTAGGCTGGTAATGCTTTACACTTTTGCTAGGGCTTACCTGGAGCTAGGAAACCACACAGGAAGAACATGTTCAGCATATCTCAAGCTGAAAGAAGTGAAGGAAAAATTCAAGCCTTAAATGGCACTACTGAAGGATTCTTGGTCAACATTCAACCATTTTGAAAGGTAGCATATGATCAAGAACCAATGGTAGTGAAGAAAGAAACTCCAGCTTTACTGAAGCTATTAGTGAAAAACAAGTCTCATGGGTCGATGGAATACCAGTTGAAATGTTTCAAAAAACTGATGCAACACTTCTTAGAAATTAGCAAACCAACTGGAAGAGATTCATATTCGTGCCCATCCCAAAGGACGATGACCCAAGAGGATATGGAAAGTACTGAGTAATATCACTAATGTCACATGCAAGTCAAAGTCTTCTGAAGACAATCCAACAATTCAGCAGTCTATCAACAAGTAGATGCCAGACATGCAAGCTGGGTTCAGAAGAGTGTGTGGAAGGAGGGATGTCAAAGCTGACATCAGATGGATCTTGGCAGGAGCAGATTCTGTGGATGACATTGAGAAGGATAGAAATTCCAGATTGCTTAATTGTGTTCATACAGAACCTGTTCATGGACCAACAGGCAGACATTCTGCCAGACCAAGGGACTATTGCATGGTTTAATATGAGGAAAGATGTGTCAAGGTTGTACCCTCTCCATACTTACTTAATCTGCATGCAAAGCAAATGATCTAAGAAGCTGGATAGATGAAGAAAAATGTTCACGACTGGAGGAAGGCTTATTAATGCATGACAGGCAGGTGGCACAATCTTACTTGCTGAAAGCAAGGAGACCTTCAAGCACTTGCCGTTGAAGATCAAGGACTGCAGCCTTCCGATTACAACTCAGTTTAAACAAGCCCCAAGTCCTCCTGACGTGGCCAGCAGGCACCAACACCATGATCAATGGAGAAAAGATGGAAGTTGTCAAGACTCTCGTTTGCTTGGAATCACAATCCCTGCCCATGGAAGCAGCAGTCAAGGAATACAACACAGTATGGGATTGAGCAAATTTGCGACACAAGAAATCTGTAAAAAAGCAAAGATGTCCCTTGGAAGATTAAGGGGCTCCTGACCCAGAACATGACATTTCCAATTGCCTCATAGGCAGGTGGAAATCTGGTCCAGGAGGAAGGAAGACTAGAGCGATGGGGCATCTGAATGATGGTGTTGGCAAAGAATATCGAAAGCACAATGTACTGCCAGACAGCAAACAAAACTGTCTTGGAGAAAGTACAGCCAGAATGATCCACAGAAGCAAGGCTGGAGAACCGTTGTCTCTCGTATTTTGGACACGTTATCAGGAAGCATCAGTCCCTGAAGGATATCATCCTTGACAAAGTGAAGGGTCAGTGAGGTGGAGTGACACAGTAGCTGTACCACCAGGCGCAAATCACAATAATTGTGAGGATGGCACAGAACCAGGCAGTATTTTGTTCTCTTGTAATGGAGGGCACCTAACAGCAACAAGCCTAACCAACTCCCCCCTTGCTGCTGGTGTCTCTCCCCTCATTGGGATTACAGTCTTTGCTTTTGCCCTAGTCTCATCGTTCACCTTTCCTCTTCACTCATCTTTCACGTGCTGACGACTCTGTAGCCCAGAGCCATCTCCTCTGTTCGAGCTCCCACGACTCACCTGCCCCTGGGCATCTTCACTTGGTTTTCCTACAGGATCCTCATGTTCAAAATGCTTGAAATAGAATCCGCCATCCTTCACGGCAAGCTTGCCCTCCGACTGTTCCTTATTCTGGTGAAAAGTGAAAACCATTTACACAGTTGCTTCAGAAAGAAACTTGGTCATGATAGACACTTCCTTCTTCCGAACTCAGATGGTTTTGGAACCAAGTTCACTCATTTCTAACCCTTTAATAATACATGAAAGAAAAAGAGAGTGGTCAGAGAAGAGTGTGCACATTTCTTCTGCTGCCTTTGTTACGCCTTTCATCACCATCGCCTGAACCTTCAGAACATTCTTTCAACTGGTCCCTCTACTTAATTTTGAATCTATTTTTTAAACAGCACCCAGGTACTCATTCTAAAACGAGAAAATGAATGGGTTAAAGAATCAACAATTAGAATCTCTGACCTTATAAAAATACAAGGGTAAGTGAAAAAGTGTTTTTTACTAGGCTTCCAGTCTGTCCGTGCACATTTATTTCACACCAGACATGCCTAAACGTGTCTCTGTGAGCAGTGGATGGCTGCAGACCACTTAGGTCATTAATACACTGTCTTAGACTCAGGAGGATGTCTTCAAAAGAGTTCCAATCCAAACAGTGGATTTCCAGCTGAGCTATTGGGACAGTTAAATTCAAAGCAGAGAGGTCAACTCTACGGTGATGGGACGCCAAATAAAAAAAATTTAAAAAGAAGAGGAAGGCCCACAAGGAGATGGACGAACACAGTGGCTGCAACAATGGGCTCAAACATAGGAACAATTGTGAGGAATGTTTGCTTCTGTTGTGCCCAGGTTGATAAGGGTTGGAACCAACTCGATGGCACTTAACAACGACAACAAAGGGGCAATCTTGGTAGATTTTATTAAAGGTCATGGGGCAATCACATAATTTCTTGAAGGACACAGGTCTTATTTTTTTTTATCATGTGATATATTTATTATCCATTGTTGCATAACAAATGATTATACATTCAGAAACCTAAAACAATGCACGAGTCTGTGGGTCACGCCTCTAAGGATTCAAATGTCAGGATTTTAAGTGGTGCAATTAGGATACTGTTGATTGCACCAGGGGAGGACTTACTTCCATGCAATCACTGGTAAATTGAATGCTTGGTGGCCTGTTGGACTGAGCAGGCTCAGCATCTTACAGGCTATGAGCTAAAGGCCTCACTCCTTGCGATGTGGATCTCTCCCTAAGGCAAATCACAACATAGGAGCTTGTTTTGACAAGTGAAGAGTATTCTTCTAAGACAGACAGCTATATTATGTGGTACAATTATGAAGGAGACACAATATTACGGGACGGCATTATGAAAGAGACCCACATTAACAAGAAATGAGTCACAATGGAAACAGGTCTTATCGTGAAAAAGTTTTAGGAAAATGAAAACTGAAAAGGTGAGAAAAAAGCCAGAAATTCTCATGGAGGAATTTTTTTTTCCTGTTAGGACAATATACCTACCTATTCTTCAAGGGTTGCAGAGGCTGCTTTATGAGAATCTCATTGTGAAGCCTTACCCCAGTCACCCTCCAGCTCTGATCTTGCTCCTTCATACTCCTTTTCGCTCCTAAAGTCTCAAAGAAATTTAAGCACAAATTGAGCCCCTCGGGGATGCCCAACCTACCTCCATCATATGGTATAAATGGAAATGCACAAAAATTTTGAGGGAAGGTTAGAGAAATGAAAATGTTGACATGAATGAATGATATGTTGAGAAACAGTTGCTTCGTCTCTTGATGTTATAAATAAAATTTTCTATTATTTTTATGGTAATACCTTTTTGACTTTCCCTCTTATAGCAGATAATCTTGTGCTTCCTGAAGACAGTCAAAGGAATTCAACATCAAAGACCCGAGAAGTCCAGAGATTGGGAAAAAAGCATAGAATTTGGATTCAAGAGACTTGGGCTCAAGTTCCAGCTAAGTCACTTGCAGGTTGACTTTTCCCAGATAAGCAACATAACCTATTTCTTCTTACAAACTCAGCTCCAGGTTACATCTTCCAAGAAATCTTCCTTGACGAGGCGGATTTAGACATAACATTCCCATAACATTCAATGCTTACTTTTCTCATGACACAGATGATGTCACATTGTTGTTGCTGTTAGGTGCCATCAAGCCCGTTCTGACTCAAGGCAACCCTATGCACAATGGAACAAAATAACACCTGGCCCTGCGCCATCCTCACAATCGTTCCTTGGTTTGAGCCCATTGTTGAAGGCACTGTGTCAATCCATCTCGATGAGGGTCTTCCTCTTTTTTGCTGCCCCTCCATTTTACTGAGTATGATGACCTTCTCCAGGGACTGGTCTCTCCTGACACTATGGCCAAAGTATGTAAGACAAAGTCATGTCATCCTTGCCTCTAAGGCTGTACTTCATTGAGGACAGAGCCGTTTGTCCTTTTAGCAGTCCATGGATGTTATTTTCAATATTCTTCTCCAGCACCACAATTCAAATCCACTGATCCTTTGTCAGTCCTCTTTATTTAATGTCCAACTGGCACATGCATATGATCACACACACCTTAGTCTTCAAAGTAACATCCTTGCTCTTCAATACTCTAAAGAAGTCATGTGCAGCAGATTTATCTAATGCATTACATCGTTTGATCTCTTGACTGCTGCTTCCATGAGCATTGATTGTGGATCCAAGAAGACAAAATTCTTGACAACTGCAACCATCTCTCCGTTTATCATGATGTGACCTATTGGTCCAGTTGTGAGGATTTCAGTCCTTTTTATATTGCGTTGTAATCCATACTGAAGGCTGAAATCCTTAATCTTCACCAACAAGGTTGTGTCATCTGCATATCTCATGTTGTTAATAAGCCTCCCTCCAATCCTGATACTGCACTCTTCTTCATATAATCCGGCTTCTCTGATGATTTGCTCAATAAACAAATTGAATTAGTATGGTGAGAGGATGTTAGATTACAATGGGCTTATTCCTGTTTTTGTTTTTGTTTTCTATTAGACTAACATAGCGTCTAGCACATATGAGGGGGTTAAAAAATGCATGAAAAAATGGAGTAGAAAGATAATGGAATTTTCCCATAACCTTTTTGAAGCCCCCATCATACAAGTGCTCAACAATATAATAAAGAATAAATGCATATTCCTCAACCTCAACTTTCTCATATGTAAAATAGGATCATTATGCCTATTGTCAGAGTTCATAAATTGTACATAAACTGTGCGTATTTAAAGTTTCATAAATGATAACTCAATTTCTAAAGTATTTGTTGTTTGTCCCCCACTGCTTTGTAGAATCAAGTCCAGACATTTTGCATGGTATTCAAAGCTCAGAAAAATTTGTTCCTAGGCTGCCTTTTCAGTTTTCCTTCACCATTCCACTATATCCAACTAAGTAATAGTTCAAAGATCACCTTTTCTCACACTTCCTAGCACTTTACATTGTACTTCCTTATTCATGTGTGAGCATCAATAATATGGGCTATTATGATGATACTAATTGAAGTAGCAAGATCAACCAATTCATGTTACTTTCATACCTGGACCATAGAAATCGCCTACTCAGTGTTTCCTTATTCTCAAAGTCTCCCCGTTCTAGTCAATGTTCAACTCATTCACTAACGTACGACAAGAGAGGGGTTCGACTGTACATTCAATATCTCTTCGTCATCTACTGGCTAAAGTCATGTACAAGGTTCTTCATGATGTGACTTTCCTCTACCAATTCATCTCCCTCTGCTGTTCCAGTAACAGCAGAAGTCCTTGCTTAACTTGCATGTCTTTACACGTGGTATGTCTTTTGCCTCCAGCGTCCTCCTTCACTTTGTCGTCAATGAACCCCCTTGTCATTCTTGAAGGTTCAATTCAGAGGTGAGCTCTTCCATGAAGCCAGCCCTTAAATACTCCAGAGCAGAATCAGATGCTCTCTGCTCTATTATAATACGATGCGTACTGTCACCACTCTGTGACAATGCCTGTCACCTCCACTAGCCTGTAAACTCACGGAGGGCTTTTGTTTTATCTCTGGGTCCGCAGCACTTGGCAGGATGCCTGGCACATAGTGGGTGCCCACTGAAGATCTGTTGTATATATCAATGACTAGCTGTCAGTGGCACCCAAGGCGGTTTTGGAGACACCCCATCACTGCTCATCACTCATACTGCTCTTTTGATCTCCAGAACTTCTATTACATTTTTTGCTCTTTGAGGTGGAAATCACCTGCGGGTGGCATTCCTAGTTGGTTAAAATGACACTAGTCACACAAATTGTAAAAAAAAAAAAGTTATTCATGGGAAGAATTAGGGCAGCTTAATAGATGGTGAAATGAAGACTTTTCCTTCCAGCCCTTTAATGCTTCCAACTGGGGCATTTAATATGCTCTACGGGGTTGCTATGGGTGGGAATCTCCTCTACAGTAGATGCTTGGGTGGTCTTTCTCAGTCCATCTCATTCTGAAGCCCTGGGAGGGACTAGCGCCAGAAGAAAGGTGGACAGGAAGCCAGTGGAGCAACTAGCACCAGAGCAAGGAGGGACCGGAAGTGACGGACCGGAAATGAAGAGGCGGAAGCAGGGAAGAGCCGGGCCTGGTTGGAGGGGTAACTAGGGATGCTCGGGGGTTTGAATTTGAGCGGGAAAAGGCCCCGACAACTGCCGTCCCAGGACTTAATCCTCAGGTAAAGATGGTATCCGACCGTAGGAATCGAGAGGAGCCTGTAGCTCCGGTTCCCATCCAAGCCGATGCGGACGTGGACCGGGCAGGAGGGGGTTATAGGACTCAGTCCGTGTGAGAGAAGGCCCTGCGGTGTGACGCCATCACTCCTCTCGCCTTCCAGGAGCTTCTGCGCAGTCAGGCCCCTCACCTTGTTCTGATTCATTCACGTGGCCCAGCGCTTGGCACACAGTAGTCATCCTGAGATGACTGGCACACTGATGAAATGGATCTAGTTTTCAGTAGTTGATTCTCCCCCGTCCCAGTATCACTCAATTTCAAAATGCTTTCCCCAGGCATCTCATTTCCTCCTCTCAAGTGCCCTGTCGTTGTTAGGTGCCAGCTCTGACCCACAGCTACCCTCTGTGCAAGAGAATGAAGCGCTGGCCCCATGCCAACCTTACAGTTCTTGCCATGTTTGAAGGCACTGTAACAGTCACTGTGTCAATCCATCTTATTGAGAATCTCCCTGTCCCCTCCCCGCCCCCGCCTGTCTACCTTACCACCCTATCTGGTGATGTATTCCTTACCCTGCAGACGAGAGGACCCAGACTCAGAGAAATTAAGCCCTAATTGGGAAGCGGTAGAGCAGGACCCCCAATCTATGCCTTTGGAATCATAATGAAAGACTGACAAGAAGTATGGGAAGGCCCCAAATATGACTGTGAGCACGAAACGAGCAGTCCATGGAAGCCACCCGTTATGGTAGTGGGGGAGACCGTTTTTTTGCACCTGTTTCCTCATTTCTTGGAACTGGGCCTGCCACACGGTGATCTCTTGAACATTACTGGCTGAATGAACGAATGAACCACAGTTCAGGCTCCAAAGAGTTGGTTTCTCTGCCTCTTGCAGTGTTTGATCCATCAAAGCAGTAATATCTCTCAATGCCACGACGTTCCCTGTCATTGTTTGCCTGGAATAATCTTGGCTAGAGCTTATTTCCTCCTGATTTACCGGAGTCTTCCTCATGCTGATGGGTAGAACCCATAGCAATTCAAGGGCTGCCTTCTTATAGCACCAGCTCTAAACCCCCAGACTCTTAATGCCGTAGGTGCTATTGCCCATGTCTACAGATAAGTCAACTCAATCCCTTATCCTCAATTCTGAACGGCAGAAAGTTTTGAAAGCCAAAAGAGTTTTTTCCTAACATATATAATTTGACAGCAAAACACCTGCTAAGCTTTAGTTAGGAAAGAGAGGCCACTGGTGGTTTTGCTTTATTCCACTTGGTGTAAATATTGACATGTTTGACTGTAGTATGTTAATATGTTTGTAGAGATGCACCGCCTCTTAGTATGGGTAGGGTATCATCTGTGATACTGCATCGCCCTGCAAAAATCCCAAATGATTTGAAATCAACACCTCATCTGGCCCCAAGAGTTTTGGATGAGTGATTATGGACCAGTAGTTTAATGATACTATCTAGTTTACATGATTTCCTGCTATGATTCAGGTAAGGTAAAAAAGGGTGAGAAAACAGTCTTACTCAAGCATTGTGGAAGTGGACACATCATAAAAGAAAACTAAGGGTTCTCCTCATTTGTTTACTTTCAAATTTCTAGTGGGAAAGCTCCTTAACCAAGCTGTAAGCATTTTGAATGTATGGATGTTTTATATATATATTTAATACCTTTCAAGAGCTGTATAAATGATTTGTACTCCAGAAGTATTTCTTGATTGATTTGAAAATATTTGCTCATAGTGCCAGAGATTTGCTTGACAATTTTAAGAACTAGGTTATATTTTTGTAAATGTCATATTTATAATCCAAGGCTGTAGAGTTAATGTAGGCGCTACCCCAAGGCAGATCATTCAATTATTCTGTCATTCACTCAACACACATTTCTTGAGTATTTACTAAGTGTTTGGTACCTGGTTGGAGCCCCAGTGATGCAATGGTGAAACGCTCAACTGCTAACTGCAAGGTCGTTTCAAACCCACCAGTGGTTCTGCAGGAGTAAGATATGACAATCTACTTCCGTAAAGATTTATAGCCTTGGATCTTGGGCAATTCCACTCTGTTCAACAGCTTGCTCCAAATCACAGTGCCCTTATGGGGCAGAGTTGAACGGCTCCTCTGGGTTCTGAAGCTGTCAGTGTTTTCAGAAGCAGACTGTCACAGCTTTCTCTCGAGAAACAGTTAGTGGGCTTGAACCACTGACCTTCTGATTAACTGCCCAACCCTTAACTCACTGGGTCATCAGAATTCCTAAGGTTTGCTATGAATCAGACTGGACTTGACGACAGCAGGTGTGGCGTTCTGGAGAAGTACTTGTTATTGTTGTGATTAGGTGCTTCGGAGTCAATTCCGACTCATAGCAACCAAATGTACAATAGAACGAAGCACCACTCCGTCCTGCAGCATCCTCACAATTATTCTTATGCTTGAACCCATTGTTGCAGCCACTGTATCATTTCATCTTGTCCAGGGCTTACCTCTTTTTTGCTGCCCATCTACTTTATCATGTATGATGTCCTTCTCCAGAGACTGGTCTCTCCTGATAACATGCCCAAAGTATATGAGATGAAGTCTCACCATCCTTGCCTCTATGGAACATTCTGGCTGTATTTTTCTTTGATTCTTCTTTGGTCTTCTTTATTCAATGCCAAGCGTTCACATGCCTATGAGCGAATTTACCATTGCTTGGTTCAGGTGCACCTCAGTCCTCAAAGTAACGTCCTTGCTTTTGAACACTTTAAAGAGCCTTTGTGCAGCAGATTTATCCAATGAAATGTCCTTTGATCTCTTGACTGCTGCTTCTATGAGCATTGATTCTGGATCCAAGTAAGACGAAATCCTTGACAACGTCACTCTTGTTTCCATTTCGCATGATGTTATCTATTGGTCCAGTTGTGAGGATTTAGGTCTTCTTTTCACATTAAGTTGTCATCCATCCTGAAGTTTGCAATCTTTGATCTTCATTCTCAAGGGCTTCACGTCACCCCCACTTTCAGCAAGCAAGGTTGTGTCATCTGCAGATCACAGGTTGTTAATAAGCCTTCCTCCAATCCTGGTGCCATGTTTCTTCATAGAATCCAGTTTCTCTGATTGGGAATGTATCCAATTTTGGTATGGTGTCAAGAAGATCCATTTTAAATTACTATATTGAGTACAAGGCTATTATTTTGTGTTTTTTTTCTGAAGCAAAAAATTAAAGGACAAAAACATGTAAAAAATTTAATGCAGATTAGAAAATACAGGAAAGCCTAAAACTTAGACTTGTCTCTTCAAAATAGAGATAAGAATCTACCCAAAAAAGAAAAAAAAAAGTTTTAAAGGCTATTCAATTCCAGAAAACTGTGATTCTAACAGGATTTTTTGGTAATAGACTTGTGAGGAAGCCAATCAATATTTGTTGTTCAAAGCCAATGTCACAGTACATTTCTGCATTGAGTGAGCTCGGTAGAGGGGAAAGAAGGACAATAGAAAAAGAAAACCCTCATGCTTGAAAATATTAATAGCTTATTGAAACACATTATTAATCAGGCTTTTGCCACAGGAGTGAGTCGGGCAAAAATGCCTACATTTGAAGTGGAAATGAGAGAAAATCAGAAAGTTCTGAAAGGATACCACTTCTGTCTTTCTGAGGAGAGGCCATTTCTGAGAAATCTTAATTAAACAGATACATTTTCTATCTTGCTTATTTGAGGGTGTGTAGTACATAAAAAAACAATAACCCCTTTCTAGTTTTTCTCAAAAACAAATTATAGTTCATTTAGGAACCTTCTGAGAATTTATGTCTTCATTACAAACACCCAGGGAAATTAATCAAACCTGAGCCAGGGTATAAGAAGGCCAAAGAGAGAAAGGAAACTAAAAATAATCAACACATTCTTAGAGATCTTAATCCTGTTTTCTTTGTATGTGTGCACCCTCTCTAGTAAGTCTGACTATACATGGTCCAGGCTGCCTCGGGCCTGGGTGATGATCAGGCCCTGAGACCAAGTCCATGCACCATGCCGATGGCCATCCATGGTGGATCACTAGGGAAACTGCAGACGGTATGAGCCACCTTCGTGTCCAGTAACAGGGAATGACTTCAGGTGTCCTGTCAACTGATGGTTCACAAGCATTTATGGCTTGGGGCTATGTACACCTTTTAAGTTTCAACATGTCAATCTAAATAGCCCTCTCTTTGTACGCTTGTTTAGAGAGCTGACAGACAATCCAAGTTTTAGGGAAATCTTGACACTGTTTGAATCTTAGTGTTGACACTTGAATTGTTAACAAAGACTGCCTTTTCTGAAGCTGAGTCGAGAAAGTAGCTTAGCCTTTTCATCAAACTCCCTGGCCTAAACTCACTAGACTAAAATGTTGGCCCACAATGCCCCTGAGTTAACTGTGGAGCCCACCGACCTGCAAAGAAACAAGATGGATAAGAAAGCAGACCATTGGATCCGAGTCTAAGGCCTTTAGTTTTGCAAAGAATGCAATCATAGGCTTTCCTGATGAGTCTAAGACTCAGGTGTCACCGTCATTTAAATTACTTCAGAGCATCATGTTTTGTAGACAGCAATGAGTCTTCAACGTAAAACGTCAGAGCACAGTTCTAGCTTCTTATCTTCTTTGGCCCACTGTCTGTGTGATGGGTTTAAATCATTGTCTTTCAGGCCAAAGAGGCTGAAGGGCAGTTTCTGTGGAATTTGTTAGCACTAGAAAGACCATCTTTATTCCTTAAATAATATAGGCCGATCATTTATGAGGGATTTCCTCCTACCCATTCTAGGAAAATTTAGATGGTACCCTCAATTTTGGCTGATGTAAGTCAGGGGCTAATTTAGAAACAGAACCTAAATTCAAAAATTTTTCAGACTGACTTGATCTACAAATATATAGATATTTTTTAACCACTGAACTTACCTACTCTTATGCTTACCTTTGCAGGAAATCAGTACTTTGTCAGCATGGAAATTAATCGTTCATATTTGGGAAGAACAGAACTGAGGACCAGTGAGTGACCTGTCAAGTGCGTTGTAAACCTGGCACACAAACTCTTACCCCACTGCTCTCATCCCTCATCCCACCTTCCAACCGGTTTCACCTATGGCATTCAAGAGACAAGTGAAAAACTTCGTGAAACATTACTCAGATGCTGAAATAAAAGTCAGGGAAGCCACCTCTAATGACCCTTGGGGCCCATCTAGTTCTCTGATGCTGGATATCTGTGACTTGACTTTCAACACCATTTCTCTGGCTGAGATTATGAATATGCTGTGGCACAGGCTCAACGACCATGGGAAGAACTGGCGCCACGTGTATAAGTCCCTCACACTCATGGACTATCTCATCAAGAACGGATCCAGGAAGGTCATTCAGCACTGCAGGGAGCGGTTCTGTAACCTTCAAACACTGAAAGAATTCCAACACATCGATGAAGCGGGAAAAGACCAAGGTAACAGTTGAGTTGATAGAGCCTGTCAATAAAAACTAGGAGTATGGAACCAGGAGCTGGGGAAAAGTTGTTCTTTTTTTTTTTTAATTAAAAGATCATCTTATTGGGGGCTCTTACAGCTCTTATGAAAAGTTGTTCTTCACTCTATCTTTCCTCTCCGAACACTTAGCATTTCTGATTTAATCCATTGTCTTGATGCTTCAGTGCCTTTGATACCAATATATTCAATGTGTAAAACTAACAGAGTTAGACTCCACTAGCATGATACCTCAGAGAAAGGGAAAGTGAATAAAACAGGAGGCACGGCAATTTGATATAAGAAAATCACTGTAATTCATAATTATAATTAGACTGGAAAAGAGTCATATACAAGGAAGTATTTCCAAAGACTGCAACATCATCAAAGATTATCTAGATGGAAATAGTTATATAGACAAAAATAAATCTAGGTCATAATTTGGTTTGGGATGGAGGAAGAGGTGAAGTAAGGAAAGGGGGTGTAGATGAGATGATTCAGTTTGCTTCCTCATCCAAAGTGGTAAAAGAATCCGTACTTCCTCCCTATTCTATGTGAAATAATCTGTGCTTAAAATAATACGCCGATGAATGAGAAAAGGATGAGATTCGGGCAGTCTCTTTTTAATTATATAATATTTGTTATATATGTATGTATAGGTGCTAACTATCTATTGGAATTCTATTATCTAGGACACTCCATCCCCAAGACTATGCAGACGGTTTTATCCAACTATCAAAAATAACAGGAATATCATAAAATGTGCTTATAGTCTTCTCATAATTTTTTCATAACACATGGCTTATATTTGACAACTTTGGCCAACAGTTTGCATGGTTGCTAAGATTCTAATGATGGCAGTGTATGTATTCAATCTTTTCAAGCTTTAGTAGAGAATTCCAACAATACAATCAATGCAATAGAGTTTTGATTCAACATCACACTAAAACAAGTAATGTTTCAATAATATAAGCAAAGCTTTTATGGAAAGATTGCTTTATATTTCCTGTGCACAAGAAATAAAGTACCACTGAGTACATGGCACCCAGGAGTTGGCTAAGCAAGCGATAGTAGGTGAGCTATTAAATAATATTAACCTAACTCTATAGGGCAGTGCTATTAAATTGCAGTCCTTTAAAACAGGGCACTTTGCTTAACATATATTATACTCCTTTCTTAACATATATTATTAAGGCTATTTGAAGGAAAACATTTGTTGTGACCACAAATACATGGTTCTGTAGGTTTACTAGGAAAGGGAATATTTCACTCCTAGGTTGTTGATTCCAATGTGGTTATGGTTGGGAGTGACTGTAGACAGCCAAACCAAACCAAACCAGATGAGACCAGACCAGACTAACCCAACCCAACCCAACCCAACCCAACCCAACCCACTGTCATCCAGTCCTTCTGACTCCTAGCAACCCTGTAGGACAGGGTCAAACTGCTCCTGTGGGTTTCCAAGGCTGTGCCTGTTTCGGAGAGTAGAACATCTCCTTTTTCCTGTGGAGCTGCTGGTGGTTTCAAATTGCTGACCGTGCAGTTACAAGCCCACCACGTAACCACTATGCCACCAGGGCTCCCCCATTAACAGACATGAGAATTGTTCCCCCATTGACAGCCATGAAACTTAATTTATAGCTTGAGATGTATAGTAAGCACTTTTTCTGTAGTGAAAACCTTAGGACTTTTTGGCAACAAAATGCCAAGATGACTAAATATTCTCTACTGCAAAGAATGGGAATTTCAGAACACTGAATTCTACTCATTCAGAACCTGTACATGGACCAAGAGGCAGTCCTTTGAATAGAATAAGGGGGCACTACATGGTTTAAAATCAGAGAGAGTGTGTGTCAGGGCTGTATCCTCTCACTATACTTATTCAATCTGTAGGCTGAGCAAATAATCTGAGAGGCGGGGCTATCTGAAGAAGAACGTGGGATCAGGATTTTAGAAAGATGTACTAACAGCCTGCAATATTCAGATGACACAACCTTGTTTGCTGAAAGTGGAAAGGACTTGAAGCACCGGCTGATAAAGATCAAACTGGATTACACTTTCAACAAGGACTATAGTTCAACATAAAGAAAACGAACATTCACATAACTGGACCAACAAGCAACGTCAGAATAAAGGGAGAGATTGTGAAGGCATAAAGTTCCAGGAGACTTAACTTTTTCTTAAACATGAAAATAAGATCCTAATTAAAATGTTGTGTCCTTAAGAGTTAAGTGGAAAAATAAGGCAAATGGAAAAAAAATAGTGAGTGTAATGTAATCATTTTTCAGATGTACACAGCAGATATTTTTCATGCACTGTAAATATAACATTAAATAAAATGAGAAAAAGTTTTATAAAATAATGTTATAAATTGCGTAGGGGATAAAATAGGGTATTCTAATGTATTAGAAACAAAAATAATAGAAAAAGGTTTAGAAGGAATGATGTTCACATATAAGTAGTGGTTAGAGCTCAATTATAAATTGTACCAGAAAAACAAACTCACTGCCAGAGAGGCAATTCTGACTCACAGCCACCTTATAGGACAGTGCAGAACTGTCTCTGACTTGGAGCGACCCTATAGGACAGGGAAGAACTGCCCCTGTGGGTTTCCAAGACTATAAATCTTTATAGGAGTAAGAAGCCTTATTTTCTTAAGTGGAGTGATCAGTGTTTTCAAACCACTTACCTGTGGTCATCAGTTCAACTTGTAACCCTTTATGGCTCCTTGGTAAATTGAAAATGATACTTACTTCCTTAAAAATAGTTTTTAATCAATCAGGTGAAGGCTTGCAGAGTAGATTGGCAGGTTTCCATTGAACAATCCATACATTTTGCTTCATCTCATTCAATCCCTCCAGTGGACCATCATTTATCCCACTTCTTTCCTGTCTCCATCCTTCTGTCTCTCTTAACCCTTGTGAACTTGGTCTTTGGGTAAATGTGACTTTTTAAAACATCTTAGATGGTTGGCTATCCTCAGGTGTGCGTACCTCACTTGTATTATTGTTCCCGTATAGACTTGTATATTGTTGGGCTGAAAATTGAGTCACCGGGATGAGTTCAGTTCCAAACTTGAAGGGTAACTGAGGGCCACAGTCTCAAGGGCTCCCCCAGTCTCTCTCCAGCTAGTCAGCCTGTTCTTGGATGATTCTGAGTTTGGTTCCACCTTTTTTCCCACTCCGTCCAGGACCCCTTCTAATGTGACCCCTTCCAGGGTTGTTGGTGATAGTAGCTAGAAGTCAACTAGTTCTTGTGGCTCAAGTGTGTGGAGACTGATGTTCGCATGGTCCATTCGTCTCTTAGACTAACTGTGTTCCTGCGTCTTCCAATTTCATGATTATTTTTTGCTGGGGACGGGGAGAGACTCATAGTTTCATGTTGGATGGCGGCTCCCGAGCTTTTCACACCCCATTCTCAGCACAGGTATTTTTAATCACAGTTGAAAGCACTTGGATGCTTTTAAAAATGCAGATGACCAGGCCCTGCTCTAAAAAGCTTTTATGCGCAATTTTGAGAGCTGAAATAGATAAGCATATACTTATAAATGCACGTGTACAAATAAACCTTTTTATGCATATATATCTAGGTTTAAGTATGCTTCCTTACATATAGGTATACCATACACAAGGTACATAGGTATATTTACATCGACCATCATAAAGAGCTTTATATTTTTCAACGTTGAGATTAGAAAAGCAAGCGCTGGTAGATGATGCTGGACTCTAATTCCCAAGAGAGCAAGAAAGTATCTTAAAAGATGTCAACAGAGGCAAAGTCTAGAGCAGTGGTTCTAAACCTTCCTCATGCTGCGACCCTTTCATACCGTTCCTCATGTGGTGGTGACCCCAACCATAAACTTATTTTTGTTGCTACTTCATAAGTGTCATTTTGCTACGGTTATGAATTATCATGTAAATATCTGATATGCAGGATGTATTTTCATTGTTATAAATTGAACATAATTAAAGCATAGTGATTAATCACCAAAGCAATATGTAATTATATATTGTGAACTATTTATTTCTAATGACAAATAAATGAAATTTTGTCTTGAAGCATGGTGTAGCATGGGTAACAGTTTTCTTGCCGGGTACCCCTGTGTGAGCGTATCTGCATGTGGGCGGACCCGCCTGGAGACGGATAGAGGAGCGGTGTCTCGGTTCCTGAGACCCTCGGAAATATGTGTTTTCCCGTGGTCTCAGGCAACTCCTGGGAAAGAGTCGTTCAACTCCCAAAGGGGTCGCGACCCACAGGTTGAGAACCACTGGTCTAGCGTCTGTTTGGTTGTTGATCACAAAAGAACATTAACTATTGATTGATAGCATTGTCATTAATATTTATTCACTGATGACAAATGCTTCCTTGTATTGGAAAGTATTATTTGTTTTATCTTCATCTTTGATACCTTTCTGGTTTGGGATTTGTTTGGTAATGAAGTATCATTAGAAGTATCTATATCATTAGAATAATGAAGTGTCATTAGAATAGTAGCTCTTGTTATCATTTAATTTGTATTTAAATTGTTGTCAGATGCCAATAAGCTCGTTATGATTCAGTATCTCTGTGTACAACAGAACGAAACACTGCCTGCTCTTGTGCCATATACATGAATAATGTACATGTATGTATGCATGCAGCACAAAAATGCGTTATTAATGTGATGTGTGGCCGGAAGAATTGGGGAACCGCTGGTGGTTGAGATACAGTCCAGGCCCCCGAGCTTGTCTCCATTCTGTCTTTTCACTCCTGTTTCCTTCGTCTTCGATCTAGTACTGCGTCACCAAACGTTTTCACACATTTCTGTGCCCGTGCTGAAGCAACGTCTTCTTCTTTGGAATATTCCTTCCTTCCTGTCAACTCATGGCCTACTTACCCCGCAAATCCCAGCTCTGCGCCTCAGACTCTTTTTTTCTCAAACTCTTCCTTCTTCCCTCCTTGGGCAGAATTCATTGTTGCAGCACTCTGTTCGTGGTATCAATATGCTGCCTTTCATGCTGTTGTTGTCAGGTGCCAGCGGGTTGGTTCCGACCCACAGTGGCCCTACGCACAGCAGAAGGAAGCAGTACCTGGTCCTGCGCACCCCTCGCCATGGTTCCTGAGCCGAGCCATTGATGCAGCCACGGTGTCCGTCCATCTTGTGAGGGCCTGCCTCTCTCTCCACCCCTGCAGCCCTTCACTTTGCCAAGCCTGAGGTCCTTTTTCAGGGGCCGAATGCTTCTGATAATATATCCAGAGTATGTAAGGTGAAGTCTTGCCCTCCTTGCCTCTAAGGAGCACCCTGGCCTGACTTCCAACAAGACAGATCTGTTGGTCCTTTTGGCAGTCCACGGTACTTGCAAAATTCTTCTCTAGCACCACCATTTAAGTGCAATGCTTTTCATAGTATATTTTCTTTTATTTACTTATCATATATCGTGTCCTTAATGGGAGAAAGACAGGGCTTTCTAAACAGTTAGCGTTTTGGAGCTGTCAGAGCACAAGAGCAGTTCTACCCTGTGCTAAGGGCTGCCGTGGGTCAGCATCGACTGGCTGGCAGTGAGTTTGGTTTGATGTCCTGCGTTAGATCCTGAGAATATAGTCCATGTCTCTTTCCCCTCCTAGTTGTTGGAGGGAACACACCCAGAGCACCGCATGCTGTGCGCCGTTGCAGAGCCCATCGCATGGAAACACGACACCATGCCGCACTCCTCTTGGCCATGAGGCCTGAGCACAGAGTCGGCAATCAGCATGCGTGGATTGAGTGGAATTCATTAAAAAAACAAAAACACACCAGAGACCTGAAAAGGTGACATCAATCACTGAAAAACCACTTGGTAAAACTAAAATTGTTAGATTAGGGGAGGAAAAAGGTGGTAAGTAAACTCTATACTAAGAAATTAATTAAAGGAAAATGAGAGCTACCCAAATACTATGTAACCAGGGTAGAAAGATGATATATATATAAAAAAGACAAAGGACAAAAGATAAAAGTCGATGCTATCGTAGAGAAAAAGCCCAAATCTCTTGCTTCCCGGGTGGTCTTGGCACTTGCTGTCCTGGAGGCGCTCCTCCCAGATACTCCACAGCTTCCTCGCTTTGGTCAGATATTGGATCAGAGCGCTTTCTTGCTCATTAAGGCCTTTATGGGCCCCCTCTTTGGACCCCCTCTTTGCCCTGTCACGCTCTAGACCCCTTCTGTGTTACTCTCCTCTGCAGTAGTTCTCATCTGACGTGCTGTCAGATGCCACTGAGTTGGTTTCAGCTCATGGCACCCCTGTGTCCCCCAGAAGGAAACCTTGCCTGATCCTGCACCCTCCTCGCAGTTGCTATGTTTGAGCCCATTGTCGCAGCCACTGTGCCAGTCCATCTTACTGAGGATCTTCCTCTTTCTCGGACCCTCTACTTGACCAACCATGATGTCCTTTTCCGGGACCTGATCTCTCTGAATAACATATTCCAAGCATTTGAGACAAAATCCTCCTCATCCTCACTTCTAAGGAGCATTCGGGCCGTACCTCCTCCGAGACAGACTTGTTTGTTCTTTTGGGAATCCACAGTACTTGCAATATTCGTTGCTGACACCGTAATTCAAATGCACGGATGCGTCTGAAAAAGTGTATATTTTATTTTGTTATTTCTTTATTGTCTGCCTAGTCTGCTGAAATGTAAGATTCACGAGGGCAGGAGCATCCTGTGTTTGTTCTGCCCATCTGTGCTCTGTCGCCCACATTTACAGTAGTGGGCATCACATACTATCTACTTGATAATTAATCATCGTAATGATACAGGAAACCCGACAATTTGAGCAACATGTTTGTGACATTTTCAAATGAGGAGCTCAGTGGCAGACTTCATGTAATCTGCACAGCCAGGAGCCTGCTGGTGGAATGACCCTCACTTCACTGCTAACGGAATCAAGCCACTCCGCGGCTCTGTAGGAAACAGATCTGGCTGTCTGGATCCATGAGAAGCCCAGGCTAGAAAACCTGCTAGGGCAGGTCATCGCTGCCAAGGGGGGTTGATGGCACACACCAACGGTCTTCACAACAGCCCTTTGAGATAGGAGGTGGCTCTGACCTCATTTCACAGGGGAGGAGCCCCAGGTACAAGGGGGTTGAATAATTCATTTTCACAGCTAGTTGCTAACTGAATCCAAGAGTCAGATCTAGGCATTTTGACTTCAGTGAGTGACTGAATGATTGGTTGGATGGTGCCACTCCATCCTTCTCATTCTGGTCCCTCTTCTGCTCTGTCTCGCTACTGTGTGTCATTGTCTCCAGATTTGATCAATTGAACCAGTAAAAGGGCCTGAGAACTGGAGCTTGCCTGGCGCTGGTCACAAATCTGAGGCAGGAACTGGGAAGCTATCCATTTCTGCTTCGGTGTCAGAGTTATTTAAGTCAAGCACGGGACAAGAAATGTTCGACCTCACACGCTTGATTTGTGTCTCTCACAGCGTAACAGGTCCCTCGTGACCCTACAGCAGCCCCATAAGACCCAATTCAGAAATGGGAAAAAGACATGAACAGACAGTTGACCCAAAATGAAGTACAGATGGCTCACAAACACGTGAAAAAATGCTCACGATCACTAGCCATCAGGAAGATTGCATAGTAAAACCACAACGAGAGACCACTTTACTCCCATAATGCTAGCCCAAATCGAAAACAAAAACAAAACAGAAAACAACAAATTCTAGAGAGGATGTGGAGGGATTGGAACTCATACACACTGCTGGTACATTTGTAAATACATACAACTATTGTAGAAAAAGATATGGTGGTGCTTAAAGCAACTGGGAATTTAAATCCCATATGATCCAGCAGTACCACTATCAGGCTTATATAAGGTGACCAGATGTCCTGCTTTTTAACAATTTGTCCTGAGTCCTGCCACGTTTTTAAAAAGTCCCGATTTTTGGAAAGAATGCATGACAAGCTAGGGTATACGGTTTTCGGCTGCCATGTGGCTATTTCGCCAGGATATGAGTTTTATCAATGGTGTCCCACTGGTGTCCCGCTTTACCAATGTTAAAATCTGGCCACCTTACTTTGGGAGTTTCTTAATCACACTGAACTTTACTTTTTGTAAATGGACTTAATAATAATCAACTCTGAGGGTTGTTGGCAGGATTAGATCTATTATTTGAACATCAGGCACATTGGGAGACATCAGTCAAGGTTGGCTTTGCTATGAGCCTTAGTGTGCTACGGGAGGCCTACAGAAGGAGTGGCTAGTCATTTTAAAAGATGACTTCTATTCTAAATGCTCTCAGTTTCACTATGATTTGTTTTCATGAACACTGCTAGGTTCTTTGGCGATAATTTTTGATGTGAGGATTCATGTTTTTTCTGCAATGGTCTCTCTGAAAACTGCTTCTCATATCACCATATCATATCACCATACATTTTCTCTTTTGAATATTGGGCCTTACAGCCCAGGCTTTATAACTTTTCATTAATCTTGTGAATGGTGTGTGTGGCCTTGTTCTGTTGTATTTGGGAGGATTCCGTAGTCTTCTTTCCAATGACCAGTTCTCCGTCCAGTCAAGTCTAGAGTATATCTTAGCTATGGATGGTTTGGGTGTGTGGTTGCTTTTTAATTTACATGACCAGAGGACTAATTTCTTTTTTCTTTTTTTAATCATTTTATTAGGAGCTCATACAACTCTTATCACAATCCATACACACATCAATTGTGTGAAGCGCATTTGTACATTCATTGCCCTCATCATTCTCAAACATTTTCTCTCCACTTAAATCCCCAGTATTAGCAGAGGACTAACTTCTAGGATTTTAAATCCCTTCTCCCTGTCTGTCTGGACTTATCTGATTTCTGCTAATTTCTCTTTTGTTTTATTATTTCATATTCCTTGTTATGAATAGGACTCCTGTATTAATTTCTCTTGATCATATTTACTTTAAAATGTTCAAAATATGTCCCTAGAACATTAGTTTCATTTGTAGTGAATTTATGATTGCTGATTAGATTGTCTGTCTTCCTAATCATTGGATTTTTAAAATGTACTTTGGAATGGTAGTTTTCAAGCTTATTTTTAACATGGATGGGGATATCTTCCCCCAGTCACTCATGTTTGCTTTTCCCTGTCTATTGGTTTTTCATTTCCCGTCACCCAGCTTCCCTTGAGCTAACAGGTCTTATAAAGCTGCCTTGATGTCCTGTGATCATACTGGGGTGTCACAGATCTGGTCACTGAGCAAGCAGGTGGCTCGGTTCCATTCAGGCCTGAAGACAGCATGCGTGTCCTCCTGCGATGAGATTCACAGCCATATGTGTGCTGTAGACCAGGAGGCAGTTAGCAGCTGTCTTTTACTTCTTCTCTTCTCAGCCTTTTCTCACAAATGCTCTCACATCAAAGAGTGAGACTAGCGCTGGTTCCCTACCACCTGGGGAGCCGAACTTGTGGACGCCAAATCAAGAGCCCAGCAGCCGGGGGGCTTCAGCGCTGCTCACACTGCTTTTCACGTCTCTTTCATATTTATGGTTGGTGCAGATTTTTATCTGGGGGTTTGAGCCTGGTAAAGCCTATCACTTCTGGGTACTTGGAGCAGAGCAGAGAGCTACTCAGATGAACTTACGGTGCTGTCTTCTCTGCGGTTTTTCTAACTTGAAAATAACTTGGTCTGATGTTTAGGTTTAGAACTCCCACTGCCCCAGCGAGGCGTTGTGGAGGGGAGGTTGGAAGGGAGAATGGGCGTGACCCAAGACAGTCGTAGGGAGGGAGATGGAGAGGAAAGCCTGGGTTTGGAAGGTATGTAGCTCGTGGAATATATTTAGTAGGTGTGATCAGTAGCTATTGAGAACAGAATAATTTTTTAAAGGAGGGTGTAACAGGAAAAACAAAATAAAATGAAAATTGCTCCCTGGAAGGAAACGATTCTGGAGACGTGGAGATGTATGTTCGTATTCCTGGCTTAAAATGGTGGTTCTCTTCTCTGAGGCGCTAGCGTTACGGTGCATCAGGAAGGGGAGCAAGAGTACTCAGATGTTTTCTACCTAATGTTCGAAGTCTAATACCTATTTTTCTGAAGATGCTGTATGTATCTCTCCTGGTGGTGGTTCCCAATGCCCAAGATCGTGGAATTTGCCATATTTTCACATCTCTTTCCATGATGTTTAGCTATAAACTCATGTAGACGCCTCCTTGCACTTGAGGAAATTTGCCTCGGTATCTTCACTCATTTATTTCACATCTATTTTGTATGTGGCTTTTAAGCAGACAAGTAGAGTTCTGTCCTTCCTGGAATTTATATTCAAGGAGGGCAAAGCCGTCTATCAACTGAGAGGACAACTGCAAACTGGGAGCGTATTTTGCAAGAATAGTTCAAGGTGCTACAAGAGTATATGTTTGGGTGACACAGTGGCTGCCACAATGGGTTCAAACCTGGCAGTGATTGTAAGGATGAGAGAGGACCCCGGACAGTGGATTTTTTTACCATTGTATTGAGGATGGATATGAGTCAGAACTGATGCCATGGCACCTAACAGCATATCAACAAATCAGCCATGTGTGTCATATGCCCCCTTCCCACATGCCCCGGCTCCTGCACAGAGCGCACATGTACACACGATAGAACGACCAAACGAATGAGCAGGAATCCCCACCCTTCAAATCAAAAAGCAATGATATGCATACAATTTTAATTTTGTGGGATTTCTTTCACATGAATAGCACATATACAAGAATTAGGGAACATCTTAAACCTGAAGGATAAGCACAACAGAAATTTGTACCAATGCTATTTTACAATAAATTTCTGAAATTGCAATATTGTCTGTCTTTGTGCTTTCAGGATCTGCTCTAGTAACTTTCAAATGACTCGACTGTTCACATTTTCCATTAAGATACTGGCACCAGAAAAACTTCATCTTATGTTTCCACTTCATTTAGCAGTAATTAAAATTTTTTTTCTGCAAAATGAATAGAAAGTACTAAATGATAGTGACCATTGACTCTATAGGCCAGTGCTCTCTGTTAGGGCAGCTTTTGGTGAGCATGATTGGAGCAGCCAACTCTGGTTTATTAATGATTTCTTCCAGCAGTGTCAGACTTGTGTGTTCTGTTGATACGTTCCTTTTTAAGAAATATTCTCGGAGAGAAAAGGGGGAACCAATTGCAATGATCAGTGTATAACACCCCCCCCCAAAGGGGTGGTGGTGGAGAACAACAGAAACTTGGGTTAAGGGAGACAGTGGTCAGTGTAAGATATGAAAATAATAATAATTTACAATTTATTGTGAATTATCAAGAGTTCATGAGGTGGGAGGGTGGGGGAAGGAGAAAAAAGAGGAGCTAATACCAAGGGCTCAAACAGAAAGATAATGTTTAGAAAATGATGATGGCAACATATGTACAAATGTGTTTGATACAATTGATGTATGGATTGTTTATAAGAGCTGTAAGAGCCCCCAATACAATTATTTAAAAAACAAAATAAAATAGACATAAAAAATCTTCTCTTATAATTTTACTTTTGAAAAAATTGCAAAAGTCATGCAGAGTTCCTTCCTGCGTACCCTTCACCTAACTTCCCCCAATGTAACCACCATATGGCACGTGAAGTACAGTGATCAAAACCAGTATAATAACGGATGTGATTCTAGCAACTACTCCTACTCAAATTTGGCCAATTGTTCCACTAATGTCTTTTTTCTGGTCCAGGAACCAACAATGCCTTACTTTTATCATCTGCTGAATCTTGGAAACGTGGCAAGTGCCTCGTCTTTTTTTTTAATGAAAAAAAAATTATTGTGCTACAATATATATAATACAAAAATGTTTTCAGTTTTAGCAACGCTTATGTGCGTGATTTAGTGACATCTATTATAGTCACTATGTTGTATAACTCTCATCCTATCTAGTTTCCAAATATCATTCCAAACAGAAACTCCCACCCACACGTGACTGTGCGGTCTCCCATTTTCCCCATGACCCTCAAACTTATCTAGTTTGAGCTCTGTCATTTGCCTACTGTGAAAATTTCATAGAAGGGGAGTCATACAATATGTGTCCTTTTGTGCGTTAGTTATTTTACTTAGCATAATGTTTTCAATCAACGCCTACCTGTCTGTCAGTGTGTCTGTCATCCGTTGGCTTATATATTGCTATGAGGCTGGAAGCTATCCCATGAGTATTCAAATACCAGTATGATCGCCCATGGTGGACAGGTTTCACCAGAGATTCCAGAACATGGGATATACCATGGACTGCCAAAAAGTGAGCAGGTAGTCTTAGAAGTATAATCAGAGTGTCTCTTGGTAGTATGCGGTGATGCTTTGACTGGCTTCCTTTGAAAGATCAATCACTAGAGAAGGACACCACGCTTGGTAAAGTAGAGGCTTCATGAAGGAAACCCTCAATGGTTGGATCCACCTTACAGCTATAAGAATGGACTCACACATACCAATCCCCAGGAAGATGGAGCAGACTGGGGGATGGTTTGTTATGCTCCACATGGGTCATGGTCGCTGGAGCTCACTCAGCAGCAATTCACAACAGCAATTAAAAAAGTCGTGTCATTGGCACATAAATCACATAGCATCCAAATTAATTGTTTAACCATGCTAAAAGTTGTGCGATCATCATCACAATCAATTTCAGAACATTTTCTTCTCACTTTCATTGTTGCTAGTTCCCTATTCCCCACCCCCCCAACTTCCCCTGCCAAGCCCCTAGGTAATTATTATTAATCCAATTATGGTCTCTAAAAATTAACCGATCCAGGGTTTTATATACAGAAAATCATACAAAATACTAACAAGAAGCGAACAAAACAAACATACAAAACCCAAAAACAATGACTAAACAACAGTAAAACTACAACAGAAAATAAAGCAGAAAACATTAAAAATGGAAGCAACTGTAAAATGGGTCAAAGGGGAGATCAGGTGATAAGGTGTTACCTTTTAACCTAACTACCTCTGTCACAATCAGCTTTACAACAGCAGCCATGTTTTAAAAGTTCACCCACATAACAACATTTTTAAGAACTTCGTATCTGTTTATGACGGAATGATGTTCTATTGTATATAGAATTTCTGAGAGATCAGCCACTGAGCAGATTTAACCAGAAAAGATTTGACACACTGCACACCAACGACAGGAGACCTGAAGCGCTGTGGGACGGTGTCAGGAACATCATACATAACGACAGCCAAAGGTCATTAAAAAAGACAAGTAAGAAAGAAAAGACCCACGTGGATTTCAGGAGCGGCTCTGGAACCTGCTTTTCCTGCAAAGCAGCTGTGTATGGTTGGGTTCTCACGAGAAGCAAAACCAATGACGCTCGCATGTGTTTGCAGACAGACAGATCTCTTAATTGACATCACGAAATGACTTACACGGTTGTAGAAATAGGTAAGTTCTAGCCAGGCATCTCCTGACTGGTGGAAGCTGATGAGCAGGGAGTAGGATGATGAGGACACCTTTGGACACAGGTGGGCAGCTGCAGAGGTCCGAAGTTGGCCGAATAAATCCACTGTTGGTTTTCGCGGATAGCTCCTGGAATTGGTAGGTGATACAACAGGAGATTAGGAACTGGTCCCAACTACCAGCTCGGGCAGAAGACAAAGGGCCGAAGAAGCTTCCACTCTTCTCCATCTCTCTCTCTCTTATACAAAAAGGCTTATAGCCCTAAGGAAATGTTCATCGATAGGTTAGGCTCTGCCCCTACCCTAACCCACGAGTGTTTAGTTGACATAATCCTTAACCATCACAGTTGCTAAAACAAATGGAAGAAATGAAGTAAAAGAGCCAAACAGAAAAATGTAAAGGGCAGCTCGAGAAGACAAAATAAAGTAGTATAATGAAATGTGCAAAGACCTGGAATTCGAACGCCAAAATAGAAGTACATACTCAGCATATCTCAAGCTGGAAGAATTGAAGAAACAATTCAAGTTTCCAATTGCAATATTGAAAAAGTCTATGGGCAACTACTGAATGATGCAGGAATCACCAAGAGAAGATAGAAGATAGAAGATAGAGAAGATAGAATACACAGAGTCACTGTCCCAAAAAGAATTGGTTGGCATTCAGTCATTTCCAGAACCAAAGATGCTGAAGGAAGAAATCCAAGTTGCATGGAAGGTATTGGTGATGGATGGAGTACCAATGGAAATGTTTCAGCAACTGATGAAGCACAGGGAGCACCCACTCACCACTGCAAAGAAATGTGGAAGACAACAACATGGCCAACCGACTGGAAGAGATCCATATTTTGTGCCAGTTCCAAAAAAGAGTGACCCAACAGAGTACGGAAATTATTGAACCATATTATTAAAATCACACACAAGCAAAATTTTATTGAAGATGATTCAACAATGGTTGCAGTCGTACATTGACAGGGAACTGCTAGAAACCTAAGCAAGATTGTGTCATCTGCACCTTCCAAGTTGTTACTTAGCCTTCCTCCAATCCTGATGCCTCATTCTTCTTCATAGAATCTAACCTCCCTAATGATTTGCTCAACATACAGATTGAATACATATGGTGGAGGATACGTCCCCGACGCACGTTTTTCTTGATTTTAGACCATGCAGTATTCCCTTGTTCTGTTTACACAACTGCCTCTGGAGCCATATACAGATTACACATGAACACAATGAGGTGTTCTGGAATTCCTATTCTTCGCAATGTTTGTTGAACTCCACACAGTTGAATGCCTTTGCATAGTTAATAAAACACAAGCAAACTTTCTGGAGGAGCCGGGGTGGTGTAGTGGTTACAGTTGGGGGGCTAACCGCATGGTCAGCAGTACGAAACCCCCAGTCGCTCCTCGGGAGAAAGATAGCGCTTTCTACTCGTGTGAAGAATTGCAGTCTCAGCACCTCACAGGGCAGTTCTACCCTGCCCTATATACAGGGTCACTATGAATCATAAGGTCACTATGAGTCAGCATCGACTTGATGGTGGTGGGCGGGAGTGAGCAACATCTTTTCAGTACTCTTTCCTTTCAGCCAAGATCCATCTGATGTCAGCAATACATCAGCAATGACATCCCTTGTCCCTTATCCTCTTCTGAATCCAGCTTGAATTTCTGGCAGCTCTCTGTCGACCTCGTACTGCAACTGTTGTTGGCTTGATCTTTTCAGCCGGATGTTAATTGCGTGATTTTCATGAAATTGTTCTGTTATTTACACATTCTGTTAGGTCACCTTTTTCTGGAATTCTAGTGACTGTGGAATTGTGGTTTTGATGCATTTCCCTAATGACTATTGAGCATCTTTTCATGAACTTATTGACTATTTTTTTCCCTCGTGAAATGCCTATTAAGTCCTTTGCCCATTTTTAACTTGGGTTGTCTTTTTGTTGTTGAAATGTAGTAGTTCTTTATATATTCTCTCCCCGTCTTTCATGACCTTGATACTTTTTAACAGGACTAACCTGTTACTTTGCATGTTACTCAATATGGCTTTTCCAGATATTCATCTTGATCAAGTTCAAGTTATATACTTTGGCACTAATATAACAGAAGTCATGTGCTCTGATCAGTGTATCATATCAGGAGGTACATGTCTCATCATGTACCTGGTGATATCAAAGTGAGGTCATTTAGAGTCCTTCATTTGCTAGTCATGATTTTCCTCTTTGTTTAATAAAAACCATCACCTTTTGTCATTTTATCTGTGTACCTGACTATATTGGGGACTGACTATAGCTAAGAGTTCTCCAAGTTAACTTTGAATGATAAAAGTCTGCTAATTTGAAGCATATATATATGACTATGTCTAAGTATATGTACACATAGATAGTTATTAAAACTATAGTCACTACAGCAACCTTTTAATGGTGAATTGGGTGATGTTTACGGATCAAATACGTTTTCCGGTCAACAATCCACTCTCGCCTTCCTTCACATCCTGCAGCGTTCGCCTCGCTCATCCCACCCCCTGCCTGTGTTTCCTGTTTTCATCTTCCATTCCTTAGCCTTTCTTGTCTTTTGAACTTGTCCTTGGTCAATGTTGCCCTTTAGATTTCCAATGGCTGCTCTTTACATGGAGTGCTCACCACCCTCCTTTTATTGTTCCCTTATAGATCTGTCTAATGTTTAGGTGAAAATGGAGCCACATGGGTGAGTTCATTTCCGGGCCTGACAATAGTAAAGGCCATTCTTGAGGATTCTACCAGAAAGCTTGGTGTTTTTAACGATTTTGTATTTTGCGTCACATTTTTCTCCTACTCTGCCCAGGACTTCTAATGTCATCCCTTCCAGTGCCGTTGGTAGTGGAACCATCTAGTGCTTCAAGTCTCAGGGTCTTGGAGGCGGAAGTTCACGTGGCCCGTCAGTCCTTTGGACTCATTGGTTCTGTGTGTCTTTGACTTTGTTCACTCTTCTTTGCTCTGAACAAGGAGAGGCCAAGAGTCGCACCTTTGATGAATGTTCAGAAATGTTTCCAAGCCGAGTTGCTACTCACCAGGACCCAACCCCCAACCCAAGCGAACGCCTTCGAGACCATTCAGACTCATCGTGACGTGCCGTAAAGGGTTTCCGAGGCCGCGAGCCTTTCCCAGGGCAGATCACCTCTGCTTCCTCCTGAGGCTTGGCTGTCGGATTTGAACCAATGAACTCTTGGTGAGTAGTTTAACGTTTCCCTGAGATCATCCACCAGCACTCCTTACCAAAGTAGGATATAAAATAATTTCCTTGTGGCTTCTGTTGGGCCAGTTGACTTGGGTGACTCCTGAGACTATGAACCCGATGACTGCCCCCCCACACACACACACCCAGCACTCATTCCCTCAAGGTGTTTGGTTATGACTAAGACGTTTCATCACTTTGCCCCCTGTCTGTGCTACTGTATTCATAGCTATATGAGCATATGTAAATATAGATGTAGGAATGTCATGTCAGATGTATACATATTCATGTGTATAGTCCCTTTCTCCTTCCCACACCTGTTTAACTATGTATCCCCTCCTAGATTATTATTATAGCTGTTATTGCAGAGTTGTCTATATAATAGCATTTACTCCTGTGACCTGTAACTCTCGTACTAACTCAGTATCTTCGTTTGTCTTGATCATATTGTGCAGTTTTGTTTTGATCGTATTGTGCTGGACTTCTCCTCATTGTATATTGCCTCGAACCTAGATCAATTACAAGAAGATAATTCAGTATTTTCTTTTGTCTTGACCATATTGTGCCGATTGCCTTGAACCTAGGTCAATTCGGTTTTTTTGGTGGGGGAGGGTGAAGTTATTTATCACGGATATTGCTTAGAACTGCTCTAAACTCACTGCTATTGAGTTGATGCTGACGACCAGCAACCCTATCGGACAGGGTTGGTTACTTACCTACCTGAGACTGTAACTTACCCTTGACCCAAGTTAATATTGGTCTACCTCTAAATAATAATTGGTCATTTTTTCTCCTCCTGGCCCTGGTAACCATCAAAGAATGTTTCGCTTTTGAAACCATCCCCCTTTCTGTAATAGTGGCGTTACACAATATTTGTCTTTTGTGATATTGACCAACTTCACTCAGAATAATGTGCAGCCATAATGTAGAATCTTGTTGCTGTTCGGCGCTATTGAGTCAGTTCTGAGTCAAACAGACGCAGAAACAAACACGGCCCGGTCCTGTACCTCCTCACAATTTCTATGCTTGAGTCCCTCATGGCAGCCAGTGTGTCAAGTCATCTTGACAAGGGTCTTCCTCGTTCTCACTGCCCCCCGCATTTCCAAGCATGCTGTCTTTCTCCAGGGATCAGTCCCTCCTTGAAGCATGCCCACCACTTGTCTGTCAGTTTGTCCTCCTGTGGTGGCTTGTGTGTTACTGTCATGCTCGGAGCTAGGCCACTGGCATTTCAAATACCAGCAGGCCACCCCAAATGAACAGCGTTCGGCAGAGCTTCCAGGCGAAGAACAACACACTATGAAGAAGGAATAAGCTGTCCACTGGAAACCTTCGGGATTTAGAACCTAGATCAATTAAATTTTGGGGGTGGGGTTTGTGGGGTGCGGGGTGAAGTTATTTATACCAGATATTGTTTAGGACTGTTCTAAACTCCCTGCTATTGAGTCGATGCCGACTCACAAGGAGCCCTTTAGGACAGGGTAGAACCACCTCCCTGTGAGTTTCTGAGACTTTAACGCTTTACAGGAGTGGAAAGCCCCATCTTTCTCCTGAGGATAGGCTGGTAGTTTCCAATTGATGACCGTAAGGTTAGCAGACCAATGGCAATAATACATAGATGTCTTTCAATTAGCTTTATGTTCTCTATGATTTGCCTCCTTATCCTCTGCCCTTGGGACAGACCATCCTTATCGTCCCACCTTGCTTCTCTCCGGACAGACCGGCTCCCGCTTCAAGAGTTGTCGTCCTCTGTTCCCATGGCCCCATTTGCTCTGTCCTTAGGTCTTTGCATGGCTGGCTTTTCTTGCTCTTCAAGATTCAGGTGACAGGTTCCTTCCTCGAAAAGACTTCCCACGACTATAATCCAAATGTATTTTTAGCACCTTACTCTGCTTTATTGCCTTAAGACCACTTACTTTTATCCGACATTACCTTGCTTATTTATGACTCTTGGCCCTTTCAGCCCACTAGAATGTCAATGCTATGAGTGTGTCGGGAGGGATCTGGCCTCTATTTTTCTCAGTCGTAACCCTACTACTGAGAACATTTCCTGAGAACTCGCCGTTCAAGAAATGACTAAAGGGTTGCAGAAATGAATCTCCTTGACTATTGATCTGCTTCCTCCTTGTTCTGGTGGTTTGTCCTGTTACTCTGCTGTTGTGAGAACTTCTCAAGTTGGCTTTCCATCGGTTCATTTTTCTGTCGTGTCCACCCTCCCCTGACTCCAGGATGTTATTTTAATGGGTTGCCAACTTCCAAGGCTGCCATCTTCCCGGAAGCGGACTGCCACATCCTTTTTCCAAGGAGCGGTGGGCTGGTCAGCTTGAACGTGCTGAGCTGCTGCCTTCGCCGGTCCAAATGGTGTTTTAATCACTTGCAAAGAAGAGATCCCTGTTCTGTTTGCCTTTTCATCCGCATCTGAACTAACAACCTTTTTGTCTTGGTGTGTTTTATAGACTATCCTGGGATATTGATCGGCTGCAAAGCTTAATTCCTGTGTCAGCGAATCCCTGTTTCCTTTTGTTTGACACAGAGCGGTTGCTGCCCAAGTTTCCTTTCTGTTTCCTGCAGCTCCTGTACCAGACCTCTGCATGCTCCGTCCTACCTGTCCAGAAACAGTAGTTAGCAGTGCGTAGGTGCCATCGTATTGTTGCCATGGTTATTATTTAGTCCGTCCTTGATGCAGGTTTATCATTGGATTTCCTGACTTTCCATTTTGATGCTTCCAAATAGCAGGTTTGTAATCCCACATCTGGGGGCTGGTAGCAGAGCAGTCAGGACAATGGGCAGTGGTGAGAAAGTTCCTTTCTGGATGATTTTTCCCTGTTTTGGGTACACCATTGTGCCCTGAGGAGCCCTGGTGCTGTAGCGGGTTACCTGTTGGGCTGCTAATCACAAGGTCGGTAGTTTGAAACCACTAGCCGCTCTAAAGGGGAAAGATGAGGCATTCTACTCTGGTAAAGAGTTACCATCTCAGAAACCCACAGGGGCAGTTCTACCGTGTCCTACAGGGTCCCCACAAGGCAGCATCGACTCAATGGCAATGAGTTTGGAGTTTTTAAATTGTGCCCCGATCTTCCAGGTACTTCTGACTGCTACCTCAAGGAGGACCCCTGACATTTCCAGAGGATGTCCTGCACCATCACTGCTGGCTTTCTCCTTGATGTCCCTGCCTGTACTATCACCTACCCACTGCCATTGAGTTCATTCCAACTCGTAGTGACCTTATAGGAAAGAATAGAATTGCCTCACTTGGCAAGGTGGTACATCCCTAGGGGAACACTCATGTGGTAGTCATATAATCATTTGTCAATTTGAGAGGATTAAGAGTGAAGGGGTGGAGTCTAGCCTGTTAAGTAGGTCATAGCCAGTGAGGCTTCTCATTGTGGACATGGATTTCTCCTGAGGATTCTGGGAATTTCTGTATTCCTCCTTGGAGGCGGGAGGCACTCTCTCTGCTCACTCCCTGGGACACATTGCAGCTGATAAGCTGTATGGAGCTAGGCTAGTGCCCTGAGCTGGAGGACCCATGTGGAGACCCCTGCCGGTGTTGAGATGCTTACAATGCCACTGGATCCACAAGTCTGAAGAGGAATTTGTAGATTGGTATCAGACATATGGGTTAATATCAGATTATGGGCTGGGCTGTGGTGTTTTCTCAATATTCCATTGCTCTTGTGTATAAAACTCTTTCTTATACACAAATGAGCGTCTATCATTTTGTTTCACTAGTCAACCCAGACTACCACAACTCTTATGTGTGTAAGCCAGAACTTTATATCAAGAAGTAATTTGCATCAATAAAACATTCCAGCCCAGTCCAGATCAAGTCCATAAGTTCAATACTAGCCCATATGTCTGATATTAGTCCATGAATTCCTCTTCAGACTCACACAGCACATGAAATGATGCCGAATGCAGGAAAATCACAGGTCAGTGGGTGGAAAGTCCTGGGGCTCCAATGGCGGTGGAAAACATCTCCAGGGCTCTGGATGCCATCAGCGTGACCCCATGTGGCTTGTCAACAGGAATGTGAAGCAGAGAAAGAGAGAGAGGCCCACCTCTTCTGATGGCAGAATCAAGAGAGGAAGAAACCTCGTGAGAAGGCCACGCCCACCAGGAGGAATCATCAGGCTATGACTTGACTGACAGGCTGGACTCCACCCCTAGAATCTTTTATCAAGTTGACATGCAATTGTGTAACTACCACAAGGGCTAAGGTGTTCCTGGCACAAACCATGGTATCTTCAATGGCCTCATATGCATATGAAAGCCGGACAATGAATAAGGAAGACTGGAGAAAGGTTGATACATTTGAATTATGTGTTGACTAAGAATGGTCAATGTATCATGGACTATGAGAAGAACAAACATCTATCTAGGGGGGAAAATAGCCAGGATGCTCCTTGGATGCAAAGATAACAAGCTATCATCTCATGTACTTCTGACACGTTATTAGGGGAGACTAGTTCCAGAAAAGAACAACCTGCTGGGTATAAACTCACGGCATCGAGTTGATTCTGACCCATAGTGACCCTAAAAGGAAGGGTGGAACTGCACTGTGGGTTTTCAAGACTAACTCTATAGGAGTAGAAAGTCTCATCTTTCACCTGAGTAGTAGCTGATGATTTAGAATGGCTGACCTGGTGCTTAGCAGCCCAACGTGTAACCCACTGAGCCACTGCTTGGTAGAGGATCAGTGACAAAGAGGAAGACCCTTGATGAAGTGGGTTGACACAACAGCTACAACAATGATCCCATAGTTGTACCGGTCAATCGTTGTGGAGATGGCTGAGGACCAAACAGTGCTTCATTCTGCTGTGCATGGGGTTTCTATGCATTGAACTGACTAGATGCCACTTAACAACAAATAGAAAGATATCTGAGACTTTTTAGTAATTTGTTCTTTTCTTGATTCATTCACTCAATAAATAGTTATCACACATCTTATACTGTATGTGCCAATCACTTGTTTGATACTGGGAAATAGTGGGGTGAATGATATCTCTCTGTCTTCATGAAACTTATATTGTAGATGATGAAATCGGTTATAAAGAAGTAAAGAAATCACATAGACTATAAAATTAGATAGTAATAAATGCTGAGGTGAGAGACAGAGCAAGGTAAGGGGATAGACAATGATGGGGTGGTCAGAAAGAAGGCCTTGTTGAAGGAGAGATGACGTTTGGGTAGACACCTTATTGAAGAAGCTCTCTAGCCATGCAAAGAAGCCTTGATAAAATCGACAGCCAGTGCAGGGTCCCCAGGAGAAGAAGTACATGTTGGGATTGCAGAGTAAGAAACTAGGTTGTCTAACATGAAGAGGGTGACGGGAAAGTGGAGACAGATGCATATCTCAAGTTCAGCATCAGAAAACAATCTTTCCTCTCCTCCAAACCAAACTGTGAATCTTCTGTACAGAAGATGGTGTACTGACGGTGTACAGTCAGACTGTCCCCAAATAGCTTTTATCTAACAGGACACCTAAGCCATAGGCAATGTGTGTCAGTCTGGGTTCTCCAGAGAAGCAAAACCAGTGATGTTAAAAATGTATATATTGGGGGGGAAAATGGACTTAAGCAAACGCTTCAGGTCCACAGGCCATATGGACCTGAAATTCTGAACTTGTGCAGCTTTGGGGGGTGATGGATGCAAAATCAGCAGGAACACTCTGGGCTGCAGAGGAGGAGGAAGACAAGTTCCTCAGGTCAGGCTTGTGACCGGAGAGGCAGTTATTCCAAGGCTGGCAGGTCAGAAGGCGGATCAGACGACAGGTTGCTGATGGCTCCTAGGATGGATAAGCAATATGGCAGGCCAGTGTCTCAGGTCCAAAGAACTGGAGGTTGATGAGCCAGGTGCAATCCCGAGCCAGCAAAACCAGAGTAACCTTTCCCACGGTGTCTACCACGCCCCTGAGGAACCCTCCTTTCACTGCGTCATGGCTGTGACCTGAATACAGCGGTTGCATTCTACCTTAATATTCTTACGACCTTTGGGCTGCTCACAGCCTGACCTGTCATGGAGTTGATGAGATTATGTAGAGACACGTAATGGGGGATTTGTAGGCCAAACCACGGAGGATTCTGGTCCAGCCAAGTTGACACAAAGCCCAACTATCACTCTGGCTATGGACTACAAATTAATCACAGGAAACCTAGGATGTATAGAATGAGAAGATTTGAAGTAAGAATTGTGCTTTGTAGGGAGAAATGACTAAGAAGTGAGACAAGATAAAATGCAAAATACAATCTTCGAAAAGATAGCAACGTGAACAAAGGTTTCTGGCACTGTCTCTACTAATCCTTAGTGAAATGTTTGGTGGAGAACATTCTTGGCCTCTGTCTGCAAAATATACTCAGATATTGATAATTTTGTTGTTGCTGATTACAGCTCTAGTAAATTACAGCTGGAATATGTTAAAACTTTAATTTATCATCATCATCATCATCATCATCATAGAGCTCAAAATGAGCATAGTACTGTATCTCTTGGTATTTCTAGTTAGTATTTGGAAGAATGCTTTTAAGAATTGGTCCCAAGTCGTGGACAAGGTAATTTCCTCTATCATTTCTTAGGGGAAAGGGTTGAGAATAATAATAATGGTAATATTTTATATTTGATGAGTAATAGGTGACAGAATATTTTATATCTATTAAGTAGACTAGAAGCTATGCTCATACTGCGTTTTAGATAGCGCACTCAGGCACCACAGAAGGTTAAGGGTCAAGTCTTCAGTAGAAGACCCTGGCCCTGCACTCACACTCTGTCACTCTATGAATGGTGCCAGTCGCTTTGACAAGCTGCTCGGTTAAAAGGCAACCAATTGCCCCCCTCCTTTTGTCCCCCTTCAATGACACCCCTGCTGTGAGCACATTCTCTGCCTTTCTGTCTCTCCGTAGATCCAGCAATGTGTTCCTCTGTCTATTCCTCTCCGGGACACATAGACAGTGGTTTATTGGTCCCTAAGTTTTACAGAGTTGAATCATACTGTGCACATTACTTTAAATGTTTAACCATATGCCAGGGTCATACTTCTAGTTCAATGCATTTAGTTATAATTCTTTTTTTTTTTTTTTTGGCATGGCTGTATTGTTTGATTTGTTTTAGGGACTATCTATTTATTTTTAAAGGAACATCCAATAGTATATGTATGCAGTAAATGACATGAGGGCCATATCTGACCTCCTCTGGCCTCCCAATGGCCACGAGGCAGGGACCTGACACACCTCCACATTCTACCCTTGTGTACCTGCTCTGAAACCACACACCACCCGTTCTTCCCACGGCACTCTACAGTGCTGAATTAGACAGCTCTTTGCAATGATGACACAACTCACATACAGTACTCACGATTAAGGGAGTTTATTCGAGAAGTTAATCCAAAACATTCAAACTCATTACCATCAAGTCAATGTTGACTCATAGGGACTCCTCTGTGGGTTTCTGAAATTGCAAATCTTTAGGGAAGTAAAAAGCTCAGTCTTTCTCTCTCGGGGCTGCTAGTGATTTCGAACTGCTTGCAGTTTGAAGATTGCACAGTTCGAGCGCAACACATAACCCCTATACCACCAAGGCTCCCCAGAGGATTCAATAGGTTACCACCAGTCAGAGGCAGCAGGCAGTAAGGATATAGTCACTGGTCCACAGCAATACCTCTCCTTACTCAGCAGCCAAGTCTCCCTCCGGGCCTCAATCTCTCAGCCCTGTTTCTTGGCTTCGGCTTTTGTGGGCCAGGAAGTCAACCTCTGTGTCCTTCTGTCTCGTTGTCCCATAGTTTTGGGCTCAATGAGGAGGAAGTAGCTGTAGTCGCAGTGCTGCTCCTCTGCATCTCCCTGGCAGTCTCGGGCGCATCTGGGTCTCGTGGCTTGTGCCACTTCAGCCAGAGGCCTTGGACGTGCTTTTTTCAAACGGTCCTATCGTTTCTCTTGGTGTTCCAGATGGCTCTTAAGTATTGAGAGATGGCTTTGAGGAAGGGGTGGTCTGTGTTTTAGCCCACCAGACCCCCCAGGAAAATGAAGGATGATGCTACTAGAGAGTTACACTCTCTAGTAGAGTATTAAAGATGCCACAAGGAAACGAAGGGTGAGATTTGATGCACATGCTCTAAGGTCAGACATAACCCAACGTTAACCCTGCAACCACAGAACTCCCTCCAAAGAGGGAACATAGGCACGGAGGCCAGCATTCTGCTCCGTCACCGAGGGAGTTGTGGCTGGAAGGGCTGTGTCAACGGACTAACTCTCAGTTAAAAACGCAGTGCCAATATATCCTCTCACATATTAACAAGATAGTTACTTTATAATATACAAGTTTCTTGATTGGCAATGCTATGGAAGCCTAGGTTTCCTCTCTCGGTTCGCTGCACGATTTTTTGCTTTGCTTGCTCACTTGTCACGTGTGTTTTTTTTCCCTTCTCAATTTCCCTTGGAATGAAAATAAATGACAGCCTCCGTTAATGTTTTATAGTCTAAGTAAATCCAATGTGTTTTTCAGGTTATTATATCCGGGAAAAGTCTAAGCAAGTCATCAGCTTGCTGATGGACGAACAGCTGCTGTATAAAGAGAGGGAAGTAGCCTGTCGAACAAGGCGGCGTACCTCCTACTCTATGGCATTTCCCCAAAACCTACCTGCTATGGGCAACTCACCAACGTCGTGTGCCTCGGCCCCCACTCCAGAAACTCCTGCTTTCCAGAGCAAGCGTAAGCTCCTTAAGGCGGCTCGGCTACGTCATAAAAGTACGTATAATAAACACTGGCCTGATGGGTGCAATGGGTGTCATTTAAGAACAATGAAATTATCAGCATGTTCCTCTGTAGTGCTACATTAAGACTGTATCAGTGCTAGTCTTACTACACGAGACGTTACTGGAGAGAACAAAGACGACAATGAATAGTCTGCAGGAGATTTCAAGACTAGGTTCTGAATAAAAATAGTTGGACCTTGAGAGGTACTGGGTGAGTGACTATCCTGTTGGGCAGCAGGGTTTGAATTTCTTGTATTTTAACCATAAAATTAGTTTTGGAGCTCAGGGGTCTGGGTCGATGTGCATCTGCCCTAAACATCAAGAAATGGAAATGGTCTAAAATGTGTATCCGAATCTGAAAAGGATTCTCACATTCTCCTAGGGCAATACCTTGAGTCACATAACCTTTTCCCTAGCCCAAACTTTTCATCTGCACTCTCGAACTTTTATTTCTAAAGTTGTAATAGAAATCAGCAGAAAAATGGAAAGATCTTTCCCACCAAATTTGCTTCAACAGAAAACCAGGTCATTAAGCCCTTGTTTCTCCAGTCCAAACTCCGTTGATCAGTTTGTGGGTCAGGAATGAACCACTTGAACAGCTAGAGCACTGGGGAACTGTGACGAGATCGCTCTCCCGGGTCATGAATTTCTCCACGGACGTGTTGGGCCATGGTGGTGAGTGCGGGGCCCAACACCCCATTGCTGTGGTGCCGATCCTGACTCCGAGCAACCGGTAGGACAGCAGGGAACTGCACGGGGAGCATTTTCACGGCTGTAATCTTGATAGGAGCAGATGGCCACAGTGCTGTCTCCGGAACGGCCGGTGGATTTGAACTGCCTGCCTTTCAATTCATAGCCCAGCACTTAACCAGGTGCTGCCATGGCAGCAGAGGGCTATTGCAGTTACAGCGGGTTCTCGCGCTTGCCCCCTGGCTTTCTCGGGGACTCCACTGGGAGTTGCTGAAAGAGCAGAAAGCCAGCATGAATCGATGAATTCCCGACAGTTCACTGTGGAAATGAAAAATGTCAATAATTGATACCAACACTGACGGAGCATGCTTAAAATTAGTAAAGCACTTCTCCAATTCAGTCAAGAATGTCCTGCTGTTCACTCCATTTATACCTGGTGGGCCACCGGGGACATGAAAGGACAGTAAAGTGGCCATTGTAAATACAGCAGTTAACTACCACCGGAGTGCTTTCTGAAAGCAGCCAATCGCTTTCTTTGGCTCCTAGGCCCAAGGACAGGCCTATTGCTTTAGAACTGAACCTCCCAAAGCACAGAGACGTGTTTTAAGCCTTCTCCTGGAGGTCTTGAACTGAAACCGACTCTGGAAACAACAGAGAAGTACCCGTGAGAACTAGCCCCGGGTCTCTCTACCCCGGCTTCCCTCCTTCCCTTCCCTTTCTGCCCCTCCTCCTTTCTTCGCCCTCCTCTCCTCTTCTGCTTTCATTTTAATATACAATTCTTGCGCTTTAATATGGGGAATTTGACCTTGTAGCAGAAATGAAGTAATCTTCGCCATACTGATCACATTTTCCTGAAGGCGTTTTAATCTGAAAGTGCATTTGAAAGGAAGAAAGCAAGCTGACCGTTGGTAGAAATAGAAGCTGGGGAAGTAAATCAGGGCCGGTGGGGCGGGCAGTCTTCGGGGGAGAGGAGAATTGGCCCAGAAACGCTTGGAGATGGATGAACCAGTGAGAAGTCATTGCATCCACAAGTAGTAGTAGAGGCCGTACAAAAGCGAAAGCTTAAACATGCGAGGAGTTTATTTCCCTCTTCTGAAAATCACCCACAGCGAGATATTTTTGGGCTTCTCCGGCTCTTCACAATGACAGGGACCCAAGCCTTTTTTCCCTGCCTCGTTGCCCAGCCAGACTCAGCGTGTGACATTCACTTGAGGATTCCATTGGCATTCTAGCTAGGACATCTGAGTTCCCCTCCCCTTTCTGGAAACTTCCTGAGAGTTGCTCTTAGCCAGCTGGCCTACATCTATCCCAGTCTTTTAGCTCTTGGTCACATGGACACACAGATGCAATTGTGTGTCCTCTGTACTGTGGGCTGGGAATTGCCCTCTTCATTCTGGGTAGTTCAGATAAAAGTTAGAGATTCTATTGTTAAGGAAGAAGGGGAGAATAACTACAGGAGCAACAAAAGCTCCTTGCCCCGGTGGGAAAGGCGACAACCTGGAAATGGATTCGCATGGTCATACACAGTTGCCTGACGGGCTGGATTAGAGAGCATGGATTTGCGTACACAGAGAGATGTGGGCAGACAGGCCCTCCTAGCCAAGACGATGCAATAAACAGTATCTGGAAATTTCACTTAGATATGCGTAGCAACAGGGGCCCATCATAGGCTTTGGAGAACAGAAGGGATGTTTAGCTCAGTCACGGAGTTTCGCTTTCTTATTACGCAAAACAGCTGTTGGTGGAAGATAATCCCTCATGCTTTGTATAGAAACGAAGGAGAATCCAACCTTCGGGAGGCTTTCTAAGAGGCTGTTTCAATCCAGGCAACCAAGGAGAGTCTTCTCTCCGGTTGTGGAGAGGAGGAAAGGCACTGTTTTAAGATAGAAAGTAGGGGAGGGAGCGGTGTCTGTGAGTGATGCCGTGGAGAAGAAGGAAAGCGCTGGAAAAGGATTAACATTCTGAGTCGGAGAAAGCAGAGGCACGCGATGGTACCCTACAGGTAAATTTCCATCAGAAGGAACTTACAACCACCATCTCTAAGTGATTTTGTTGTAATGAAATGTACAATTGAATACCTTGCTAGAAATCGGACCCCCAGGCTTTAGAATCTAGAGCTGAAACAGCTGTGCCTGGTGTCTTGGTGGTAAATTAGCCAGAGAAAAAGAGGTGCTGTACTTTAGAAGAGGTGTTGTGCACACAGCCCCATGTCAACGCCTTTTCTCCCCATTCCCGGGTATCTTCACCCCAGTTTATGCTTAGTGGATTGCATGCGTGGTTTTGGTTTAGACAAGTTCGACGTTGGAAGGAAGAGATGAGATGAAGGATACTTGCTGCTCGGTTTTTGAAAATTTAAGAATAAACAAATTTACCAAAAAATAATAATTTCTTTAAAAACAACAACTTTTTATTGTGAATTAGGTGAAGGTTTACGGAGCAGATCATCAGTTTTACATTCAAATGTCCATACACATTTGGTTTCAACCCCTCCCTTGAGATCCCCTCCACGTACCATCACTAGGCCGACAGCCTCCCTGTGTTTCTTGGATCCAGCCTGCCTGCTTTCCTGACCTCCTATACTTCGTCATTGGGTAAATACCATCCTTTTGATCTCAAGTGATTGATTATTCTAAAGTGTGCATATCTCACTAGCTGTTCCCCATGTAGACCTGTCCATTGTGTGGCTGAAACCTGAGCAAGGAGTTCCATTCCAGACCTGAAGGGTGACTAAGAGCCATCGTCTTGGGGGCCCCATCAGTCTCTATCAGGCCAGTGAGCCTGGCCTCTTTTACAACTTTGGGTTTTGATCCACATTTTTCTCCCATGCTACCCAAGACCTCCTTATGTAATTCTTCTCAGAGCAGTTGGTAGAGGTAGCTGGGCACTATCTAGATCTTCTGGTCTCAGGGTCATGGAGGCTGATGTTAAAATAGCTGCCTCCAGTATACTGGTTCCCCCCTTGCTTTCTTAAACAATACAGACTCATTATAAAGAAGCAACCTATTCTAATCCCATCACTCAGAAAGACTCATCATTAATAGTAGTTAATTAATTTGTAAGCTAGTGTCACATCAGCTCTGAGTCATGGTGACCCCTGGTGTAACAGAATGAGATGCCAGTCTTCGTTATATTGTGGCTGCTCTGTGAATCCATCTCCCTGAGGGCTTCTCCCCTTTACTTTACCAAACATGATGTCCTTTGGTAGGGATTGGGCCTTCCAGATGATGTGTCCATCGTGAGTTAAAGTCCTGACTTCCTTGCTTCTAAGAAACATTCTGAGTCTATCTTTCCTAAGACTGATTTGCTCATTTCTTAGCCTCGCTATGATGGATAGTTTGAATATCAGATTGATAAGAAACATCACAGGGCTCCCCAGTTCTGCTTTTGGGGCATTATCTGAGCAGTACAGGCCCAACGAGATCCACAACTTCTCTTAGATAGTTTCTACCGAGTATTTGCAGCCTGGGTATCGAAGTGCTCATCATAGATGACTCAGTAGCATCCCTTCCGGCAGCACCTCCCCTGCTTCCTTTGAGGTTTCTCATTTACATACTAGCCCCCTCCGGATGCCCCTTCAGGTGCAATTGATAGATAGCGTTTGCTACCAGAAGGAGAACTTTCCAGTTACAGTTGTAACTTTTCATTTTGCTGTAATGTCACCCAACACGGAGTCATTAAAATGAACTTGTTTTAGCCAGAGGGAGTCTTCCTTAATTCTGGTCAACCGTGGTAATTAGAGACTGCCACCATCCGTCTCCCTTCACCTGATTTATGAAGGACCCACATTCTCCACTGCCCTTTCAGCATTGAGCAATCAAATGGTCTTGAAGTCATTCAGCTTTAGGTGTAAGGCATCACAACCTAGCATTAGTAAAAATTTCAGGAAGTCTCTTTTTAAGTACATTGTGAGCAAATTGAATAATGGAAACATTGTGAGAAGGGAAAAGTTGTGCATATTAAGAAATGTCTCTTGGCCAAGAAAAGCTAAAATCTCACAGTTCTCTTTTAAAGTATCTTATGAAAGAAGAGAAAAAAGATTCATTATTGTTGTTGATTTTAAGTACCACCCAGCACCACGTGGAGGTGTGGTGTGCTTAATGCAACTACTAAATTAAGTGAGCGCTCAGTATTTACCGATGGGAATGTTCATAAGCATGTGGAAGGGGAGGACACACATTCCTGGGTAGTTTTGGCATGTAGCATGCTTGTTCCTTTCGGCCCAGAGTTCTTTCTGCTTGGAAGGATTTCTCCAGCTTCTACACGGACAAGTGTTCTAAGAGTCCACAGTGACCAGCAACAGCAATGGCCAAGCCATCCTGCCTTCTTCAGCTGTCACCCCGGTTGGGGACTCTGGTTTCTCCAGTGCACGTTGCTTTCCTTCTCCGTCAAATGTCGCCATTTCTAATGGCACATCGTTCACGGCTCTTCCTCATGCAGTGCCGAAGGAATTGTGTCTTAGGAGTCTAGACTCAGGTGAGATTTCTCTCTCTCATCAAGCAATGGACTTTTTGAAAGCAAGGACGGTGTCTTTGTGATTGCTCTTCGAAGTATTATTTCCATATGCCCCCTAAAGGAATTTTGGAAAACTCAGATCCTTCTCACATTTTAAAAAAAAGTTGGTATGTGTGAAATTAGGGGAGGGGTGTGTGTGGGGGGGGGCTAGTGGCATAGTGGCTATGCAGTGGGCCACGAACTGCAAGACCGGCAGTTCCAGACCCCGAGCCACCGCAAGGAAGAATGGCAAGGCTTCCTAGGCTTGTAAAGAGTGACCGTCTCAGAAACTCACAGGGCAGGTCTACCCTGTCATAAAGGGTCGCTAGGAATTGCCATTGACTTTCAGCAGTGAGTTTGGCAGTGAATTTTTGAGATGTGAAAATTTACCAGAAGTAGTTGTGAGAGGTATAATTTGTCATATCGTAAATATTGACATTAAAAGAAAAAAAAATTTTAAAGCCCCCAAACTCTTATTTAGCCTTTTAAATGCATCTAAAGGAACATGAGAATGAGCCCTGGTGGCATAGTGGATTAAGTGGGGGACTGCTAACCACAAGGTCAGCAGTTCA
>NW_022103898.1:9936121-9946215 GCF_000313985.2 Echinops telfairi | reverse complement strand
GGGACCCCCACTGATGTGTGTGCCAGATTCTACGGGCCGGCCAGGGCCTACACCAGGCAAAACTCAACCCACATGCAGATATTGTGTAAACTGCGTAGGTGAGAGAAAGGCCAGGGAAGTTGTAGCAGGAACGGATTCTCTATTACAGCAATATACCTGCTCAGTCTTAGAAGTTAGCACTGTCCCACCAGAATGTTGTTGGGAAACCTTTCCCCATCCACCCTACAGTTCTGAATTTGCTCATTCGGACTTCTTTTTGTTCCCCCAATTCAAAGACTATTTATAAAGGACCCTGATTTGTGTCCCTTAAGGAAGCTCAAACTGCTGCCATGACATGGTCTAAACTGAAGAACACAGACTTTCCAGAGATGAAAATACCATCTTCAGAACAGCAGGGACCTGGAGGGAGGGGGTGTTGAGACATAATTGCTTCACATTTTGATATTTTAATTTAGTTCAGGGTTCTATGGTTTTATAGCAATATTTTTGGACTTATGTATACAAGTTGAAAATTGGTTCCCCCCCTCAATTTTCTGTCACCAGAAATCTTAAGTGGTAAACTATTCCTTCTAGGTTAGTTTATCATGATAATTATTGTTAGTATACAATAGCAACACACAAAAGAAAATGGAATTAAAAGATAATGGAATTTTTCCATGAACTTATTGAGGCCCCATTGCATACATTTTATAAATACTTATTAAATACGAAGAATACAGTTTTGTTGGAAATCTTTGAGATGATTGGGACTATTTACTCACATATGAATATTACTTATTGCTAGAAATAAGTAAATCTCAGCATAAGTTCCATCCTAAATTTGTATTTCTTATAGATGAAAATTTTGGGCAAATCTAGGTTTTCCAACTAGGAATAGAAAGTGTTTTATTATGCAATTCCAATCAATTCTATGGATGACTTCCAAGTAGTAAGGCCAAAAATAAAATAGTGATTTATAATAAAAACATTTTATCTCTTGTCAGCCATTAACTTGATTAGGTCTTTCTTCTGTTTTGTTGAAAGCGAAGATGTGGAAATACACTTAGAGGAAGATTTGTAAAACCATCATTAGGAGTAATTTTCTTTCTCAGTTTCTGGGAACAATACCAAAAAAATGTTTACTATATTTTATCAACTATTGCAGTTGACCCTTGAACCACACAGTTTTCAATGACATGGATTTACTTCTATACAATTGCTTTTTCAACAATTGTGACGGTCAGGTTTTGTGTCAGCTTGGCTGGGCCAGGGTTCTCAGTATTTGGCAGTAATTCTCCATGCCAGGCTCTTACATGACGACACAGTCAGCCCTGGGATGGATCTTATACAACACAACCAACTCTGAGAGCAGCTGGCAGCTTTAGTGGAGTGGAGCCCCCTAGATACAAATGGAAGAAGACCTCTTTGGAAGGGTCACCTTGTAAGCAGACTCTGGGATAGCTTCCCTTCTGCCAGCTCTGGATCCTGCATCTGGCTCGTTGACCTCCCCCCATATTGTATGGCCATCCCTGGAGCCATCAGGGGATTGCTGACCTTGGATTCATCCGCCAGCCCATGGTCTTTTTCAGCTCGCATGGTTACTTGAGTCAGAAGCCTCTAGCTTACAACAGACCTGCGGACTTGACCTGGATTGGACTTACTCACTGTGCAAGCCCTTTCTTGATACAAATCTCTCTCTACACACATACATGTAAGCTTCACTGGTTTTCTTTCTCTAGAGAACCCAGCCTAACACAACAACTATATTGGAAACATTTTTTGAAATTGGTGACAGTTTGAAAACTCCCACAGATGTACCATGTAGCCTAGAAATATTGAAGAGAGAGAGAGGGAGAGAGAGAGAGTTAGGTTTCTCCTGAATGCTGCTGTATACATAGACAATAGTCTGTTTCATCACTTGCATGATTTAAAATCAGGAAAGGTATGGGCCAGGGTTATAGCCTCTCCCCATATTTATTCAATCTGTATGCTGAGCAAATCGTCAGAGAAGCTGGGTAATATGAAGACAAATGTGTCATCAGGATTGGAAGAAGGCTTCTTAACAAGCTGCCATATGCAGACGACACGACCTTGCCTGTTGGCAGTGAGGAGGACGTGATGCATTTGCTGAGGAAGATCATGGATTGAAGCCTGTGGTAGTTACATAATCTGTTGTCAGTTTGAGACTTTCTAGTGAAGGGGTGGAGTTTACCTGTCAATCAGGTTGCAGCTTGATGACCTCATTTGGAGGTGCGATGGAGATAAATAACTTGCTGGAGGCGGGACACTCGCTCCCTCCCTGATAGACTCTCTACTGACAAGACACATGGGGCTATGCTGATGGCAGTGAGAGCCCTAGACCTGGAGATGCCATGTGGAGACCCCTGCCAGTGCTGAGATGCTTACAACACCACTGAATCCACAAGACTTCCCACCCACTGGCCTGTGATCTTACTGCATTCAGCATCATTATATGTGTTGTGTGAGTCTGAAGAGGACTTTATAGATTGGTATTGGGCATATGGGCTAATATCGGACTTATGGACTTGATCTGGACTGGGCTGGGATGTTTTCCCAATATTCAATTGCTCTTGTGTATAAACTCTTTCTTATACACATCTGAGTGTCTATGAATTTGTTTCTCTGGTCTACCGAGGCTGACACAAAGCCTTTGGTATGGATTACAGTTCAAGGTAAAGAAGACCAGAATCCTCACAAATGGACCATTGCTCAATCATGATAGAGAAAAGGTTGAGGTTGAGGATTTTGTATTGCTTGGATCCACAATCAGTGTTTATGGAAGCAGCACTCAAGAGATCAAAAGATGCTTTGCATTAGGTACATCTAGCTGCACAAGACCTCTTTAGAGTATTGAAAAGCAAGGATATTACTTTGAGGACTAAGTGAGCCTGACCCAAGCCATGGTATCTGTAGTAGCCTCATATGCGTGTGAAAGTGGGACAGTGACTGAAGACCAAAGACGCATTTGAATTGTGGTCCTGGAGAAGAACCTTGAAAATACCATGCCCTGCCGAACGATCTGTCTTGGAAGAAGTATGGCCAGAGTGCTCCTTAAAGGCAGGATGGCACAACTTCATCTCACATACTTTGAACATGTTTTCAGGAGAGACCAGTCCCCGGAGAAGGACATCATGCTTGGAAAAATGGAGGGGCAGCAAAAGAGAGGAAGGCTCTCAAGGAGATGGCTGGACACAGTGGCTGCAACAATGGGCTCAGGCACAGGAATAATTGAGGATGGCCCAGGACCACGCAGTGTTTTGTTCTCGTGAAGAGGGTTGCTATGGATCAGAACAAGCTTGATGGCACCTAACAAGAACAACATCACAAGATACACTCAGATCTATTATTAAAAGTTAAACTTTATCAAAACCTACACACGGAAACACAGACTGATATGAGGCCATTCAGTTCAGAGAAATGTAAACACATGTAAAGATGCAGTATGACATCGTGACTGCATAACATTACATGCTGTCCTCTGTAATCGTTTTTTGTAGTCGTGCGCTGTTGCTATTGCAACAGCTGGAGTGTTGTGAATCCCACTTAAAATGCCACATGAAAGGAATCATTTCCAAACGAGCAATTTGTCTCTCTAGTAAATTGTGTATTGCAATAAAAAGTGCTCTCTGGTACAAGATTTTCACTGCATTTGGTGCAATTTCATAAACTTTGAATAACACCCTGGACCCCTTGTGAGGTGCCACCAGTGGTGCTGGATGTGCTCCCAAGAAGCAGAGAAAAGTCATGAAATTACAAGAAGTTGACTTGCTCGACAGGTTCAGGGATTGAGGTCTGCACTTACCGTTGCCTGCCATTTTGCGATAAATGAGTCTAGTAAAAGGATCATTGTAAAACAGAAAAGGGCATTAATGCGACTATTGTTTTATGCCAGCAGGCATGGGCATTTTTTGTGAAAAATATTTTTATTGTTGAAATACAGTTTTTATATGGGCACAGTTTAATACCTATAACACAGAAAACAGGTGTTAGTCCACTATTTCTGTGGGCTAGTCAGAGTGAAGTTGTTGGTGAATCAAAAGTTCTATGAAGATTTTCAACTGCCTGAGGGGTTGGCACCCTTCACCCCCACATTGTGCAAGCCTCCTCTGTAATTATACCTAGTCCATGTTAATCAAATCTACTCAAAGTAGGAGCAAAAATAAGAATAGCACTTGCAAGATGCCTGTCAGTACACTGTTTTTTAGAAATTGATTTTACTTGAATGAACTTTGAACACATTTCATCAAATCTTCCAAAGTGAAGATTCAAACATTCTCATTCCATTTCTGCAAAATGTTTACCGTATAATCTTCTTGGCAAAGCCTTTCCTTGTTGTCAAAATTGTGCTGAACAGAGATGAGCATCCTTTTTGAAAAAGTCTGACTTTGCTCAAATAAAGGTGTCCATGAATGTCCCCTGCTCGTCTTCTTCGCACTCCAGCAGCCGTGTCCTGGGAGAGGGGTAAGGCAGACAGCCTTGCCATCCACTCACAGCCCTGGTGTGCCAGGGTGCCACTGTTCATCCTGTGTTTGTTCTGTTTGCTCTGCTCTCCTGACCCTCCCCAGAAAGGACATATTCTTTGGCTGGTGAAACAGGCAAGTTCATTAAATGAAACTTGTCACCAGTCTTGCTGCCCTGGCTATCTATGTACCGGATAGCCTAGCACAGGCCCAATTACCCTGCTAACAACGTCCTATCTTGCCATGAAAAGCAACCCCTGTAAGACAGGGCAACCCTTGAAGCTTTCCTTTGCGTCTCTCGGGCCTGGGTTAAAGGAGGCTTCTCCGAGTCCTGGGTTTTCAATGGTCGTGTGTGCCTTTGAGGGTCTCCTGCTTTGGGAAGATGCACGGCATTAAGATTGGTGAGGGATAGAGCTAAAGTGGGAGAAATTGATTATGAAAGGGAAAGGGTGAAAGTACTAGCCTGATGCCTCCAGACAATTGCTTTCTCAGGCGGATCAATTTTTGAAAAGACTACGTTATGGAAGTTGCAGACTAGAAATTCATTTCTTTAAAACACCCATGCCCACTGTTGTGGGTTGGATTGCGTTTCCAAAACATATAAACCCTAACCTCTATGTCTGAGGTTGTGATCTTGTTTGGGAATGGGTTTTCATTGTTATATTAATGAGCCTCGATCACTGTAGCATGTATTTTGAGTCCATCTCTCTAAAAGCAATCCAGGAAGCAGAGACAGGGGTAGACAGATTGCAAGCCAAATGGAGAAACTCAGATGAGACAAGGATCTTCTTCCAAAGCTTTATAGAAAGTCTTTCTCTAGAGTTGCCCCCCTGAGTGTGGATTCTAATCCCCTAAACCGGGAGAAAACAAATTTCTGTTTGTTAAAGCCACCGGCAAGCGATGAACTTGGTTATTTGGCTGATGAGCTCTCTCAGCTAGATCTTAAAGGGGCTGTGTGGTTTCTCCTTGCCACTTAAGAGCACATCGGAGGAAAGCGATGCATTTAAAAATGAACCGTGTGAAATGAAAACAGGAAGTGAAGATTTGGAAATTTAGGTTGCCGTACAAACTAAGAGCTGTCTGTCTATGATTTTTCATTTATGGTCATACCACCTCGTGCTAAAGAGATTCAGCCTGAGGCTGATGGGCCTAACCAACCACTATGGTGGAAAATCCCATCAGGTTAGACCAGAGGGACAAAGACAGGATGCAAGGAAAGAAAACTATCTGCTTTGTAGAACTCTATAGGCATAAATCCGGCTAACAGAGCTGCATCTGTCGTCCTCCAAGGAAAAAAAAGGTCTTCCTTGGAGAGGCTCAGCGATCAGCAGAATTGGGGGGAGGAGCCAGGAGGAGGAGCCTTCTTGGCTTCAAAGGGTGGGGCCACCATCTCACTGATCTCTGAGATCTCAAAGAGTGGGGCCCAAAGCTCCTGCTTTTCCGTTTCAGTGAGTCAGAACATGGCCAACTCAGTTCCAGAATGCGGGGTTGCTGAGAAGATGTGCCAGTGGGACAGGGCTGCCCGCCAAAGCTCACAGGGATGGGACTGCCATTGCCCAAGGGGCAGAAGAACTGGGTCTACAAGGGCTGGGGCGCAGGGTTGCCACTTAAGAGGACTAGGGAAATGGGGTCTTCCACAGCTGAGGGAGGAGAGGTACGATCCCAGCGAGACTGCAAGGCAAAACTGAAGCCCAGTGTTGAGAGCCCTCCACCCAGAATTCAGAGTCAGGCTACCCCTCCAAGCCTGGAGAACGAATGTAAGTTCCCTTGGCTTCCTCCCATTCGTAACAGACTGTCTGCCCAGGCCTGTTTCAGCATTGTAAATTGGAAGCACAGCTTGTTTCACATTACACTGGTTCACAGACAGAGGATTTTTTTTGCCCCAGGATGGACATTGTCAAAGCTTCGCTCCTATTTGATTGAACTGATTTAAAAGATGAGATTTTGGACTTGGAGTTTATTTAACACTTTGAGGATGATTGGATAAGGGGAATATGGTTTTTTTTTCCCCAATCACTTTATTGGGGGCTTGTATAACTCTCACCACAATCCATCCATCCATCCATCCATTGTGTCAAAGCACACCCGCACATTGTAGCCATCATCGTTCTCAAAGCACCTTCCTTCTACCTGAGTCCCTGGTATCAGCTTCCTGCTTTTTCCCTTCCCTCCCTGCCCCTGCCTCCCCCTTGATAATTTATAAATTATTATTATTTTGTCATGTCTTACACTGTCCAACGTTTCCCTTCACCCACTTTTCTGTTCTCCATCCCCCAGGGAGGGGTTATACGGAGATCCCTGTGATCCGTTCCAAGGGGAATGTGGTTTGCATGTGGTAAGGGCATGCCTTTTGGAGGTCAAATGGTAGATTGTGATGGGTGAATTGTTGCTGTTGGGTGCTTGGGGGTCGGTTCTGTCTCATGTGGGGGTGTGGCTCCACATCCCAGCCCAGCACCTCCTACTCCTGCAGCTCCCCTGGGCGAAGGTCTGCTTGGGCAGGTAGGGAGCACTCTAGGACACATTTTAGGTGTGTCTTGTAGTATGTCTGTATACCCAAACGTTGGTCCACCTGACAACATTCTAATACATGGTTCAGAGTCAGGAATCACACCTCCCAAGGGAGCAACATCACCATCACCCAGCCCCCAGCGCCCAAGCTGTCATCACGCCACATGGAGATTCAGAGTCACTGTTCTTCCACCGCTGGCCCCTGGGACCACGTGTGAATGTTTGCCTCTATGCCTTGCCTCTTCTCCGCATTGCATTGTGGGGGTTAGCTTTCCTTGAGTCGGCTGCACTACACCGTGACGGACCCTGTAGACACCAGAAGGAAACAGGGCCTGGTCCGGCGCCTGCCTCCTGTTTGCTGTGATGTCGGAGCCTGTTGCTGCAGCCTCCGTGTCCTTCCCTTTTGTTGAGAGTCTTCCTGTTTCCCTGCTCATCACCTTTACCAAGCACGCTGTCCTTCTCCAGGGACTGGCTTCTCCTGGCAATATGTCCAAAGTACATGAGATAAAGTCTTGCAATACTTTCCTCTAAGGAGCATTCTGGCTGTACTTCTTCCAAGACAGATTGGTTCCTTTGTTGTTTGATTGAATTGCATGCCCCCAAATATGTGCTGGAAATCCTAACCCCTTTGCCTGTGGTGACCTATTTGGAAAACGTGTTGTCTTTGTCCTGTTACTGAAGCAGGGTTAGTGTAAGGTGTGTCTTGCATCAATCTCCTTTGAGATGTAAAAGATACTGAACAAGTAAGTGAGAGAAGCAGAGATGGATGCTGTGTGGGAAGAGAGACGCCAACCCACAGGAAGACCGCCAGGGGCAGAAGCTGAAGGAGACGAGTCCCTCCCCCCAGAGCCCAGCGAGAGAAATGCACTCTGAATTTGGACATGCAGCCTCCAAAATTCTGAGAAAATAAAATGCCTGTTTATTAAAGTCGCCATTTATGGGGCTTGGGGTTTAGCAACTCTAGGTAACTAAGACAGTATAAAAAGAAAACCTATTTTAGGGCTACACAACATTACGTTTAGCAAAAGCACATAAGCAGAAATATCAATGTATTGTCATTGGTATATTTTTCCTTGAACGATTCAGTTAACTTTTATTTTATTTATTTATTTATTTAAAAAACCCCATTTTATTGGGGGCTCTTACAGCTCTTATAACGTTCCATACATCAATTGTATCAAGCATGTTTGTACCTATACTGGCATCATCATCTTCTAAACATTTGCTTTCTATTTGAGCTGTTGGTTCAGTTAACTTTGAAAAGAGAATTGTGTGTCTGCTTCTTCCCCCAAATTATTAGTTTTTCATAGACTATATGAAATTCACAACACTCTTTTAAATGGTAATTAGAATAATTGTGGTTGTCATTCCTATTTTTGCTACACATTCGTCCAGCTCACTTTCACACCCTTCAAGCTCTTTTCTATACTGTACCTTATTAAGAAAAGAGATATTTCAAATAATAAAGCTACAAAATAGGCTTGTTGACGAGCAATAGGGTGAGAATTGAAGTTGTGTTATTTTAATCTGTCTGAACTTGCCAATTATTATAGCAGATTATTAAAATCATACAGACAACAAGCTATTGGTAGATGATGTATAATTATTTAGTAGACAAAATGGATTCTCAGAAGTAATTATAATTTGATGTGACTCACGTAAAAACGGTTTCCTGCCAAAGTAAACTCGTAGCTATATTTTGTTGACAGAAAATACTTCCAAGGCAGGATCCAAACAAGAGCAGTGCCAACACCCTCTGTTGCCTAGTGGGACTACCTTGTCCCAGGAAACACTGCCAGTCAAGATTACTGCTTGGGACTCAACAGAGGTAAGCCATTGTGTTAATGTCCTATTGTTGCCTTAACCACTGTAATCCATTAAAACAGCACACCTTTATGACACTCGTCTCATTAGAGGCTAACATCCAGGTGTCCGCAGGGTGGTGCGCACCTTTGGAGGCTCCCGGGAAGAAGGCGTGTCCTTGCCTTTCCCACATTTCTTGGCTTGTGGCCCCCTGTCGCTTCATCTTCAAAGCCAGCAATATTGCATCTTTTGGATTCTTCCCACCACAGCTGAGAAAAAGTATTTGCTTTTAAGGATTTGTGTGATTCGACTGAACCCCCTGGATAATCCAGGATCATGTCCTGCTTTTAGGGTCCTTCTTGCAAAGTCCCTTTCGCCCTAGAATGCAGCATAGCCACAGGTTCTGGGGGTGAGGATTTGAATTCTACCTGCCAGTCATGGTCTTGTTCTCAGTTCTCTCTTAGTTCTCTAGTGCTGCAGCACCAAATGACCACAAGGGAGTGGCTTCCACAAACAAACATTTATTTTCTTACAGTTCAGGAGGCTGCAAGTCCAAACTCAGGGTGCTCTGGGGGGAATCTTTCTCTCAGTCGATTCTGGGGGACGTTTCCTATCTCTTTCCAGCCTTTGTTCCTGGGTTCGGCAATCTTCATGAGGTATGGCCCGATCTTTCCCATCTGCGCTTGCTTCTCTGAGCCTCCCCTGCTTCTTTCACATCTCAGTGAGGTGGACTTGAAGACATACCCTGCCCGAATAGGGCCTCATTAACATAACACTATTCCCAGCTGGGTCTGCCTCTGAACATATGAGGATTAGGATTTACAACACCTATTGGAGGGGACCCAATTCAGTCCATAACAGATTCCTTTTCACGGAATAATTTACTACAGAGAGTTGAACAGCCATTATTTTAGACCGCATTCATATAATTGTAATAACAAGATATATTGAAAGTAGCACACTCGTGTTAAATATTTTATTCATTATAAAAATGGGTCATGTGGAAAGTCCCACCCATCATCATCTTGAATTCTTTGAAGGTAACTTTTGTTAATAAAAATTTTAATATAAAAATTAAAAGTCTGGTATTTTTGCTGCAAATATAAGCATGTATACTCTTTTTAAAAAAAAACATTTTATTAGGGGCTCATACAACTGTTAACGCAATCCATACACAAATCAATTGTGTAAAGCACATTTGTACAGCATTCTCAAAACATTTTCTCTCCACTTAAACCCCCGACATTAGGTCCTCATTTTTCCCTTCCCTCCCGCTCCCCCCTCCCTCATGAGCCCTTGATAGTTTATAAATGGGTATTTTGT